>NW_020949548.1:17546069-17658692 GCF_900497805.2 Vombatus ursinus
GAAAGAAAGAAAGAAAGAAAGAAAGAAAGAAAGAAAGAAAGAAAGAAGGAAGGAAGGAAGGAAGGAAGGAAGGAGAGAGAAAGAAGGAAAGAGAGAAAGAAAGAATAGAGGGGAGAAGGAAAGAAAGGAGGGAGGGTCATTGAAGTATTTTTCAAATGTATAGAAGAGAATAAAAAGAAGGCCATAAAGAATCACAGACAAGTAAGACAACCATGAAAGTTACATGTTTAATTTATTACATACCTTTAAAAAAAAGCAAACTATATATACAATATAGACCCACAGTTTCATATACAATCCTTTTTCTCTTCTATTAGGTATCTGAAAATGCTTGTTTTATTTGGTGCTTGGTAAGTTCAGGATTAGAAAAAAAGAAAAAATGTTTAAAGAAAAGAAGAGACAAAAATGAAATGTTACAAAGAAGCAGCTACATTGCTAGCAGAAGTGGAATAAGGCCTCAACTACGGCTCCTCACAGATGTCTGAAGGGCTTCCAAAATGAGGGGAGCACATGATGATTTGAGTCCTAATAGAGGATCCTCTGTGAACCAAGCCTGGCTTCAGAACCAAATCTCAAAGCCATGTAATATTTGCACTAAAAATCACTTTAAATATCATCTAGTCCACTTACCTAGACTCAGGTTCATATTACCTGAATATGAATTCAAGCTCTGCCACTTACTACTTATGTGACCTTGAACAAATCACTTGACTCTCTAGGTTTAAGTTTACTCATCTATAAAATTTGAGGGATAGGACTAGATGGCCTCTGAGGACCCTTCTAGCTCAACATCTATGACCCTATGACCACCTTTATTTTATAAATAAAGAAGGTCCCAACATCCAAAGTGGCAAACTAAAACCAGTAAATAATCCACATCCAAATTAATCCAATCCAAAAAGTACTTAGTAGGTGCCTTTTGTAAGGAACTACATGAACAGCGGAGACACAAAGACAAAAATAAAATAACCTTCAAACAGCTGAAGGGGTAGAATGTGTTGGAGGAAATTGGAGGCACAGTGTCTGGCATATCATAGGTACTTAATAAATGTTTATCAACTAACTATAACAACTACAATTCTTAACGTCTTTGACATCATGGACGCCTTAGTCTGGCTGATGAAGCAGATGGACTCCTTCTCAGAATAACATTTTAAATACATAAAATAAAATACATGGGATTACAAATGAAACCAGTGATACTGAAATACAATTATCAAAATATTTTTAGTCAAGTTCATGTTCCCCAGGTTATGAACCCCTGGATTGGAGGGCTCAGGAGATGGCCCATTAGTTGAACCTCAGATCAAGCTAAGAATTCTAAGAGGCCCAGGTTGGACCTTTCCCCTCTACTGCCTCCTTAACTCTAGTCAAAACCTTGGAACAAGGAGCAGTGGAAAAAGTCAAAGTCATAACTCTAATACCTATAAACATATGGCCCTGACACCAGGCAAAGAATCTCTGAAAACCCAAGTAATGAGTAAGCAATCCACGGGAAGAAACAAAGGAATAGGAAGAGATGAGACAGACATGATGGAAAATACTTTTGTCAGAGGTGACCTTGGGCTAGGAAAAAATAAATCAGAAACACTCCGTGTACTCCAATAGGTTGAAAAATCTCACTGAAAACACCATGAAATAAGGTTAGGAAGGGGCAGTAGCAAAGAGAAACAAGCATTCTGGCAACCTAATACCCAGAAGTGACCTTGCATGTTTAATTTTTCTTAAAAAGGCCTAATGTTAGGGTCAGAGGACCTGAATTCAAATCTCACCTCTGCTACTTACTATCTATGTGACATTGGGGAAGTCATTTCACTTCTCTGGGCCTCAGTTTTCTCCTCTGTAAAATGAGAAAGGTCAGGTTAGATCACTTCTAAGGTACCATATTTCTCTAAAGCTCTGATCTAGCAGTCTCATTTCCAAAAGATAACCTAGGTAATGAGTATGTCTGATAGCTGATGGCCCAGGTAGAGGGTTAAAAAGAAGTCAGAGTTTCAATATTTTTTTAATCTCCCCCCACCCCCAAACAAAAAATGACAATTGGGAAAGGATCCTAACATCACTGAAAACTAAACACAACAAGAAAATGAGTCATTCCCCAACTGATAAACAGCCAAAGAATATGAATAGGTAGTTTCCAGAGGAAGAAATCCAAGCTGTCAAATAGCCATATAAAAATGTTCTAAATCACTAATAATTAGAGAAATGCAAATTAAAACAACTCTGAGACACCACCTCACACCTATCAGATTGGCTAACATGACAAACAAACAAAAAAAGGAAAACTATAAATACTGGAGGAACTGTAGAAAAAACACTTTGGTGGAAAGAACATTCTGGAAAGCAGTTTGGAACTGTGCTCCCCAAACCATTAAACTATGCATCCTCTTTGACCCAGTAATTTCTCTACTACATCTATACCTCAAAGAGATTAAAGAAAGAAAGGACTCATATGTATAGAAATATTTATAGCAACTCTTTATGTGGTGGCAAAGAATTAGAAACTGAGGATTAACAATTAGGGGAATGACCGTACAAGTTGGAATGTGATGGAATACTATTGTGCCTTAAGAAATGATGACAAGAATGGTTTCTGGGGAAAAAAAACCTGGGAAGACTTATATGAACAGATGCAAAGTGAAGCGAGCAGAACCAATACAATAACAACATTATAAAAATAATTTTGAAAGACTTAAGAACTCTGAACAATGCAATGACCAAACACAACTTCAAAGGACTCATGATGAAGCACACTACCTATCTACAGATAGAAAGCTCAGAATGCAGACTGAAGCATATTTTCTTCTCTATTTTTTACATGGCTAATGTGGGAATTTATTTTGCATGACTAGGCATATTTAAAATGGATTTGGTTTTTCTTGCCTTCTCATTGGGTGGGGGAAGGGGAAGAGAGAAGTCAGGACTGAAAATAAAATAAAATTTAATTTTAAAAAAAGAAAGGGGGTAGCTAGGTGGTGCAGTGGCCAGAGCACCGGCCCTGAAGTCAGGAAGACCTGAGTTCAAATCTGACCTCCGACGAAACACTTGACACTTATTAGCTTTGTGACCTTGAGCAAGTCACTTAACCCCAATTGCCTAAAAATAAAAAACACACAAAAAAAAAACCAAACCAAAAAAAAAAAAGAAAGAAAAGAAAACTCATCACAAAGCAGAAGTTGCAAATATATCTCTATCTTCAAAGCAGGAGGAAAAGTAAAATGGAAGAAGGAAGAGTACTAGGAAGGGGAAAAGTACTGGGAAAGAAGAGAGAAAGGGTAGCAGGGCAACCCCATATAACAGGAGTCCTAACCAGAATGAAAATTGGAACTAAAACACAGTATTCACTGAAGAGTTGAAATGTCCTGGGAACTACAAAGGGTCAATACACAAGTTCAGATTCAAGCTTGAGGTTTTCCCATTCAAAGGCATACATTCGCTGAGCACCTACTATATGACAATCATAGTTCTGTCATGACACCCAGGACTGGAGTTAGCAGCACAAAACCAAGACTTTTCTCTTAATAGAGAAGTGGGAGCAAAAAAAATATCTGTAATAAACATCTGCTAACAAATTACCCCCGTGACAAACTGGGGTGATTTTGTATTTTAAGCTATTTAAATGACTCAGCGAACCTGAAAGGAACACCAGGATATTTTATGCTAAGGGTCATGAGATTTAGAGGTGGAAAGGACCTTTTAGATCATCTAGTCCAACCCTCACATTTTACAGATAAGAAACCCCAAAGACGGGAAATGACTTCCCAAGATCACCCAAGTAGCAGGTACAGAGCTTCTCTGGATCCAAACCTTGTATGATTGCTACTCTGTCTCCCAGTTGCACTGAGGCTATGTCAGACAAGGAAGAAGAGGTGAGTACCTTTAAGTGAAACACCCTCAGGAAGGATTTTCATGCTCTCCCAAAAAGCCTTTGATGTGATGCAGAGGAAAGAACACTGTCTGGGAAGAAAGGCAAGGGTCTCAGTCTCTATATCAACCAGGATCATGGGATCACAGAATTTGAGCTAGGAGAGACTTTAGAGGACATCAACCCCCTCATTTTTTGAATGAGGAAACTAAGGTTAAGGTTCTTGTCCAAGGTCAAACAGGAATCATCAGAGCCAGATACTGACCCCAGGCTTCCTGACCTCAAGGAAAGCATTACTTACACTGTATCCCACTACCTTTCCACTGTGTGATCGTAGGGAAATAATTTAATGTCTCTGTTCTCTCTCAGTTTCCTTACTCATCAAACAGGCTTGATAATAATAACTGCTCTACCTATGTCCTGGGGTTGTTCTAGGTAGAAAATGAGATAGCAGATGTGAGGGTGCCATACCATTGTAAGGTACTGTCACTCAGAATACAGCTGACCTCTTGTGAGGTTGTAAAATCCAGTAAGGGCAAAGCACAATGAGCAATTAGGTGGCAGAGCAGAGTGTTGGACTTGAAGAAGTCAGGAAGATCTGAGTTCAAATCCTTCCTCAGACACTTGAGCTATGCAGCCCTGGACAAGTTATTTAACTTTTCTGAGACTTAGTTTTCTCATCTGTAAAAGCTGGGATAATAATAGTAACTATGTTACCGAGTCATTGTAAGGATCAAACGAGATAACATATTGAACAATGCTTTGCAAAACTTAAAGCACTATGTAAATGTTAGATATTATTATTGTATTGCTTCCATCCTCCTTACAGATTACACCAACATGGAAAATAGTATCCAATGCTGCCATCATAGGTAAGAAAGGCCACACAAGGAAATCATCTATCCAAATACCACATCAATCTCACTCCCAAAGATGGCTCCATATGCAGACAAACCACACCCAAGAAAATCAGAAGGTGGGTAAGAATACGGGTACCTCCGCAGGATGGGAGGAACTACACTTTGTATTTTAAAAGGCCTTCCTAACTACCACCTTGAATTATGTAGTGCAGGCATGAGGAGGGGAAAGACTCCGAGAAAATAAGTGATTGGCCCACAGTCACGTAGGTGAGTAAGTGGTAGACCTAGGCCTCAGACCCAGATCTTCAGTCTCCAAGCTCAATGCTCTACAGCAAGCTGCCTGAAAGCCTATGAAGCTTCAATTCAGCCAAAAAAGGCTTCATCTCCCTGCCCTTCCTGGATGTCCCTTAGCTGATCCATTTACCACTAGTGGTTTTCCAAGAACACAAACAAGACTGTTCAACAAGTTGTCCTTGTTTCCCTGGATTTACTAAAGTACAACACCGTTACTTCCCGTCCCTCAATTTTCAAGACTAAACTATGTGGACACGTTTCCAAAACTCTCCCTATAACATACTTCATGAACGAATACCAATATCCTTCAAGAGTGGGACAAGAAAACAAATTCATTATGGTTCCAACCTGCCTATTAGTAAATGCTTGTTTGTTGTGAATTTAACAATCAACACACACCAACATTTCAATACACAAAGAACAAGAAAGGACTGCATGAGAACATGTGGACTTAAGTAAAGTTTGTTTCGTATAGAATATATCTATGTATAACTTGGCAAAGGTAATAACAAAATTGTTCTATTTGTTTCTGTCCCCTTCACTTCCTTTCCTTTTCTTCTGCACATATTTTAAATGTTGCATTGATGCTTGAATTGATTGTGTATCTCTCACTACCCTTTAACCTCCCAGCCATCCCTTCAGATAGAAGCGTTTCCTTCCAATATGATTAGTCAAGAAAAGCCACATCACACATTGAACATATCTGAGAACATATGTCTCATACTGCAGCCCTACTCCACCACTTCCAACCTACTTTTTCTGGTGCTTATTGTATATTGTTCCCTTTCAAACATGTCATCTGCCAGCCATACTAGCCTGCCTGTTTTTCCCCAGACATAATGCTTCATCTCCCATTTCTGTGCCTTTGTACAGGTTGTCTTCCATATCTGGAATACAACCCATCCTCACCTCCACCTCTCATCTCCCCAGTTGCTAATTTCCTCTACCGTCCAAAATTATGTTGTATGTATATGCATATACACATATATATGTACATATATTTTTAATTGACTTATCTGTGAAGGTATTGCTTCTCTTCCCCATCCCCAGTAGAATATAAGTTCCTTAAGGGCAAAGATTGTTTTGTTTTTGTCCCAGCAGAGTGTCTGAAACCTAGCAAATGCTTATGAAGTAAATTAACGAATGAACAATCCAAGATTAATTCTGTCTCCCCTTTCTATTTATCATTGTCTAATACCTAGATTACCATTGTGCCTTTTAAAGAGGGCAGAACCTTTCCATGTATATTCTATTGCTATGCATCTTCCCCATCATTTCTGGTTCTAATCAGGTACCTCCTTTTCCATGAAATCTTCACTGATCTTCTGCAGCCAGAAAAGGTTCTCTGCCTCCTTGGGTTTTTCAGTGCATTTAGTATAACCCTCTCTTGGGCACTTACCACATTCTAATGTTGTATTACCATTCCATTCATATGTGTGCCTGTTTTATCTCACCTACAAGAAAGCAGACTCAGGGAAGGCAGAGGCCCTGTCATTCATCTCTGTAGTCCCTACAGTGCCTTGCACAGGGTCTTCCATAAAGTATGCACTCAAAAATTATTTGCATTGAATTGAAAACCAAAAAATTGAAAGACAAAGATAATGGAGGAACAAGGAAAAGAGGGAAATAAAGGCACTGAAGATTTTAAATGAGACAGTAGGGGTTCTCCACATTGTAATGCTTTCAAGGTTTCTCCTAGCATCCCTCTGAGTCACTCTAGCACCATATACATGCAATTCCCATATTTGCAAGGTTGTTCTGAGAAAACAGTCTCCATGCCAAACAAGCCAGAACCCTCTAGTATTAGCTTTAATGCTCCAGTGAGACACATGCCAGTTCAGGAAAGAAGCTTCAGTGGCCAAAGAAATTTTTCTTTCAGGAGCCAAGCAGCCATCACATACATGCCCAAGGCAATGGTCCTGTTTGGCACCTTAGGTACTCTTCAGAGACCCATAAAAAGTCCTAGAGGTCTATCAAGGTGGAACAAAAATCATTACCTGTACATTAGCCAAGCAGAAAGGGTCACTGGTTCAAAGGCTGCTTATTAGAACTTGGGCTCTGGTTGTGTCATAAAAGATATACAGAGAAGATGAAGAGTGGCCCTAGTGCCTACTGAAGATCTCAATCAACCCACTTTGAACAGAGTAACCTAACTTCTTCAGAGTCCATCAGCAGCACATGCTACTAATCTGTCTTTGGTATCTCCCCTGACCTTTTCCTCCTCTATGGGACTCTCCTCTTGCCATCCCACCTTCAAGTACACAGTACCTTCCCTCAAGCACACTGTACCAGGAGGCACAGTTCCCGATCCTGTAAATGTTACCCGTAAGTCAAAGGGACACTTTGTGAGTGCTGTGCCTGGTCCTTCCTTGAACTCATGTGCCAAGAATTTCATGACAGAATAGCAGCACCCTTTGAAATGACCATCATAACAATACTTTCTATTTTCTACTCTCAAAGAAGGATCTAATTCCTCCCTTCCACTTTAGTTTAAGTTTAAATGAATGTTCATTACTTAGAATCAAAGACTTAGAGCTGGAAGAGAAATCTTGGAGATCACGTAGCCCAAATTCCCTCATTTTTTCAAATGAAGAAACTGAGGCCCAGGGAAGTGAAGGACCTACCCAACATCATCACAGGTATAAAGTGCTGGAGCCAGTATTTGAACCCAGGTCACTGACTCTAAATTCAGGAGCCTTTGTACTGCCCCACACTCTTGGAAAAACAGGCCTGGGGATGGAAAAGAAAGCAGAAATAAAGGACAAAAATAGGGAATGAATATGAGAAAGCCAACAATAAAAATCCAGAAGGGTATGAAGGAAGATTTTTTTAAATGGGCAGTGGGGGAAGAACTCAGATTATACATCCTTTCTCTTCCAGAGTGTATGGAAAAGACTAGCCCTAAGGGAAAACATTTCAGATTCTGATTTCATAGGCTCAAGAAAAACACCAGGGTGTTGCCCTTTCCTTTAAAAAGTTTACACCCAGTTTTTGGGTAGCTGACAGAATACCATCTTACTCTAACACACTGTGTACTCACTCCCCTGCCTTTTTGGGATTGGTGGATTATTCACTTATGGGCAGCAAGTGCTTTCTAAAAATCCTATGAAAAAAAGCCATTTCTGCTCTGCACCTGGTTAGACTCTTTTCAACACATTTAAGGAGTCATTTTTCATCTGAGTCATGTCTTTGGGGCTCCCTCCAGTCTATGGTTTACTTTCTCTGCCAACTTCCATTGCCGTTCTAATTCTAGTTGATACATTAAATATATAGCGATGCAACACCTACTGTGTTGGGTTTGGGATTTTTGCTTGCTTAAAAAAAATCAAAGATCCAAAGCTGCATATATGTCTAATTAGATGGGGGGAATGAATGGGGTAGGGGGTTGGAAACTTTCTAACCAGCAGGTAAGTGAGAATAAAAGCTGCAGTGCAGTCACGGGATGGTTTACACTTGCCTCAGTGAACTGGAAAAGCTTAGTAAGCCTATGAGCCAGTCGGCCAGACCACATTTGGAGGCAAGGATTCCAAATTGCCCCCAAACTCCACACTTGCTTGCAGAGGCAGCAATTTCAGAAAAAACAGAATGGCCCTGAGTGGTCAGCCCACTGCTTGTGACTAAGTCTTGTTCACAAGGACTCCGTGCTGTTTCCTTTATATATTTATGAAGCCCCTGCTTAAACACTGCTTAATTAAAATACAAGGTAAGAAAATAAAACAGGCAAATCCTAGAGGGAGAGCACACAGAAAACTAGGACCTCTTAGCCAGCAACACATCCAAAGTAGGCCTGCTTCTTCTTTTCCCCACGTTGTTGTATATACATCTTGACCAACATCCCTGCCTAGCTACTGGCCTCTCCCCTGAAATGATGAAGCTATTTTTAACCAAGTTTACTGTGGGTATTCAGAGCTGCAAGTCAATCATATGGTAAATTAAACCAGAATAGAATCAATTGATCCATAAATGATCAGGTTACAGTGAGCCATATCAGTCTCAGGAAATTATTGTGTTGTCCATATGTAGGCATCAGTGTGTTTTATTGGTTGACACTAAAGCCAGAACTAAAGTTTCACTGTACCCTTTGAAAAAAAATACACACACCCCAAAATTGGGAGAATTTCACCTCTTACCCACATGTATATAATTTATCACAGAATCACTAATAAAATATTTAGGTACGCATATCATATTTATACACACACAAAATTTTAAATCACAAATGATCACATTATAGTAGCAGACATGCCTATAAAATAAACACACCATAAAATCTCATTTATTTGTAGATCTATAACTAGGAATTTTTGCACCTGGAGCAAGTGAGGTAAGCAGTATATTCACCTTGGGTATGGCTCTCTGGGATACCACAGGTAGATGACACAGGCAGGACAGAAAAGGAATCATCCTGGTCTGTCATGTTAGAGCAGAGAAAGGATTGTCCATAAGATGGTACTGTTGGCATCCTTTAAATTTCACACCCTAGGGTAAAGCCCCAGTTATCCCACCTTAGTTAGGTTCTAGTCATTTGTACCTCCATAATTCAGAAGGTATGATAATGTAAATATGGATTGGCCTAAAGGGAAAGTTACAAAGATAGGTAAGAAATGGTCTCAGCCCTTATAGAACTAGGAGCTTAGTAGAAGAAATGTGAAACATAAACAAATATGATACAAAAATACAGAATTAAATATATTAAATGAGATGCAAGCAAGTACTCTGTTAGGATTGAAGGTCAAAAGGTAACTAGTAACAAGGGGAGTCAAGAAAGGTTTTAAAAAGGAGGTATCAGGGCAGCTAGGTGGCACAGTGGATAAAACTTCTGCCCTGGATTCAGGAGGACCTGAGTTCAAATTCGATCTCAGACACATGACACTTACTAGCTGCGTGACCCTGGGCAAGTCACTTAACCCCAACTGCCTCAACAAAAAAAAAAAACCAACAACAACAACAACAACAAAAAATGAAGTGTCATTCGAGTTTAACTTTAAAGGATGCATAAATTCAAAAGGTAGAAGTGAGTAAGAGGTCATTGAAGACTCCCCTTTGGGAACAGCATCACCAAAGGCATAGGGGAAGAAGAAAACAG
Organism: Vombatus ursinus; assembly: GCF_900497805.2. NCBI lineage: Eukaryota > Metazoa > Chordata > Mammalia > Diprotodontia > Vombatidae > Vombatus > Vombatus ursinus. The sequence continues at coordinate 17,556,175 of NW_020949548.1, forward strand.
AGCATGTATTGGGGATAAGCAAGTAGGGCACTTGGCTGAAGTACAAAGTAAATGGCAGGAAATAGTATAAGATAAGATGGAGCAGTGCCAGAATGTGGAAGGCCTTGAACATTGAGCAAAGAAGTTTGAACGTGTCAACTTGTTTAAAAACAAACTCCTCATCTTTTCCTATAAACCTCTCCCTCCCAATTTTCTTATTTCTACTGCTAACACAACCATATATCCAGTCACTTAAACCCAAAAGGTTCGCTATCTTTAACTCTTTCCTCTCCTTCACCAGCAACATTCAACCAATCGCCAGGTTGTCTACAAAACCTTTGCATCTCTCCCTTCTCTCCATTCATATTGCTATCACCCTGCTGCAGGCCCTCAACTCTGTTCATCTAGACTCCAACATAAACCTAATTAGCCTTCTTGTCTTCAGTCTCTCTCCTTATCTTGTCCATCAAATTCACACTGCTGTCCAAGTAACTTACCTAATCCACCAGCCCGATCACATTGCTTATCCCCTCAAAAACACTGAGTGGATCCACCCCTCTGCCCAAGAGAATAAGACCTAAATTCTTCCGCCTTTCATTTAGGCCCTTCTGCAATTTGGGTCCAACCTACCTTTCTGGCCTTCTTTCTCCCATTACTTTGTTGGAAGCGCTGTATCTTCCATGCCATCTAGCTCCTTCTGATTTTCCTTCTGCCTTCCCCTGTTATGTACAACAGCTAACCTACAAACCTACAAAGAAACCCCCTCCTCATCTGTCTCTTTCAGAATCGTTCCTTTCCTCCACTTTCTCGGTGTAGCTTTCCCTGATCCCTCCAGCTAAATGTGTTGTCTTCTATGTCAAATTTTCCTAGAGTACTTTGGAGTTCTCCTTTACCCCATCCCCATAACTTAGTAGGGACAGCTAGGTGGCACAGTGGATAGAGTGTCAGGCCTGGAGTCATGAAGACCTGAGCTTAAATCTGGTCTCAGACACTTACTAACTGAGTGACCCTGAACAAGCCACTTAACCTTGTTTGCCTCAGTTTCCCCATATGTAAAATGAGCTGGGGAAGGAAATGGCAAACCACTCCAGTATCTTTGCCAAGAAAACCCCAAACAGGGTCCTGAAGAGTTGGACATGACTGAAAAACAACTGAACAATAACAGCACTTAACATATCTTATGTAGTAAACAGCAAGCTTTTTTAAAGTAGGAACTATTTTTTTCACTTTGTATTCATAGTTACAGTTCCTAGTGCAGTGGTTTACATACAATAGCTGCCTAATGAATATTAGTTGCATTGAATTGAACTCTATTGGGCAGGCCATAAAGAACCACTGCAAACATACACACATACACACATATACGTATATGTATGTGTACATATATATATTTGTGTACCTAATATTTAAAATAATTAAATGACTTAGGAGAACCAACTTGGACATTTTTGAAGTAATTATTTACATAAAAATAAATGTATTAATTACAAAGCATTCTTATCAGTTAATCAAAGTAGGTATCCAGAATCTACTCAATATAAGATTATAATATCTTCTTTTTATTAAGAATAGACACTTATAGAAATCAAATATTACCTTAAGATAATATTCATTTTGTTGTACTATTCATTTTGCAACAAAGTTCATTAATTAGGCAACTCAGGGATGAAATCTGCATTCCATTGGTTTAGCCATTTAATGTGAATGCTGCTGAAGGACATGTTTAATGGTATTAGAAGTATTTACTTATGAAAGTGACAGTTTTACTGGCTAAAACCAATAAACATATTCCTTTACCTACATTGAACTGAAATCTCCAAACTTTAGAAAGCCCAAGTCTGGGAAGTACTAGACTGGGGAGCTTTCTCTTAAAGATAGAAGAATGGGAATATCAAAAAGAGTCAGACTCCTCACATACTCCTTTGAAAGCGAAACCAAAACTGAAGAAAGACCATGCAAGAAAACAAAAATCAACCAAAACAGAAAACTGACAAAGTGAAGAACATCATTTTTATTAATGCTGTGGGGCAACTGAGATATCTAAAGCTCCAGAAGCAAAGAAAATCTAAAAAGAACCCATTCAAGATAAGAGAGAGATGCCCTCAAATAGATAAACAACATATTCAAAAAACTTAAGTAGGAGTTGGCAAAGGTCAGAAAATCGTAAGACAAAATAAAAGAGATAACACAGTGCAACAGAAAGAAAGCTGTATTTGTAGTCAGAGGATGTGGGTTCAAATCTCAGCTCTGCCACTAGTTACTATCTGTGTGACTTTGGGTAAATCACATAACCTCTCTGAACCTCAGTTTTATCATCCATAAAAAGGGGGGGATTAAACTAGATGGCCTCTAATCATGCCCCTACAGTTCTAACTACATGACCCATTTGAAGGGGGTAGGGAACTCAATCTAGAACTAAAAGATGTGGAAAAGATCAACAGGAAATAATGAAAAGTTCTAAAGATCTTCAAGCAGAAGTGAATGACCACTTAATCACTTGTCTAAGATGTTGTAGACAGGATTCACACTTTTTGATAAGAGCTGGAATAGATGATATCTAAGTTTCCTTCCAACTCTCAGATTTTCTGATTCCACAAAAATAACCAATACGTAGACTAAAGAGAAAACAAAAAAAAGTTTATTGAAGCAGCTAAAAATGAATTTATTATAGCAGAAAATAAAATAATATACAATATAGAAGTCCTAGATATATAACCCCAAAAAAATCATTTTAATTTTTTTAATTTTTAATGAAAAACATTCAGGCTCAAAGCTGGAGAATAAATCATGATATAGCATCCTCATAATTACTGAAATCCAAGAAAATCTGGGAAAAGAAAATAAGCTGAATACCCTATTTGAAGATAGAGCAAAACAAAACTTTCCTGAATAAGAAAAAAATTAAGCAGAGAAATACAAACAGGAAAAATCCCTGGGCCTCCAACATTGAAGAACTCAAGACTTAGCTCACCTAGGCACACTATAGTCAAGCTTCATATTGACATTATAATTACAAGGGGGAAAAAACCTACAATCTGCCAGAACAAATAGAAAAATCTCTCTTACTAAAGAACACAGAAGAAAATTTCAAGGGAACAAAGGATGAATTAAAGAAATTAGAATACAATAGAGAAAAGGCAAGAAGCAGATATGTATAAAATGCTAATATAGCGCATCATGGTATTCGTGTAGGGGATCAGTCCAATGACATCACCACCACAACAGTTGCTATGAGAAGACAAGTATTGGTCATCATCACATTGCACTCTAAATTGAGTGAAAGTAGCAACTAGTGTTTGAAATATTCCTATGAGGGAAGCAAAAATGGTACAGCATAAAGGGTCAGAAATTACTGAATATTAGAGCTGGAAAGCACAGAAGAGATCATCTGGTAAAACTCATTTATTTTACAGATAAAGAAACAAAGGTCTAGAGAGAGGAAATTAATTGCCCAAGGTCACACAACTGCTTAGTGGCAGACCTGATGCTAACATATAAAATGTCAGAACTGAGAGGAACCTTTGAATATGAAATTAAAAAGGGTCAGGGCTATAATGAGCCTCAGAAATCTAATCTAGTCTTCTCAATTTAGAGAGGAGGATACTTTACCCACAGAGATAAAGTGACTTTTCCATTGTCATACATTCCATCCAGCCCAGAGAAAAAAAGGTAATCTTACCATTGGAAAAGGAATATGATTGAATGAATAAATGAAGCATTTATTAAGCACTTACTAAATACAAAATGTCATGCTAATAATATATAATTCTGACTCTATTTGACATGTATTAAGTGGAATGGGAAGAAAGAAAAAAACAAGACCCCCATTAAATTTAGCAGTGCCTTCCACATAACAGGTACTCAATAATTATTTATTGAATGAATGATTTAATATAGCATGGCTCCTTTTTATAAAGGGACTAACCAACTAATCCTTAGAAGTTGAATAAAGATGTCTGTGTACTCCCAAAAAGCCATGGAGAACAACTAAAAGAGACCCAGCATAGCATTTTTCATATTCCCCAAAGCCAAAGATGAATAATATATTTGACATTAAGAAAAATAGATAGGTTTATGTAATAAAACTCATAGAAATGGCAAGGGCAGCATAGGTGAAACTACAGAACAATTTTAGGCTATTAGCAAATGCCTTTTCAAAAGCTGGAAAATACATGGAACATCTTAGTTTTCAATATCTAAGTGAACATATTAAATCGTGGTCTAAAAGCCTTCCTTTGCATTTGTTTCACTTTCCATGAGCCACCTTTCATTAAAAGTTAAACTTAACCAATTGCTGATCCATTCTGCATCTGTGCCATCATCATTAAGTCCCTACACAGGTAAATGCGGTGAAAGGCCAAAGGGCACAACTTTATTAATTCTATCTTAAGATATTGGTCCCTAAAGACTTGAGTAATATCAGTTAAGGTTCTGGAGGACAGAAACGCTACATGTGGGCTGGTTCCCTGTGTTGAGTTAGCATAGACTGGACTTGTTCCTGGAATACCTTACTAGAGCTATGTGGACATAGGTTCCATAGCTACAGATTACAACCTATCCACACCTTAGCTTATGATCTCTGTGAATGGCCATTATCAAAATTCTAGTGATGAGCTCTCTACACCTAGCTACTGCTTGAGTAGCTGAGAGCCATCCCTGAGCCCACCCTATACTAAGTCTATTTAATTTAGGAGAACCTACTAGAGCATTTACACTCTGCTGGCCTAGTCTTAAAGTTATTTAAGACTCCTCTAAGTCAGGAAGAGATTTCAGAGGGCTTTAGTGAAAACAATAGACCTAAAAGATGGGCCAAAACCTATGCCCCTATCTTTGGTCCAGAGAGATGCTAGTCTTACTTACCACTAAGTCACATGACATTTGGGGGACAAGATGCTAAAACAGTCCCACTACTCACCATAGGGAATGTCACCGAGCAGTTATAAGACTAGTCGAGCAGGGGGGTTTCTTGGCAAATATTACTGGAGTGGTTTGCCACTTCCTTCTCTAGCTCACTCTACAGATGAGGAAACTGAGGCAAACAGGGTGAAGTGACTTGTCCAGGGTCACACAGCTAGTAAGTGTCTGAGGCTAGATTTGAACTCATGAAGATGAGTCTTCCTGACTCCAGGCCTGGTGCTCTATCCACTGCACTACCCACTACCCCCAAATATGGTATGAATATGATAGTTATCAAAGTATTTGAAGGGAAATCTTGTGGAAGAAGAAATAGATTAACCATTTGGTTACCAAGGACAAAACTAATAACAGTAAATTTAAGTTATAGAAAGGTAGATTTTGGATGAGTGTCAGGAAAAGATGTTTAAAAATCAACAAATACATTTCTTAAAGACTTCCTAGTAATTAGAGGCATCTAAAAGTAAAATGAGTTGGTGCCTCAGGGAGCAGATTTCCCCAACCTCCAACCAAAGGCCAAATGTTCACTTGCCAATTATTGCAGAACGGATTACTACAAACTCATACTGAAGTACCTTCTAGCTCTAAGAGTCTACCCATCTGTGATTTTTAGCAAACTATCAAACAACTTCTTTCAAAGACCTATGTTGCCACTGATTTGACCTTGTCAATTTTTTTTAATGAATCTGTGATTTTTTTTTAAATATAGTGAAGCCCTGATAAGGAAACTTCTAACAATGCAAATCAACTGCTTTGCAACTTATAACTTAGAAGGATGCCTTGGGAACTGAAAGGTTAAGTTATTTATCCAGGTTCACACTGAACACAGGTCTTCTTGATGCTGTCTATCCCCTTCACCATGATGCTTCTCGCTCCATTGTTAATAGCACCTCTAAGTTGCAGCATAAAGTTGGTTGGAGTTCATCTATACCCTTTTTCCTTCTTTTTGGTTCATATATTTCCCCAATGATATCCTTACACCACTTCGTGCATGTAGGTCACCACTGGAAACTCTCTGCAGCCTATATGGGACCTCTAGAGACAATGGAGGTGGATTGATCATGTGGCAAGAATGAAGAATAACACTGAGTGCTCCATTGGCACTCAGAAAAGTATGAAAAGACTATATGAGTCCTCCAACACATTGAGTGGGTCATTTGTGGAGGAGCTAGGTAAGAATTTGGGCAAGAATCACATGCATGAAAAAGGTATAAATGTGTTCAGGCTCAGACCAGTAATAATAGCTAACATTTCTATAATGTTTACTATGTTCCAGGCACTATGCTAAGCACTTTATAATTATTATCTAATTTGGGCCTCATATCAACCTTAGGAAGTAGAAACTATTATTATCATCCCCATTTTACGGCCAAGCAAACTGAGACAAACAGAGATTAAATGATTTACCCAAGATCACACAGCTAGTAAATGTCCAAGGCCAGATATGAATTCAGGCCTCCCTGACTCTAGGCCCTCTATTTGCTCCCCCAGACCAGTGAAAGGAATACCATCTCAATGAGATTCTAGATCCACTGACATACTGATATCTCTTCTTCTCTGCTTCTATGAACATCAGGGTTGTATAAATACAAGAAAGAGACCATAGGAGACTGGGAGTCTGAAGACCTGAGATCCAGGCCTATTTCTATCTCTTACTAGCTGTGAGACTCTCGTCAAGTCATTTGACTTTGTTCAGCCTCAGTTTCCTCAGCTGCATAATAGGGAGGATTAACACCTTTTCACCTGACCTTACAGAGTGGTTTAATCAAATGATACCTGAATAAGTATCAAGGGCAACACAAATGTAAGCAGTCATATTTACCATCTAATAGGATCATGGATCCCTACAGCTGAAAGAGTCCAACCCCCCCTCATTGTGCAAATAAGGAAACTGAAGACCTGGAAAATTAAATTTCTTAAACAATCATGTAGGATGTGAGTATCAGAGGTAGCATTTGAACTGAAGGCTCTTTCTGCTGTGCTATCTTGTCATTTTTTATAAGCCATGTCAAACGGAGAAAGGCAAAGTGGGAAACCAAGTTCTAAATTGAGTGTGCAAGCACAAACACATGCAGATTAAAAACAAGAACAAAAACATGGGTTCAGACGGATACTATCTCTTGTAAACAGGAATATTAGAAACATAAGCAATTACAATGCATTGTTGAATTGGACCAGCAGTCAATCATCTCTATAGTTAGTGTCTGACAGAGGCATATGTCAAACAGTGAACATTTACTTAGTTTTGAAATTGTATGAACCCCTGCGTTAGGTATCATACAATAAAAAGATAAATAATGCACCTGTCATCCAACAGCTTAGCATCTATTTGAGGAGACAAGACAAGGTCATGATGGTAAATGCAAAGAGATGACTCCACTCACCCATCACCACAACTGAGGCATCAGTCATCATGATGCTTTCAAGTTTATTTCCTGTAGTAGAAAAGTAACTCTAAGGTCTTTCACCACTCTAAGGAAAAGACTATAATGGTGGGCTTGGCCAATGAATGCAGGAGCATACACATGTATACAGTCACAGTTGTGAGCACACAAGGACATAACACACACACACACACACACACACACACACATCCTAGGATGGGTCTCTACCCGTTTAGCTAGAGCAAAGAATTCAGCAGTCATTTCTTTATAGGGAGTTTTTATTACATTTGATCAATAGTCAAAAATCCAATGTTCAACTTCCTGCTCTCACCTTCACTCACTATTTATCCTTGGAGAAGTTATGTAAACTGAACCTCTATCTCCTCCTTTGTAAAATGGAGAGAAATATAGCTGCATTGCCTACCTCCCAGGGTTGTTGTGAAGAAAGTGCTTCATAAACTACAGATGTTTTATAATCCAGAAAGAACTACAGAAATGTCCCCCATGCCTTGAGCATGCTCCTTCCTCATCTGTGCCTCTTGGAATTCCAAGCTTCCTTTGAAGTTCAGCTCACGGGCCAGCTCTTCATCTATGCCTAGAAAGGCTCAGAAAGGCCTCAATGAAGAGACGGCTCCACCCTGATTTAAATTGCTTTGTATTTACTTTGTATCTATTTTTAATGTACTCATATGTACATAGTAGGTGCTTAATAAATGTTGATTGATTGGTTGATAGATATATAGACTGTAGATGATGTCCCCCCCATCCTCCCAATGAATGTTTCTTTTTTTTTCCACTTTTGTCTTTGAATCTCTGACATCTGGCACAGTCAATACTCAATAAATACCTGTTGAATTGAATTGAATATGAGCTACCACTAAAACGCTATTATTGTTATGATAAATCATTCATTCATAAATATTCGCTCCTTGTGACCAACATTGTGCAGCTATAAAATAATTGGCTAGTGTTTCAGGGGGTGTACATGACCACAGAAGAGACCAAAGTTAACGGGCCCCCAAATGGAGGCACTTAACCTCATTAACATGATGTCAACTAACTGAATTACCTAACCAGTCCCAGATAGTTTCACTTAAGTGAATTCCATGAAAATTCTCAATAAGTTGACTTCTTTTAGATATAACCTAATACACTGAAGTGGCATGCTTTGAAGAGCAGAGAAAGTTGTGTTCCTGAGTTTATTCAGCCATTTATCATTTTTTAGGACACAGCTACTGAATCTTGGGTTCAAAGTTATTCTTTTTAATAACAAACATTCCAAAGCCAGTTCAAATCTAAATTATTACATAAAAACAGACATCTTTACTAATACATAACACATCTGGTTAATATATAGACTCAACAATATAAAATGCAGTCAATAATAATCTTCATGGATATTATCTTCAATAATAATCTTCATGAACTGTGATACAAGAAATGAAGCCTGTCAACTTAAAAAATATTTTTTGAAACCTGTGATGTCTGCTATTTTTAAGCCCTAAGAAGGGCAAAACAGGATAGTGCTGGTGAATTACAAAGGTCAGAACCACAGAATCATAAGATATCAGAACTGAAAGGTTCCTCAGACATTCTTTAGTCCAGCCCCTCACTTAACATAAGGAATGGGACATGGCATTTAGTGAAGGTGGGAGCAGGACACTCTGCCAGCCAGATCCACAGGGAAATCGATTTGAAATAGGATCTGGGGGCAGCTAGGTGGCGCAGTGGATAGAGCGCTGGCCCTGAAGTCAGGAGGACCTAAGTTCAAATCCGGCCTCAGACCAAACACTTGACACTTACTAGCTGTGTGACCCTGGGCAAGTCACTTAACCCCAATTGCCCAAAACAAAAAAAAAGAAATAGAATCTGGAGTAATGATGAATCAAACCAAAAGAACATGCTCCTAACACTGACTTATGGAGTACTGAGTATGTATACACACACACACACACACACACACACACACACACACACACCCTAGGACTGGTCTCTTCCTCTCTAGCTAGAGAAAAAAGTTCTCCATTGCTCTTGCTGTAGGTAGTTTTGATTGTATTGAGGATCAAAGGAACTGCTTCTCCCCAACCTCTGGAAAATCTGTTTCCACCTGGTCAGCACCCTACACCAAGTGATTATGCTAATAATAGTAATATCATTCTGTATTTACTTACATGCCTCTTATATTTTTTTCTTTTATCAAATCACAAAATTTCACAACCAAAAAGAATTTCTGAGAAAATTCTAGTCTATTCCTCTCATTTTACAAAGGAGGAAACTGAGAACCCAAGAAGGGAAAGTGAACTGCCTACCATGACATGGCTAGGAAACTGAAGGTCTTGGACCAGAGCTCACGGAATCATAGAATATTACAGTTGGAGAAGTCCTTAGGGTAACTTCTTTTTGAAGTAGAAGGAAACTGAGGCCCAGAGAAGGGAAGAGAATTGCCCAAGGTCAAATAGCCAGTCAGTGGCACTTTTTTTTTTCATCTTAACAAATTGAGTCAGCGTAATCACCCTTCACAGGTGAGGTATTCTGTTTATTCTATGGAGAATCATTTCAGTTTAAATTAAACTCTTTAAATGTTTTGGTGATTGCTGCAATAAGGACACAACAGGGAAAAGTGAAAAGAGCATGCTCATCTTGTTCAGAATAATACAAGTACTGCATGAATTTCTGATAGAAATATTTTCCAGAAAGTAAAATCACTGAACTAAAATTTCATTTAATATTGATGCTCTGTATCATAGAAAGATACTTAGCCACAGATTGAAGACTGGCATCAGCTTTAAGACATAATACTTAGCATACTAATTATATTCATTCAGTAAAAAATATTCATAAAAATATGCACCCAAAATCAAAAAAGTTTGATATCAGTACCTAGTAATAGAAACATAACTGATAACATTTAAAACTAGATGAATAGATAGTTAATATTTTTTGGCATAATTTGGCCTGTGAAATTAGGTTGGAGGCTAGCTAGAGGCCTGAGGACTTTCAAATCCTGATGTGGTCCCAGGAATTAGGTAAGACGGCAACTTAATAGAACACTCAATGGAGAGAATTAAGATCCACAGTATTTTGCCTCTTGAATCTGTGCTCAAATTCTTCCAAGAGGTCAAAGGTGAAAATGTGTTTGGAAGACATGTCCTAATTCCACCCTGTCCTTTTTTATTCCTGGAAGTAGAAATGACTACAAACTTTTCACACTGGGTTAACTACACTTAAAAGAAATGAGTAAGGTGATAATTTAATACTATGCCACTGCTAGGGACAAAATTAGTCTTTCATATAAGGATAATTAGAAACTACTTTATTTCTTCTGTGACCTTGGAAAGGTCACTTAATGTCCCCCAGTGTTGTTTCCTCAGACATAAAATGCAGGGGTCAGTCTAGAGGACTGCTTTAGGTCCCTTTTAGTTCTAAATATTTTAGATGATCCTACAAACTTTCTCATTAGCATTCTTTTTGATGGATGTCATAGGGGAAGGAAGAATAAGTGGGTACCAAAGCAGTGAAGGGGAGAAGGCACCATTTCATGGGAAGACCACTAGACTTGGAATCCAAGAGCTTGGTTTTGAGTCCCTGGTCTACCATTTCCTAGCTGCCTGACCTTGGGCAGTTTCCTTCCCCTCTCTGGGCCTCGGTTTCGTTTCCTCATCTGTTAGATTTTTCAGATTGAGGGAGCACTGTACCCCTAACCCATGATGTGGAAGGGATAACTATAGTTGCAAAGCCATAACATGATGACCATTTTCTAGCTACAATCAGTTCTGAAAAAGTGTCTCCTATTTATGAAAATGCATGTGTGATGTAGCATAAGAGAACATGGAAAATACATAGCCCCAATGTTTCAGGTCAAAGCACATTCAAGTTTCAGGTAAATACATAACTGGGCATAAAAAATTCTATTAACTCAGGATCAATAACTGGCCATTTAAATCAATGCCCTATTTTTCATAATACATTTTAATACCTCATTTCAATTAACCAGCACAATACCATAAAACAGATAAAACCAACTGGGCTCCAAAAATTCCAGTTCATACGCTCATCCCTGCTGCCTCTTGAAATCTCTAGCTTCCTTCAAAACACAACTCAGGCACCAGGTCCTGATTCCACCCCATTGTACCCCAACTATTAGTTCTCTCTCCTGAAATTTCTTTACATTATTGTTTATAGCTTCCATTAACTTATGTGTGCATGTTGGGTCCCTCCAGTAGGACCTAAGAGTGCTAGGGCACACAGACTGCTGGAGCTGGAATTAGAAGACTTCGGCTCAAATCCTGTCTCAGATGCTTTAGCCATGTGATCCTGGGCAAATCACTTACTCTCTCTGACCCTCAGTTTCTTCCTTTTTAAAATAGGGAGAATAACAGTACCCACCTCACAGGATTATTGGGAGTATCAGATGAGGTAACAGGTAAAGGGTTTTTGTTTTGTTTTGTTTAGCAAGGTATAATGGTGTACATGTGGAATCCTTGCTTTCCAGAAAGCTAAGGCTGGCCAGTCACTTGAGTTCTGGAGTTCTGCGCTGTATGGGGCTAAGTGAGGGTATTTGCACCAATTTCAACAGTGATATGGTGAGCCCCCAGGAGCGAGGGGCCACCAGGTTGCCTAAGAAGAGACAAACAAACCCAAGTCAAAATCTGAGCAGGTCACAGCTCCCCAGGAGCAGCCCCTCTACTACAGCCTGGGCAAGACAGGAAGATGTAGTTTTGTTTTAAGTGTTTTTAAACCTTAAAATCTACATAAATGTAAGCTATTGTTACCGTAATTGAGGGCAGAAACTATTTTGTTATTTTGTCTTTGCAGCCTCCTCACCTAGTACAAAGCCCAGCACATTAGCAAATCTTTAATAAATATTTATTGAATTGAATTCATGTACTATTTTGAGGATTATTATTGAATCACTAATAAACAAGTCGGGCCGGCATTTCTCCCATAAGCATAAGAATCACTATAAACTAATAAGTCAGAGACTGGAAGATAAAGCAAGCTTTGAAGAAAAAAAAAGTTCAAACTAGGAAATGAAAACCTAGTTCATTATAATGGGACTGTAATTCTTTTTGTTCCATTGCAATGTTTCCTCACTTGTTGAAAGAAAGAAATGGATTAAATGACTAGCAGGGTCCTTTACATCCCAATATCCTATTATTGTTTGAAATACTAGGAATCCCCAAATTAACAAAAAAGTTGTGTTCTAAAATTTCTCTGGTCATTGGTGACTAGTGGTTTATGATACCTTCCTTCAACAAATGACTATTTAACTCATTATGTAGCAGAAATGTAGCTCTAGAGAATAACTATTGTTAAAAACACTTTCTGTAGAGAAATGTATTTTCCCACATTGGGGAATGCCAAGAGTACATGTCCCCCAAGGCTGAGGACCCCCCTGCTTCCCATAGTGGGCAGAGATGTAGTACTGGGAAAGTTTAGCCCACCATTGCCTTTGTCTTCTTTGTCCTCTTCTGTCACAGCCCTTGCTCTACTAACCATTAGAGCCTTTTCAGGAGGCTTTGTGCCTCTGGTCCTAACCTTCAACCCCTAGCTGCCAAAGCCACCATTGTCAGCCACTCTGGCACCACAGCCACCAATACCACATGAGCCCCCATGGCCAGACTCCCCAAGATGGGGACAACACCAATGGGAGTTCCAGTGGGTAACTTCCAAAGGAGCTTTGGCCAGCAATGGACCATGCAAAGTGCAAATCCTTCATAAATTAGGTATACATCAGATATAGATTGCCTATAAACTGAACCACAAACTGGGATTTAATAGTAGTAGAAATATTTTTGTAATACCAAGCAGTAGCATCAGAGCTATAATGAGCAGTTCTGGTATTTGGGCAAACATCACAAAATGTAGCATGAAAGGCTCTGTGGGCAGAAACCCCGAAATACTCCAAGGCTATCACCTGCAGAGGCTCTCGGGTGGGGCCACATCAGAGAGTAGCACACTTTAAATACAGCTCCTATCATCCATCCGTGAGAGAGGGGAAGAACCATGCCATCTAGTAGTTTCCTAGTTCAACAACTTATTCTTGCTAACTAGGTACCACTTTCTGATAGCACCCCCTAAATTTTGATGCCCTTGGGCAAAGCACAGATCACTCAGCCCTAGTTGCAGTTCAAATAGAATACTTGTTCAAGCTTATAGAATCAAGGAATTTTTTAGAACTGGAAGGAACCTTGGAGATAAACTAATCTTAATCAGTTGGCAGGTAAGGAAACTGAGGCTGGCTCATGAGTAGTGGTTGTATCATTACTAGGACCTTTATGAGTGGAAAGTGCTAGAGAACATTTTGCAAGGTGGTGACAGGACTTTTAAATTTACCTGCAACGCTTATGCAACTCTTCTGCTGGCAGATCACTATCCAGGTAAATGCAGCCCAGATGTGGCCTCACAGGCAAAGTCAGCCTTGGATGCACATTCCAGCATCACATTTGCAGACTCCTTTTCAAAGGTGGGTTAGAAAATATACTACCTCTGTCTCTATAGAAGAAAACGTCGTTCTACTTTCTTTTTTTGTCAAAATAACAGTGGGCCTGTGAAACATTTTAATCAATTATTTTTTCTCTTAAAAAACTTACAACACTCCTCCCCCCCCAAATACTTCCCAAACCCAGGTCTTTCTTGCCATGCCTTTATAGGTTTAAAAACAGCTTAACAATCCTATCTAAGAAATCCTTTCCTTTTTCAGGGGACCTTATTGACAAGTCCTATACACACACAACCCCCCCCCCAAAAAAAAAAAAAACAACAGCCGTGCATCTGTGACTATCTCCTCTTCTCAGAATATTTGGTTAGATAAGTTGTCTTTGTTTCTTTCGTTTCAGGTCTGAACCAAAGCCATTTCTATTTCTGCAGCCCGAGTGTGTCAATGTTATTTTCCATGGCGCTGGCATGTTGTTATTCTCCAGATCACCCTCACATGAGGGGACTATTATCGATTGTGAAAGCACAACAGGTGGGTCACATGAGAGGTCACATTAGTTTTGTTCACAGGCCCAGACACAAGGTTTTCATTATCCTTAATAAAAACAGAAGCAAGTAATAAAAACATATCACTGCAATAACATCTTTCTCCATTCATAGGCAATAATCTCAGACATTAGAACCGACTGTTTCCAAACTTGGCTGCTGGCTCTAGTAGCACGATTATTTTTGTGGCGTTAGTTATGAAAATAATGGTATAAATCACGACTTCACAAGCAAATTTCTTCAACAATTGTTTGAACTGTTAAGTGAAAATGTCTATTAGAAGAACCCTCCTCCAATCATCACCACGCTCCAAATTCAGAAAGGCACTCCTGGAGCACAGGAGGCCGTGAGGTGGCTACAATTTTTAATAAGGCCTGTCCTAAGTGTAACAGCAAATCATGATGACCTCAGAGGTGGCTAAGCACCACATTTTAATCCTAATGCCAAGTGAAAACAGAGGCATAACTCAACCCTAACATAGCATGAACAAAAAATATTCAGTCCTCACTCAGGCCCCTGCTCTGCACCATTAGAGCTCGGTTGGCCTTTCTCCACCCTAGTGTGACCAACGGATTTTATTGGGACAATTGAAACCAATTCTGTGCTTTGTAGCCCATTGTCCTGTGTCTCCAAAGCTAATTATTCATACTGTCCATAGGTACCTCTGCTTATTCAAACGATATTCTCAAGGGGCTTTGTTCCCAAAAAATCAAAGTACAGTACACATTCAAACATGGGCATGTACAAATATCAGTAGGGGACCAGGCCTTGCTAGAGGAGATCCTGGTAACTTTCAAAGCATATAAAAAGAGAGTGTATGTTTTGCATGACAAAAGGATCTTTTACTTTATAAAAAGGGCCCTTTTAAATAGTGATCACCAAATGCAAGAGAACATGATTTACACAAATTCAATTTGCAATGAAAAAAGTGCTGGCTTTTGAGTTCAAGGACCTGAGTTCAAATCTTAGCTCTATCATTCACTATTTGTATGCTCACATATAAAATGAGGAAGTCGGACTAGGCGGCTTCCAAGGTTCCTTTGGGGGCTAAACCTGAAACCCAAGGAAGCCTGAATGTGTTAAAATGTCTGCATCAGGCTGGGACACCATTATTTTCCAGGTCATCTTCATAAAAGGGGTGTATTCACAAGTAATTGTGTAAAGCAAGGTACAACTCTACATTTTAATTAAGGCATTTTTTTCCTCTTCTCTATCTATAAAATCCCTTGAACAATAACATCTCTTAGACTCCTTTTTCCACTTGAAGAGCAACCATTTAGTCCCTTCTCTTTTTAAGCCAATATAAGCCTGGCTTTATTTATTTCCTTTCAGGCATTAATATAATTGATGTTCCCAGTGATGTCACCATAAAAAAAGTTTGCTAGTTAACTTCCAAATTTCATGGGGCCAAATTCCACACTGGGCTATTCCAAGACCAAGTTCATATGTAAGGGAAATGGGCATCAATATCTCCACTCAAATTGTGACTTTCAAATACACATAAATATTTTTTTTGAGTTTTAAAGGCCAAGAACAAATTGCCTTCTACCTGCCCTATGCAACATACAAACATTCATTTAAAAAATTTAAAAAATTAAAAAACCACTGTATGGTTCAATGGATAGAGTTCTGGACTTGGAGTCAAGGAAGCCCGAGTTCAAATTCACCTTCTTATACTTACTAGCTGTGAGACCCTGGGTAAATCAATTACCCTCTCTGAGCCTCTGTTTACTCATCCACAACATGACAATTGGCACACTGAGAGATTCAGATGGAATATTACACTGTATGCAAAGCATTTTGCAAACCTTAACATGCTTTATAAGTGTTAGCTATTATTATTCTTTTATACTTATACATATATACACAATTCTCATTCCCTTAGCTTACTATTACTTTTAAAGAGGAGGAAAAACCCCACTTCTTGTTCTTTCCTTTCCTTTCACTTACAGACATGCACAGTAGCATCAAGCTCTTATTTCCATGACATAATTGATACCAGTCATAAAAACTCTTGGGGTATTTGAGTGACCCTCTGATAATAAAGACTGAAGGCATTTCTAAGTAAGATGTGTATGGAGATGCATGCATTTAAGAGCATTCTAAAGGTGGATGAAAGGAGAGTTACAAGGATGTCCTATTCATTTTAGATCAGAAAAAGCTCACCTTGATTCTTCTTTTGATACTGAGAAATTCATACTGGGTAGTATTCCCCTGTTAGTAGTAGATGCCAGAACATTTATAGATAATGTGTTAAGTGACAAGCAGTGGAATGTAAAAACCTTGGACGTGGAGAACTTCCCTGAAAGCAGAGCTTGACAAAACAGAACGTGTTTTATGCATTCTGTGTTTAGGCTAAACATTCCAAGAGCTCTCTACAAGTATTCCAGTCGATTTATTTAACCAAATCGTAGTTCACGTTTGTCTTATGCTTCAACAAATTGTTCTTTCTTTCTCCCAATTTTGCAAGAGGCATGGGAGCTGACCACCAGAGAGACAAAAGATCACAATGACACCTCAGATTGTCTCCACCACTTCGGAAGTGAATGTACATGGAAATCAGTTCCTTTCTTGGTTTAGGTCTGTTTTGTTTTGTTATGTTTTTCCACATGACAAAACTAATATGGATATGAAATAGTAAGAAGGTGTTAGTGGAGTTTCTTCTGGAAGAGAGTGAGGGGAGCTGAGGGAATAGCAGGAATCTCTACAAAATACACAAAATCCATTGGGTCAGAATCAAAGCAGAAAAATGCATGGTGCATAGTTGACATTTTCCGAATAAAGTCCACTGGAAAAACTAAAATGTATGAGGTAAAGTCTCTAGAACAATAATATGATTTATGTAATTCACAAAGGTCAGTCTTATTTACCCCCTTGAAAAATGGGTGCAATCAAAATACGGCTCACTCTATGGGTCAGTGCAGTCTGACTAGTTTCATTCTCAAGGTTTTAAACTACTCACCATTTAGGTCCTGTTCTATATACCTTAAACACCCTGATAATGTCAGTGAGTGAAATTTACTTCACTGTGCATATGGGGCCCATGAGGTCTATTGAGTTGGCTCTTATTTTTAATAAAATGCATTATTCTATTAAATGAAACATGTATCATATCTCACAGAATCAAAATTCTTCTATAAATAAAGATAACTCCTAAGAATGTTTTAATATCATCACTTTGTGGCCCTTGAGGGTCAGCAAAGTATAGGAAAAAGAGCTCTGGACCTGGAGTTAGGAGAGAAGGTCAAGTCTTGGCTCTGTCACTGAGCAGCAGAGTGATCATGAACAGTTCACATAGCCAAAGTCTCTTCTACCTCTAAATCTCAAGATCCCATGAACTTTGAGCTTCAGTTTCCTTCTCTGTAAAATAGAATAATAACAGTTTCATTACCTCCTTCACAGGATGGTTGTCAAGAGACGGCTTTGTAAAGGTGAGTTATTATTAGGATACCTTAACAAAGGCTTAAGTTCCTCATATCATACAGTCCTGTGAACTTTAGATTGGGAATAGTCTCTCTGCATACCAGAGATTTTTATTTTAACAAGTCACACTACTCCCCCAAAGTGGAAAGACCAGGGATTCAAGTCCCAGCTTGACCACTAACTAGCAAATGTGATCTTGGACACATAGGCTTGTCTGAAGGCACCTCACCTGCTTCCCCACATTATGGAAGGTTCCCTTTTATAAACTGGAGTCAATAATAGCTGCCCTATCTCAGAGAATTGCTAAAAGAATAAAATTATGGAACAGTTAAAGCAGAAAAAATGAGAAGTAGTACCATATTCAACTCAATAAACATCTATTAATCACTTAAAATGTTCAAGGAATAGCACTAATTATTACTGAGATGTATATTTTATATTTATCATATATCCCACATATGGAGTTTACACATAATATGGAATATATTTTATAATGATCATTATGTTCAATATTGGAAAATTTCAAGGATCTAGAATATTTTCAGTGTGGTTTTTCCTCAACAGACACAGATCTCAATCCCTCCATAAAGAAATAGATGGTCTTCAATAGTTGCTACTGCCAAAAATTCATTCCCCTATAGTTAACCTATTGATGGACCTTTCCAAACGTAGCCAGGACTGTATGCATAAACAACCTACAGGCCATCACCAAGCCTCTTCACAAAGACTTTCCACCTTGGTAAGACCTGACAAATTAGTCTTTCACTGGTCTATCCTTCAGAAACCCAAGGTCACCTCCACATCAGAGAAAGACTTTAGTGGAATCACTTACTATCATGTATTACTAATAACAATTGTCACCAGTAACATCAAAGGATTAAAAATTGGGACTTTGGAACCAGGAATTTATTTTCAGTTTAAACAAACTTCTATTTTTTTTCTATTTCCTTTTCCACTTATAGGAACCAAATCAAATAAGACAAGGCATTTGAAATAGCCATAATTAAAAAATCAACAAGGTCAATCAATAGTCAATAAACACTTATTAAGCACCCACTACCTGAGAAGCACTGGGAATATCAATTTTTAAAAAAAAGATAACTTTTGCCCTCAAGAAGCTCACAATTTAATGGGGGAGTGCCCTTAATGTGCATCCAGTACTCCTGGTGGAGAAACTTTAAAGAGACTTGGATGCTAGGTTTGTCGATCACAGATTAATGCCTTGGATTCTTAAAAGACCTGAGCATACATTTCGTTCCAATAAAAGTGAATATAATAGTTACCAGCCCATAGGAAGGTGGGTGTGTTTAGCTGTGGCCCTAAAGGGAAATAAATGACTTCTCAAGGTCCTTCCTGGACCTGTAGATGTAAACATCCCTTCAGTCACAGACCCTCATACGAAATGAGAAAACTGAATTGGTTACTGGTCATCAAAAGGAATTCTGAGAGTATGTGGAGTGCCTTAGGATAATCATGAGAAATCTTATCTAATAAGGATTATCAGTCTCCAATGTGGGGCTGCAGCCTGCCTCCATCAGCAAGGAGACTGGTCTTTGTGATCTGGAGCTTTAGGAAAAAACTGTAAATATTAGTCATGATCATGGTCTACTGAGACACTATGCCCCAGCCCCATCCATCCTAAAACTACTTAGCAAAAAGAAAAAAAAAAGGATGAGGTCTTCAACTAGTGATTTATTTGACATGGAGATGACAATGG
Organism: Vombatus ursinus; assembly: GCF_900497805.2. NCBI lineage: Eukaryota > Metazoa > Chordata > Mammalia > Diprotodontia > Vombatidae > Vombatus > Vombatus ursinus. Next base: position 17,575,576 of record NW_020949548.1, read on the forward strand.
GCCCTCAATGGCCATTCCGATGAAGTAAAAGACCTATAGTAAACTATCAAGCTAGAAAGAGTTTGGAATATAGTCCCAACAATGGATTGTGTGTATCCTGCTTAAGGACTAGCCTAGAAAAACGGAAAGAATCTTCTTACTAGTGGGGCTGCTACCAAGAAGTGAATTTTTCCAGCTACAATAAATCATGAATACCATCCACTAGGCATAGAGGGGAGTGTGATCTGTGTTGGTAGATAGAGTTTTCACACTTAACAAGATCACAGAACCTAAAATTATTGAAGTAAAAGGAGAATTAAATCACTGTGGACAGCTGACAAAATCTAGTACACCAAACCTTCCAAAGGCTTGGGATTTTTTTCCAGCTTTGTGCTACTCAGTGTGAAGGCCACACTTCATGTGAATGACACTGCCGAGGATGAGAGATGCATTGGGAAGAGTCAAACAGCTTTTCAACTTCCACTCAGGCAATTTCACACTGTGGTTCACTTTTGCTTCCCCAATGGCAGTAATTGACAGCTAATGAGATGGCACAAGGTCCATGCCCATTTCCCAAGAATTGCTTAAAGCCACCTGAGAGCCAACCCTCACTTTGTGAAAAGCAATGAGGAGCTGGAGGAATACGAACCAAGCATGGGAATACTAACTTCTTTTAGCTCCTCTGCATATTCCTATAAACTAACTCCTAGAATTATAATGGGAGTTTTTTCAGGGAGAGGTCAGTCTGAGCTGTTCCAGTGCATTCTACATGTGATGAAAAACAGGAAGGGGGAGGGAGAGGGAGAAGGAGAAGGGGGCAAAGAAAAACCCTTTGTACCTGCCAAAATTCAGCAGTGGTGTGATCTCTTAAAAATCAGTTGTTCTGCACGTACTGATATAATGACAGGAAAAAAGTAATTATAATTAGGTGTCTATTTTGATTCCTCTCTCCATAGTATCAGTATTGAATGTCATTTGATTTTGGCAAAAGATAAGGTCATTTGCTGCTTGGAAGATGTGCCGGCTTACTTCTCTCAATGTTTCACATAAAACCACATAAATGTCTGAAAAGGAAAAACATCTCAGTTTCAATCATCCCCCTAGCCAACAGAGTGGTTTGTGAAATTCTGCACCAAAATTTAAAATAAAATAAAATAAAATTGGGGTCTAAATAACATGAAAGAATTTAGAATTATAAAAAAAAGAGGTTTAAAAAAGACTAATCCTGTACATTAAAAAGTTGACAATGCTGTGGAAACTCATTAAATCTTTCAGTGTGTACACTTATTGAATCTAAATTACTACTAATTAGCTGATCAGCAGCAAAGATAACTATAATTATATCTTTCTTTTTTTTGCCCAGGTAGGGTAGGAAATATAAGCTCTATGTGCATTCTTTGAATAATGTATGTTATTGTTATTATTATACAGAAAATCTTGTACAGATGAAAAATTGAACAAGAAGTCCTTTCACTGGAAAGCCAAAATACTCAATGAGGACCTGGATGTGATGAACACCTTAACCAACAGAAGACAGCCCTCCCTCTTGTACTGAGTTAGTTAGAGAAAGGCTAGAAGTTCAGATTTACCAATTTGGAAACCATAATGTAAACAGAGAATGAAATATGGATAGGCTTCTGATTAGGGATTTCTTTGATAGACGATGATGGAGTTTCTCTCAGCTTACTTTGATAACCTCATATACCAATTCTAATTTATGTCATTTTTTTCATGTTTGAAAAAAAAAACCAAGGACCTAGTAGGAAAGAGCCAAGGGAGATTCCCTGACTTCCACTTCACAGGTATACACACTGAGATACATGGAGCTTACATGGCTTACCCAATGTCAAAAGATAATAATTAGAGAGCCAAGATTTGAATACAGGTTTTCTCACTCCAAATCCCAAGGCTTTTTTCAACTACAGTACATTCTCTCGCTCAAGTCCCAATTATCAAATTCAATTCAATTCAATTCAATAAGCATTTATGAAATTGCCAGGACATGCAAGGGCCTGTCCTAACAAAGATAGAAAAAGAGAAAAACAGTACCTGTCTTCAAAGAACTTACACTCTACTTGGGAAGAGGGGGAGAGATGCAACTCATCCACAAGTGAGTAAATACAAAGTATATAAAAGTATATAAAGTATATAAAAATTAAAACAGAGAAAGTGTTGATAACTGAGGAAAACAAGAAGGGCCTCTAAGACTTGGCTCAAAAGTATGGCATACCTTAAAATTCCATTTTATGAAGGTGTCTACATCAAACATCCAACAAAAAAATCCTTGAATGAATTTATTATACTCATTAATGGATACAGACCATTCTGTAAGAGATTTCATTGGCCAAAATGATAATGGATACAACTCAGTCATGAAAAGCAAAGGTCCCTATATAGCCAGAGCCTGAAGATAGACCATTAAGGAATCATTAGAAGCCCAATTTAAGTGTCATGTCCTACATGAAATCTTCACTAATGCTCACCTTTCCATTCATCAACAATGACCTTCACCTTCATATAGCACCTTTGTAATAAACTTACTTTATAAAATTGGGTATTGTTACTATCTGTGTGTCTTAAACAAAAATCAAAGAATCTCAGCGGTAGGATGAATCCCAAACATTCACCCAACATAATGAATGTCCTCTACATTACCACCAAGGCCAACCAGCTCTCATTTGAAAATTTCAAGTGATGGGGAGCCTACTCTATCCTCATGCAGCTCATTCCACTTTGGCATAGCTCTTATTTCCTGGTAGTTTTTCCTCATATCAAGCAGATATCTTCCCAACAGTTTGCAATCTCCACAAATGCATGGATTGTGTCTTACCTGAATTTTCTATCTCCTGTGCCACCTAATGCAATGCTTTCTTTGCACGAAGGAATCACTTACTAAATCTTCACTGACTGAATGAAGGCAGTGTCAACTAGGGGAAGGACCATGTGGTTTTTTTGAATCAGAGAAGCTGGATTCAAGTCCAAGTTCTCCACTTATCACCCACATGAGTTTGGACACTTTGCCTTTTCCAGTCTGTTCTTCTATAAAATGAGAGGGTTGGATTAATAATAATAATAATAACAATAATAGTAATGATGATAATTATGGTAGCAAACATTTATGTAGCACTGGCTTATGAAGTATTTTATTTTTTTAAGTACTATATCATTAAACGTTCTCATGTTGACCCTTTGAGGTAAGTCTCTCAGGCATTATTATCCTCATTTTAGGGAAGAGATAAGAAAATTGAGGCTCAGAGAGATGAAGGGACTTGCTCGCAGACACATGACCAGTCTGTGATGCTGGTAGGTTTTCCTGACCCCCTTACATTGGAGCTAACCAAAGTGCAATGAGCTGCCTCAGAAGTGGGTTCTCCCTCCATAGAGGTCTTCAAGCAAAGAATAAATGAGCACTCCACAGGTATTCTGAAGAGGGGCAAGAGGAGCTAGGAGGCCTCTGAGGTGCCCTCCATCTCAGATACTGCAGTTCTGTGATGCCAAGTCAAACATTTTCCCCACAACACCACCATGTCTCTCCAGAGCCTCACGAAACTAAATCTATGATCCCATGAATGAGAATTAGGTCAAGGGCACTGTTGTTACAGCACTTCTACAGATCAGCAAGACTCCCTGGCCATCAGATGTGGATGATTATAAATTCCTTAAAAAAAAAGCCAACCCTTTCACATTTCAGATTTTTTTAAGTCTACTTGAAAAGCTGATATAATTTTTTCTCTCCATAAAAAGTGACATTTCTGACCCTTATAAATGTTAAAATAAAAGAGAACTTTTAGAATCCCAGCTACATCTTTTGGCACAAATAGACAAATGCACCCGAAGCACACCTGACAACAGCCACTTCATTCATAGGGACATTTCAAGTATGACCACAAGCCCACAGACAGACAGACCAAAAAAAGTGACCACAATATTATTGGTTATTTAATCTGGCACAAAACAGTGCTGTAACATTTTCTTTGTTGATTTAATTACTCAACAATCCAAGTCAACCAAGTATCAAGTATCAAGTTTCCTGTAATTTTCTTTAAGCATTATAGTCAAAATAAAGGAAAGTGTATGGAAGGAAAAATATGGTTTTCATCATAATTATAAATGACCCTATTGGTTTTCCTTCAAATGAGTGCTAATATCTATGTGTTATTGTTCCTTGTTTTCTTGTCTTTCTGAATTACCAAAGAGGATGGTGGATATTTATTCCCAAAATAAATTGGCAGACATTCTAATCTCCAGTCCAGCAACTTAAGACAACTCACAGGTGTCAGCAGAGATAGCTTCTTTACTTAAATAAGTCGCCTCATTTCATAAACAACTAACTACAGACATCCTCCCACGTATCATTCTTCCTTCCTTCCTAAGCTGTCCTGATGCCACACATTCTTCCTACTGTGTCAGTTAAATGCTTTCCTTCCTAGCCAAAGACTCCCAGCACCCACTAAGGAACTTTCAAGATGTTCAGCGCAGTGTCTTTATATACCTCTATGTATGCTAACCATTAGAAGTCCATGCTATGATTCATTATGCCTATTTATGCCCTCAGCCCCCACAAACACACATACACACACACATTCATGCATATACATTCACACACACACGCACACACACATACACATATGCATACATGCACATGCACACATACAAGGAAATTTTATCAAAGTTTCAAAATATTCTCTCTAGATCCCATTGAAGTGTTCCAATGGGTCCAACTGGATTGTGGATGTGGACAAAAGAAAGCCTGGACTCTGACATGGACACCTTACTTCTGTTCCTCCCCACTGTTTTTGCCTCTTCTTTTCTCCTACTTAACAATTCAAGAACTCAAATCTACATCGTGCCAAAGTTTTGCCAGCAGTCCTGAAGGATTCATTGGCATCAACATTATTACTCCCATTTTACAGGCTGGGAAACTGAAGCTCAGACAAGTGAAGTGACGTTGCCAAGGGACATATAGTAAGTGAGCGCTTCAACCAAGTTCTTCTGATAGGAAGACCAGCACTCTTTCTGCCCCACTCCCTACTTCTCACCCTCTCAACTCCTCCCAAGCAAATGCACCTTATATTGACTTTATCTAACCATCCCATTGCCACCTTCAATCCTCTTCTAGGCCACATCATAGCCCTAGAATCACAATAGCTAGCATTTTTATATTGTTTTACCATTTAAAAACACTTCAAATAATAATAATAATAATAATAATAATGGCTAGTACTTACATGACACTTTAAGATTTGCAAAGTGTTTTACAAATATCATCTCATTTTGTTCTCACAACAACCAGGGAAGGCAGGAGCTATTATTACACTCATTTTATGAATAATGAAACTGAGGCAGGCAGAGAGGTTAAATGGTGACTTGCCCAGGGTCATATGAAGTCTGAGGTGGGATCTGAACTCAGATCTTCCTGACTCCAAGTCCATCACTCTACCCACTCTACATAACAACCCTGTGAAGTAGATACTTACAGTTATTGTTATCCCTGTTCTATAGATGAGAAAAATGTCTCATAGAAATTAAATATATGTGTATGTATATGTAATATATATACACACATATACATGTATATATTTACTTAAATTAGACTTAGCAGCCTACTTGTCCTTGTCCTCATCCATGTGGTTTGCTGGCTCATCTAAAAAACAAGCACTAAGAGGTCAGCTTTGCCTTGGTGAGAAAGTTAACTTTCCAAAGTCAGAAAGTCACTATGAACTACACTCATTGCCCAGCCTTCCAAGATTCAGCCAGATTTCCTGTAAACTCCCATGATTCTTCTACCCTAATGCAACGGCCTATTGTGACTGGTGTGTTTTTCCAAAAATCTTCTACAGTACTTGTTAGCTTGATGTCATTTATAGTGTGTCAGAGTTGAAAGAAGATGAGCCATTTTACAGGTGAGGAAAATGAGGACCAGAGACAAGAAGGAATTTAGCATGGGTCACAACTTCCAGTACTTAGAAGGTACAGTGATTAAGTAAATGGAGAGGAATGGGGAAATACCATCATTTCTCTGCCATACCTTTTCCTCTGTCCCTTCAGTCCTATACTTCAGTCCAAGACAGAGAGAGAGAGAGAGAATCAGTTGTGAAACATAACCCTCATGGGCAAACTAGCCTGCTTAGCAATCCAGCAAATGTAGACGCTTCTGATTTTCCATATGGAGCACCAATTAAAAAATGAGAATTCTCAGCTAAATAGCAGCTTTTCTCTTTCAAAGTAAAAAACAAAACCCATCTCACAGTGCTTAAATTTGTGATACATCTGTAAAAAGTGATTTTTTAGCATCAGAAAGCATTTTAATTGTAGTAAACGGAACAATGTGGAGATTGTTTGAAGACGAGATTAAATTTAATGAAATTCACAAACAACCCCTTTTAGAAAGTAACAACAATTTTTTTGAACATTAAAGAGGATCTCATTATATCAAGACAACTCCACTGTAGAAAGCAGTCTGACTTCAATCACTGCATATCTACATGTTAATGAACTTGCTGTGTGCAGCAGGGACTGAGCAGAGAAAGTAATGGGCCAGGCTGTCTTAAAACACCCAAGCTGGAGAGGAAGAAAAAAACCTAAACCAAACAAAACAAAACATCACCTCTAATCAATGAAACACCTTTTCACTGATCCTTTAATAGGAACTGAAATGATTTCAAATGTAACACAAAAAGAAGATGATACTTAGTAAAGGTTACCCAAAGCCCAACATCTTGTGCACATTCTTAGACGGTTTGCTTGCTGTCAGCATCGCTGCAGCAAAGACTTTTAAGTTCCAACAGACAGATACCGCCTAGTACAAAGTCTTTGTCATAATAATTTCAGAGCAGCCCCCTGATCAAACATCCAGACCAATCTGAGACTGAAAAGTGAGAACTAACCAGTGACCTTTGATTAGAACCGCAGAGCCCAGGCTTTAATAAAATGCCTCATTCATTGCTCTGCTGTGCCAACAAGGAAGGTGTGTTACAGCCTGAAAAGAGCAGTCAATATACCATTTACACCCATATAATGATTCTCATTATTCACAGTTGGAATCTGTGATTGTAGCAAGTGAAACACAGACATCTCAAAATAGCTAAATGAAAACAGCCAAATGCAGCCTTCTACCTTTAAAATAAATAAAGTCACTCTCCCTCTGGTCTGTCTGTTGCCCGCTACTGGCTTTCGTGCCTTACTAATCGTATTGTAATCGTCTTTCCAAAACCATAATTTACACAATATTTGGTTTGTTGCTATTCATTAAAGTGTAAGAAGTGCTGGCAATATTTACTTTGAACTCCTACTTTTTCCAAGCTAACAGTAAGCCATTCAAAAGCATGACTGTAAAGCTTATTTTAATTAAAGCAAAAGTTTTGAAATTGGGGGTCATTTTGTTTAACTGGACTTTTTTTGTACCTTTTTTTTGGCCAAGAGAAAGAAGTCCAGAGGGGACCAGTAGATGAACACAGTTTGGTGTCAAAATATTTCAAACTATGATTCTTTAAAGCTATGGTTCAAGGAAATGCAATCTAAATCCATAAGCAGAACTTCATGCCAGGAAACAGAGGAGTCAAAAAGGGAAGAGGGGGTCCCAATCCCAGTTAGTTTTCCAATGAAAACAACAAAATATCACAAATGGGCAAAAATATCTTTGCCAAGGAACTGGTCAGGGAGACTTAAAGATGAGAAACGATGCTATATAACTGAGACCTATCTATATAGGATGGGTAGGTACTTAAAAGAAATATAACTAATATTTATTAAACATCTGCCATGTGCAAGCACATAACAACGATGGAATAGATGTCAGATTTGTGTGTATCCCTCTCTCCCTATAGTAGTATTCTGTGAATAGTCTGTGATTCTTGTGATTCTCCAAGTGTTACTTCAAGGCTGGTGAATGACAGAGGCATTAATTAGGGTGGGACAGTCAGGGCTTTGCCCCAGGGTGCAAAATTTAGACACTCTGACAGTGCTTCAGCAATATAGAAATAGCAGAGCTTAGTACCTGGTTAGCAAGAATAATTAGTTAAAAATGGGAAACTACCAGATATCATGCAGGGGGAGCATTTCCCTTGCCCCACTCAGCCTGCACTTCCCTACTCTTTCCCATACCTTATGCTAGGGTCCTGGAGTTTCTGTCTTTCTTAGTGTATGGCTATATTCCACCTATATTCAATAGAGGGAACCTTTTATACTGCTTGCCCCAGCTATAAAATCCCTACTTACACCTTTAGTGAATGATCTAGGCATATGGTTGCCAAGAATAAGATAAATTCTCCATACAACAAGCAGATATATGGCAAATCAAAACAATTTACCCTTAAACCTCACTATTAGGGAGATGTGAGATAAGCCCATGGAAGGTTTACTAGAGTTTTTTTGTCAGCTTAAATATTGCCTACACTACAGAAAAATAAATTAGAGCTTCTGGTCCTTGAATCACTATGGAGATTCTGTTTTTAATCTGCAATCACAAGAAATGACTAGTTTGGAGGAGTTTATCAATAACAAGAGAGAAAACCCCCCACTCCACTACCACCCCAATTAGAATCACTCTATGGAACCTTTCACAGGTCATTATTAAAAAGGAAAAACAACATGGAATAGTAGATGAGAAAGCTGAGCATGAGGTCCTAGATTCAAATACTGTCTCTAACTTACTAGCTACGTGACTAGGGGCAAATCACCTCAACTACCCAAAGGGATATCGCTGTATTAACAGGAAATCTCTAGGAGAATAGAATATTTTTTACCTCTAACTAGAGGTGTTTGGGGCACAGTGTGGTGGAGAAGAAAAACTGAAGTGGGAGTAGAGAGGCAAAAATCCTTTCCAGTGGGTAAGAATAAATAGCAAGCTCAGTCTGGACACCAGAGAAAGTTTCCTGGAATATATTCATTGTTGCTAATAGAAGCCAGTCTCTCTTTTCAACACCACCACAAACAAAAACATAGTGTCCCAAAGTGGAACAAAGGGCGTAAACAATATGTGCCTTTCACAATAGACCCAATACCTGTGATTTTCAACATGCATATTAAATATGTACTTTTACTTTTTTAAAAAACAAAATGCAAGAGTTGAAATAAATGCTTACATCATACGTACTAAGGGACTAGATCAGGGTCCTTAACCTGGGGTCTACAAACCATTCTCCACCCCACCCCCACCCCACAAGAGGGCCTGTGAACCTGGAAGGGAAAAAAAATCACATCTCTATTTTCATTAATCTCTAACTGAAATGTAACATTCATTTTAAAGGTAAGTAAGACAGTAATATTAGCAGTACCTAATATTTAGTCACCAATAGAAATCACAGATATTTTCATATCATATTACAGTTGTTACAGATATCTCAAAATGTTATTTATGCATCACTACTCTGAAATTGCTGTAGTTACTAAACCCACTGCCAGCTCACAGTGATCACAGTCTTATCGACTACAGACTATTTCAATATGATTGGTTTCCTTTGTAATCTTATATATTTGATTTTATGTATTTTAAAAGCATTATTCTGAGAAGGGCTCAGTGGGCTTCACCAGACTGCCAGAGAGGTCCGAGACACAAAAAAGGTTAAGACACTAGATACTATGTATTGAACCTGACCCTACTTAACTAGTCAGGATGACTAGTGATCAGATTTTAGAGTTGCATTTAGAGACCTACCAATTTTTTTTGCATGTGATAGAAAAGGTAGACAAGAGGCCCGGCAATACTGCAAGGTTACACCTGAGGAAGCTAGAGAAGAATAAGAAGGAATTTACCTGTGTTACAATCCGTGAGAGTATGGGGGGGAGAAAGCATCCCTCTCTTTGACCACTGATTGGATGGCTGCCTCTAGGAGGCAAGTGACAAAGCCAGATGAAGGAATGATTCAGCAATGATATGGGGGAAGGGGGCGTGGGACACACTCCATATGATATTTTCCTGTTTTGACTAATTAATTTTGTCAGTAGTACTAAATTCAATTGTGTCTGTGCTGAAGGACTACAAGTACTGTCAATCCCATCTAAAGTTCTTACCCTGAGTCAAAGCCCTGATCACCCTGTCCTAGTTATGGTTCCAGTTGCATTCAATTTGGTTCAACAACTCAGCAAACAGTATTCCCCTCTGTGAAACACTTACTGCAGTCTTGGAAACTGTCAACTATGTACTCACTTAGGACCAGTAAGAGTTTACACTAAACAAGGTCTAAGGTCCTTCCTTAGTTTACCAGTCAATTTAAGGGGCATAGAAATAGTTCAGTAGTATAGTCATTTCAGTTGTGTCCAACTCTTCACAACCCCATTTGGGGTTTTCTTGGCAAAGATACTTGGAGTGGTGTGCCATTTCCTTCTCCAGATCATTTTACAGATGAGGAAACTGAGGCAAACATGGTTAAGCAACCTGCCCAAGGACACACAGCTAGTATCTAAGACTGGATTTGAACTCCGGAAGATGACTCTTCCTGACTCTAGCCACTGGGCTGATAAATGCTCCTACTATCATAACTTCAGGGCTAGAAGGGATCTTATAGGTTAGCTAATCCAATGCCTTCATTTTACAGATGTGGAAACTGAGGCCCAAGGAGGTGAAGAGACTCAACAAAACTCAAACAGATGGAACCCTGGTCCTCAGACTCAGAATCCCATTCTCTACCAAACTGCTGCTTCTTATTCACAAAACTCTTTTGATATTTTTCCATGAAGTAGGTAAAATGTTCCTTTAGGGTAGGCCCTTTCCTTTCTATTGATTAATAATGCCTTTATGGCCCTACTTAAGGTGAGCAATGTCCTCCTCTTGACCACTCTACCAACAATTTGTTCCAATAGTGGAACAAACACAAAAAACTACAACTTTTACAATATACAGCCCAGATAAATATAATGGTCTGCTGGAAGATGTAAAACTAATTCAGAGGTTGAGGGACATCAAAGCCAATTATTTCTGCATCTGGGGTGGGAATTCATTATGCCAATGATTCCCAACCCTGGTTTTTCAACACCTCAGGGTGTCTCCAATTATCTCAAAGGGTGTTGCAAAATTCTACCCCCCAAAAAAAAAAAACTCAAGCCTAAATTAATTTTAATTAATTTTAATTTTTAAAATAAATATAAGTCATATGTCATTTTTAGAAAATAGAGAATGCATCAGAATCAACTCCCCCCAAAAAAATAGAATACTGCAATTCCAAAATAAGTAAGACTATTGGTAGGTATCCACCCCTAAGGTCCAGTCAGAAGTCCATGAGTACTTGTCACCTAAATGAAGAGAGTTTGATCTGGACAAAATGTGATTTTAATGATCTAGTCTAGTTTCCATATTATCGTAATATACTCAGATCAGATTAGTCTGAGCAACAGAAATTAAATAATATGGCATCATCCTTTTAACTGCATCTTCATAAAGAAACAAATGAATGCCTTTTTCTCAGAATCACAGATTATTAAGACTAGAAAGGAACCAAAAGATTAGGTAGTCCCAACCTTTCATTTAAAAAATAAGGAAACTATGACTTGCTCAAAACCATCCTGCATACCTCTTTACAAGAATCCATTTTTCAAACACAAAACTGTTTCTTACAATATTAAGGATAGGGGTTTTTTTTAACCATTGTCAAAAAGAGATCTGTGCTAAAGTGTAGGAGGCAGCAAGAAAATCAGAAGTTTGAATCCTTAACTCACACCTCAATAATTTTTTTCAAATTTTATTTAATTCAAGGATGAACTATTAGCCTTAACATTTGAATGTCTTGGCATTCAGTAGTTCTATACTTATAATGTTATAAAAACACAATTTCTGGTATTGAATAGCAATAACAGTCTGTGTTCCAGAGAATGGTGACAATTTGCCAAGAACTACATATTCCAATTTTAAGATTTTTCATATACAGATTTGAAACAGACTTATTACAGAGTACTAAATGTGTTTTATTTGCTAGGGCAAAGCAAAGATAGGCATAAGTCACTCCTTTGTAATCCTTTAGAGAAAAGACTTTTCAGGAGCCCAGTTGCCAAACAAGAGAAATTTGGGTAGTGACCACTTGCTGTAAAAAAAGGTTAAACAACCTGTATACTGATAAGTCTGTAAAGTAAGTTTTTTTTTCCCCTTCCAATTTATTTCAATAGAAATAAAAATAGAGAATTAGCCAACGAGATTTTCTGTACAGAAAACCAGACTTCTGGGTTTTTATCAGGAAGTCTTCTAAAAGGCATTTCCTTTCCTTAAATTCAATCATGGCTCTGAAGGCAGATGAAAGCACAGCACACATAAATGCACATAGCGACATAGAGAGCCCGCCTACCTTGGGATGCCCTCCTACCTCCTTCCCACCTACTCACATCTGATACTTCCTTCAAGGCACATTTCAAGTGTCTGGCTCCTTAATCTTTCTTTTGTCATGGACAAAAGCCTCTGGCAGCCTGTTGAAACTGAGGGACCCTTTCTCAGGATATTGTTTTTAAATGCGTAAAAAAAAATACATAGAATTACCAGGGAAGCCAATGACACTGAAATACAGTTATCAAAACAGTTTTTAAAATAACTTCACAGACCCCAGATTGGGAAGTCCTTCCACCATGAAGCTTGTCCATGCTATCTCTGTCTAAACTGTACTTCCCCTCTCTGAATTCCTATAACTATTTACCCTACCCTATTCTAATTTTTGATTCTATACAGTATTGGGTTATCCTCAAGTTATTTCAGGCATATAAATCATGCCTTCCCATTTAAATACTAAAAGCCAAGAGAATGAATATGTTGCATTCTACTGACTGGCAGCTGGATGTAGTGGAAGGGACAATAGGCAGATGATCAGGCACTGGACCCCAAAGTTCTGGCTCTGTCACTAAGCTAGATGATTTTGGGCTACTCACCCCACTTCTCATAATCTCAGTTTCCTCCTCTATAAAATGGGAATAATAATAATAACACTTTTACTCTCTAGCTTCTCACAGGATTATAATGGTAAGGAAAGCGCTGTAGAAAAGAGCTACACTTCCTTCTCTTGTATTCCTCCCCAGAGTCTAACACAATGCTAGGCACATGTAAAAGATATAACACTGGAAATTATCTTAGAGGTAATCTAGTGCAGAAATTACATTAGCGGTAATCTCGTTTTACAGATGAGTAAACTGAGGCCCAGAAAGGTTGAGTCAAGATCACACAGGTATTAAGAAGCAAGGTCAGAATTTGAACCCTGGTCCCCCAACACCAGACCCAACACACTGCCTCCTCTAATACGCATCTAATAAATATTTATCAATTTGACAAAATAAACAATATGACTTTGTACATAAAGCAATGATGAGTTAGTTTAAAATATAGAAAGGAATGCCCATGTACAAAAATAAAAGGGATGTGGAGAGAGAAGAAATAGAGTCAAGGGAATTTCTTTAAATGTAAATAATTTCCTAAAATTTTTCTCAAATGGTTTTTCTGGTAGCTTTTAATTGAAGGCACACATACACACCTTAACGCCCTCTCCATTTTTTTTTTTTTTACTTTAACATTCATTTAACATTCCCTTGTTAAGAGTTGACTCTACCTATAATCAGACACTCCAGGGAATATTAGGACTAATCAATAGCAAATGTTTCACAGACCCTGTAGTTAACCAGATCTTAAAGGCTTTACATACCAGTTCAAATTAGTTAGAAACGCTTATCCTTTCCTTCCACAATCCCAAGAAAAAGAGTAGAATTCCATAGGTGTCCATTCTTCAGTTGTCCTTCGGTTAATGCTAAGAATACTACAGACTTCAAATATTCTCCTAGAATGCTTTGGCCAGCTATAATCTCCCTAATGGAAACAGGGCTAAACTACAAATATCAGGTTACCTTGCAGAATAACAATTCCAACAACCTCATAGAAGTTTTAGAGATTCCAACTTCTAGGTAAGTGAGGATAAAAAAAAAAAATCTATGTTTGGAGTTGTTCAGAAGGGGAGAAGAGAAAGAAAAATGGTTTGATTTCACTCAAGACAACATTTAAGCAGGATTTTCTCTATGATATCGGTAAATTTCTAACCTATTCTCCTCAACTTTTTCTTTCTATAAAACCCAGTAGCTTCAGATCTTGGGTGATAGAAGTGTCAGTACTGGGGGCTTCCCACGTGGAAATTACCTTCTAAAGCATACTCAGCTCTTAAGTCAATAATTCATCTTCAGACAGAGTTGCCCTGGGTGTGCTGAGAAGTAAATGACTTGTCCATGGTCACACTTGCATGTCAGAGACAGGACCTGAACCCAAGTCTTCCTGACTCCAAGGCAAGTACTTCTATCTACCCTCAAGGCTGCTGTCCTAGCTTCAAACCATAAAATGAAACATCTTTAAGTCCCTTTTAACTAGGTGTCAAAGAACATTCCTTCAAAACAATGCCCCACTTTTCCCAAGGCTGGATAGAAAAGAGATACTCCTACTTTTCCTGTCACCTACTTCTTTCCATTTCTGACACTGTATTTCTCTATCCAATAAAATTATTTTAAAAGTAGATTATATTTGCAGATAATCTGCTTTATTATATACCTGTATAGAAAGCAGATTTTATTTGTATATAATTAAATGCATTTCAGAGCTTCAAGTATCTAAGTTTGAACAAGTGAAATAAAAAAGTACATATAGCTCACTAAGCAATTTTAGATTGTATTTTTTAAAATGTATTCAAAGGACATAGGTATATATCCCTATGTATTTTTGAAACTTATGAATAGAAATGTAAGCTGCATACCATAGCACAGCCTTCAAATTCACTTTTTAAAATGATTGTTTTCACAACTATTTAAATGGATTGCTTTGATCTAGATGAAAATTACCTTGAAACAAGATCAAACATACATACAGGAACCTATAAAGAAAATTCTTTTTATTCAATGACTTTTCAACTGACAGTATCAGCATTATATTATTAAAAGCAAATTTATAGCAGTATACCTCGTTTATAATTGAAATAAGCGTTCCGTTTATTACTGCTTTAGCCGAAAGAGACCGCAACACAGAGGGTGTATTCACTCGAATGGATGATTCAGTTGCCTCATCTTAAACAGAGCTGTTTCAGTAATAGTCAAAAAAAACGCCCAGACCCTGAATCGTGCTTCTAAAATTAATTCCAATATTTCCTGTTACTGAACTTGCCTCATCAGAACATAATAGTAATTTCACAGTTACAGCCATGCTGATTTCACTCTACAAGTATTTAAGCCAACAGTTAAAACCACAATGCTCAGGAATTTACTCTTATCCAGAAAAACCTATATGAGAATGGTGAGCAGTAAGCTATCTGGCTATCCTTGTGACTAATAATATTTCTGAATGTCAGTCAGTAAACTCCAAACTTTCAAAAGAAACCCTGAAGTCTGTTTTTTTTAAAATTCTTTCTTATTTCCCCTGCTGATTTATATGCCACCATATAAAGTTAAAAGTCTTTCCAGTTGCAAAAATTTTTACCTCTTTGCTTGCCATCTGAATTATGCTCCTGCCACTTTAATAAAGAATGTAGTTTGATCCTTTTAAGTAATTAGTGTATCAGCAAGAAGGAAGTCAGGCCATTACTATTATTGTCCACAGCTTAATTTATACCATAGATTCTACAGGTCAAGCTAAGCATTTTTATTTCATAAAAGGCTATTTTTCCTTTCCCCATAATGTCTTTCTGAAAATGATCAACTGCCCGAGTGTTAACATTATGGCCATTTTTTTGGTAGCTGTAGAAATTAAAAGTAATGAAAACTGTCTTGGACAAGCAGGGACAGAGAGGCCAGTCCAAAGGCCTATCACTCTTGCACCTTTCCTTAAGCTGGGTCCCATTTGCTATTCCGTCTCCTATCTCTCATATTAAGTCTGATCATATATATTTAATTCCATTCTTTAAAATTTCAGTAGACAACTACAGTGCTAACCTACAACTGCCCTGTCAGAAAATCTTTGATGTCAAAGCATAATAGTTCCTGAAAGAACAGCACTAATACTTAATGTAACATGAAACCCGGGCCCTGCAGTGGGGCTGTCTGCTGTCAGGAACAAACAATTTCACTGCTGTTCCCCAGAAGTGACAAGGTTGGGACCTAACTGTGCAGAGCCTCCTCACTACCGATTGAGACGCGTGTTGTCTTAGTCACTAGAATGCCAGCTTCATCCACTGAAATAAAACATGTTCTACTTTAAGAATAAAGGGCAAATAATGTTTTCATGCCAAATAACACAAGGAGTCCAATTCTCTCCAGTGCCTAAGGCCTTGTTAGTTAAAGAACTCAAGAAGGCCTCCGAATAGTGACCTGAATGTATTAATATGCCAACTTGAATTGGCTTAATTTACCAGTAGGGGGGGATTTAAGCACCTAGGATAATCTGACTTATGATTTCCAAGTCTTGTATGAATCAGGACATTCCTGTAACACATTGGGTTGCAAATGAAAACATACATAATATTCTTAGTGTGTGCCTCCATGACCCGAAGATAACTGATCAGTCCTGTCCATTTCAGCCAAAAGGCAATTGATTCGATGGGTAGATCACCACATAAAGAATGCACTGTATTTTCTTCTTTTGGAACTATGACTTCAGATTTCATGGTATTTCACCCTCAAAAAAATTATGATTGTTTCACAGTATCCCTTACCCACCACTGTGTTGAGCATGTATTTCATCTGTTTCTAAATATAAAGCCAATGCACAAAAATTTTGCTCCTTTGCTATAATATTTAAGGGTATAAGATGCACAAACAGAATTAGAGTACATAGGCATAGTAAAATAATCAGACTCCTAGCATCCAAAAAAAAAAAAAGTTAGAGCTAGAAGGGACCTGTGAGAAGTGATGACACATTTTCCAGAGTGTCACATCCAGTTGAATTGAGTTAAGAGGGCCACAACCAAAGAAACATCTAGGGAACTTGAAAAATGTTCAGAATAAAAAGCAACAAAGAAATAATACTCACAAGATAAGTTAAAAGGAAAAGAAGTTATTAATTCAAGAAAATAAAAGGCTGAGGGAGTATCAAATAATCAGAGGGACTTTTACTTTAACATTGTGTGTGTCATGGATTCCTTTAGTGGTCAGGAAGTATGGACCCCTTATCAGAGTAACTTTTTAAAAAATTTCTTAATTGAAAGGAATGTTAACTTTTCACTGGAGTTTACTAAAAATAATAAAGATGTAATTTTTACTATCCAAGTTCACCAGCCCCCTGAAATCTGTCTATCTATTTGGAATGGCTCACTTATCATCCTTGATGATCAGGAGGATCTTTCATCCCTAAGATCTTACCATATGACAGAACCTCCATGAAGCAATATTCTAAAGGAATGGGATTTTTTTGGAGGAAGCAGGGGTGTTAGAATGAGGATGGAAGCAAGTGAAGCTGAGATTCCAATATGGAAGTTCCCTCTGACAATCAAACCAACAATCTAAAGAGTTTTCCTAGAGCAGTAAGAGGCTAAAGGACTTGACCACAGTCACAAAATTATAAGTGTCCAAGCAAATCTTGAACACTAGGCTCCCTGGCTCATAGGCCTCCACCCTATTAGTGTTGTCTTGAATTGTTTGTTATTCAGTACAATTCAACTTAATGTAACAATGATTAAGTGAATGAGGAAATATATGTCCTTTCTCACATTGGAGAGGCAAGAGACTATGGGTATAGAATGTTGTATACACTGTCAGATCCTATATCTGTTTTGTTTAACTGTCTATCTTTGTTACATGGGAAGGCCTCACCGGGTAGAGTGGAAGAAAAGAGATATTGAAAAAGGACCGTAATGTAAAAATGCAAAGCACTTATGTATTTATTGCTAAGTTTTCACCTTTTCTCATCTTGTCTACCCAACTAATTGTAAGCTTCTTGAGGCTAAGGACCAATTGCATCATTGCCCAAAAAATAGTTGATTTTTAATGGGGTTTGGGGGTTTGGGTTTTTTATTTGTTTGCTTTTGTTTTGCTATTGAAAAAAATCTTCCCAAAATGTTGGTCTACTTTTCTGCCTTAATGATTGATCACATACGGTGCTTCAGTATCTTCATTCTGAACATACATTACCACCATAAGCAGCCACTGTAGCTAAATAGCAGAACCTTGGCATTTGCAGGATTTTAAAGGTCCCTTGAGTAAGGATATCCCATGAATACTTGATTGTACCAACTAATAATAAAGGGGCTGGAAGGAAGGCCATACTTATGCTTTCTTTCTCTTTCCTTTTCTCCCTCCCTTTTTCTGTTAGGAGGTTGAATTAGAGAGAATGAAGCAGCTTGAAATGGGGATACAGGGCTCGGCTAGGATGAACTGGGGGAAATCAAGGAAAGAGCCTTGGATTTTGAGGTAGAGGAGCTAAGTTCAAATCCCAGCTCTTCTCTTTATTATCCATGTGACCTTGAATAAGTTGCTTAATCTTATTGGGCTTCTCAGGATAATAGATTTAGAGCTGGAAGAAACCTTAAAAGTCATCTAGTCAAATCCTTTCACTTCATAAATGGGGAAACCAAGTTCCAGAGGGGCTAAGTGACTTATCCAAAGTGAACAATAGAAAATTGCATTATATTACATCACATCACATCACATTATATTACATTACAACTGGAGTTTCGATTCAAACCCAGGTTCTCTGACTCCAAAATCCAGGGCTCTTTCCTTATACAGAAAAGAAGGTGGCTAGACTAGATCTGGGTTCTTAACCTTTTAGTGTGGCATAGTCCCCTTTGGCCAGTCTGGGCAAGTCTACAGAGCCTTTCTCAGAATGGTGTGATTAAAAGCATAAAATACATAAGATTACAAGGGGAACCAATTATACTGAAAAGCAATTATCAAAATATTTTAAAAAACAAGTTCATAGACCCTAGGTTAAGAGTCCTTGGACTATATGATCTCTAAAAGACCCTAAACTCTAGTTCTATGCTCCTATGAAATTACTTTAAGCATCTGTGATTCTCTTGGATGTGAGTATTGTCTGCATAGAGGCAGATCAAGAGCCCTATAAAATTAGGAAATCAATATACACTAAGACAATAAAACAAGAACAGAACATTTAAAAGGAACTATAAACTATGTAATTGTCATTACAATTGTAATTGTAATGTAATTTACTACTGTTGATCTCAAGAAGAGACAGGGAAATATACCTCCCTCCCTTTCTTTGGAAAGGTGAGGGACTATGGGTGCAGATTGTTGCATTCATTGTCACACGCTGTATCTGTTGCTCAGCTCTTTTTCTTTACTACATGGGAAGGCTCACTGGAAGGAATGGAGGCAAGTGAGTATCCCCAAATGACTGTGATGTAAAAACCAATAAAACTTTTTATTAAATAAAAATAAATTAGCCCTGATATATTAACTCAGGCACTGGTGTATATGGCTAACCATAGGCTTAAGAAAAACTCACAAGATATCTGAAGTTTCTACTTGTCACTTCCCACCTTGATTTTTTTGGACCTGTCTTTCACTTGCTTCTCATTTCCAGTGCCTTCACTGTGACCTCTGGAAAAATAAAATCTACTATCCCAACCAGAGGTGACCCCTATATCCAAAATTTCTACTTTTTCTCCTAAACCAAATAAAAATTTACCTGAGAGTTACCAAACTATATATAACTGATTGTCTAATTAAAGTATAAATGTCTCTCCAAGCCTAGCAAAGTGGCTGGTATGTATGCAGTCACGTATACCACTTAAGAAACGATTGCTGAATTGAATTAAAGGTAGTTTAAGCCTCCTTTTGAAAAGAGGACCTTGTTAATCCATGAATTGCTGTTTGTAGAATATATTAGAGACATATTTTTGAGCAACAGTCCTTCCCTACTCCTTACCTATTCACCACTACCACCATTCACTCTAGAACAGACTATCAACTTAATCTATCAAAGAATTAAATTATTGGGTAGACTTTTATAGTCACATACCATCCACTGCCTGCCCTGCCTTCCTCACTTTTGCCAGCCAAGCCCACAAAGAGCAGAAAAGAATAGAGTAAGAACTCAGGGGTGAACCTGTGGGCTGGCACAGTGACCAAGAAATCTAGGAGAATCTATGTGGTGAAACAGGGCATTCAATGAATATCTGAAAATGTTTGTCTTGTATTGGATTCAAATCAGAGACCTGCCTGGGTTCACTTGCTGCAGGACCCTAGGCAAGTCACTTTCCTTGTTTGAGTCTCACCATCCTCGTCTGTAAAATGAGGGGGCTGCACTAACAGATCATCTCTAAAAGGTCTTCCAGCCCAAATGTGTTATAGGTCAAATGAGATCACATATGTTCAGCACTCTGAAAACCTGAAAGTGCTATAGAAATACTAAACAGCTATTCTTATTATTATTATGGCTTTATAAAAGAGCAATGCTAATTCCTAAAGCTTCCTTGCTGAATGTTATCATCCTTCTTAGTAATGTGACTATTCCATTTTATACATGAAATATTCTTATTTTTGAAGTTTTTAAAATGTGGCTTCTAGCTAACTTGTAGAGAGGGAACATGTTACTATTCTGTTTACAAAAAATAATCCTCCACTCAACCTAATAAGGAATCAAGAATGATAATGGAAATCCACACCAAAAACCTTGCTATTAACTCTAGTGACAAAGGATACATTCCCATGATAAATCTCAGTCACAGTTATCATAGGTAGGAACAATATAGGAAATGGGCATAGGAATGCAAACCAGGCCCTGCCTTCTGGGGTGGGGGTGGGGGCCTGAAATGGGACAGCAGTGTGACCCCCCCTTCAGCTTTCTCTTCTTCCAGGACCACTTCCACCGTGGCGGCCTCTCATCTTCAGCCACCACTCTGACACCAGCCCAGCCTAGAGAAGAGCAGAAACTCCTCTCTGAGGCCCTGACACCAAGTTCCATCCCTGCCCAGGTTTCCTTCCCTAACAAATAAAGTGTTTTTCTTCTTTCTTTAACAGGGCAGATTTATTTATAAAGAAATGCAGGCTCGGAAGACTTATTAATCAAGTCCATGTTTAAATGGCTCTAGACAGTTTGATTTTTTAAAAGTTGACCAGGGTGTCTTAGAACAAGGCTCAGCTCAATTGCCACCCCCCCGAAGGAAGCCCATCCTTAACCCTGCCTCCACCTCAGCTGCTAGTGCCCTCCATCCCCCAACCCAAATACTCCAAATTATCCTGTATTTACTTTGTATATAGTACGTATGTACTGACTTCTATACATATTGGATCCCCCAACAGCAAAGAAGCTTCTTGAGCACAAAGGTAATTTCATTTTTTGTCTTTGTATTCCCAGTAACCAGTCCATTGTAAACATTTAATAAACGATTAATTAATGATTGTTGAATTGAATTGATTAGTCTACATGAAATTCTCAAAGGAAATCTGTAATAATAAATGACTGTGCTGATTCAGAAAGTACCATGGGTAACTCCTAGTTTTCACAGGGATTCCCAAGCCTAACTTACTTCTAGCACTTTGAATGAGGCAGCCTGAATCTGAACTCTTAGACTTTACACTCAGGAGTGAGGCACACTTTACTTTGTATTTCTGACACTCTCTTTGTACTGTGGAAGGAAGATAGTAACACCTTTCTACTCCTTAGCAAGCCAGACAAAGAAGTCTGAGAAAGTGAAAGGGGGGGGGGGGGAATCAGTCTTAAAAGAATACCAGAAAAATTCAAAGGGAGGCAAGTCTGGAACAAAATAACAATACACATTTTCTGAGACACATAAACAGGTCTACTTCTATAACTGGCTCCATTAAAAAAAAAAAGAAGAAGAAGAAGATGGTACAAAATCAGAGATCAAAGGATAATATAAAACAAATGAGAATGTTACTCAGAATGGGATCTTAACTTCGGAGCTAGAAATGACATTAGAGATTATCTGGTCCATTCACTTCATTTTACAGAGACCCAAGAATATAAAGTGATTGTTTACTTTAATCACTTCCATTTAATCATGTTCAATTTTAGTTGTTGCTGAAATTTATATGATATTTTAAAGTTTGCAGAGCACTTTACATGTGTCACCTCATTTCATCTTCATACAAACCTTATGGTGTAGGAGCTACAATTATTCTTATTTCACAGAACAGGTTAAGTGACTTGCCCAGGGCTCACAAAGTTAGTAAGTATCTGAGATGGGACTCAAACCCAGGTTTCCTCTAAGTCAAGTACTCTGTCTGAAACAGAATTTGAACTCAGTTTCTCCTACTCTAAATCCAGTGCCTCTTGATTTTCTGGACCACTGGTTCCTTTTCAAAACAAGATCTGATTCTTACGTCATGAAAAGGATCTGTATACTATGCCAAGATCTTCTTATTAGGAGTAAAACAGACACAATCCCTCTATTCTCTGAGGGGTTACAATCTAGTACAACTCAACAAACACTTTTCATGTTAAAATTAATAATAATAATAGCTAGCACTTGAATAGCCTTTAAGATTGATAAAGCACAATATATCTTATTTCATTTGATCCTCCCCACAATCCTATAAGGTAGGTGCTACTATTATTCCCATTTTACAGATGAGCAAACTGAGGCAGACAGAGATTAAGTGGGCAAACCCAGGGTCACATAACTGTAAATATCTGAGACTGGATTTGAATTCATGTCTCCCTTATTCCAAGTCTAGTACTCTATCCTGAGCTCCACACTAACAGATTATTAGCCCCAGTGCTTTTTCCTGCCTATTTCTGGAAGAAGATATGAAGACATACATCATTTCAGAAGGAGGCTAAGAAAGGCATTTGAAAACCCCAGTTGTCTCTAGCTAATCCCACAAAGAGATCTATACATATAACTACAACACATGTCAGTGGTGCTATATCTACAGGGCAGAGAGCATTCACTGGTAGCTTGCAAGGACGTCATAAGGCACAATGCTCTCCTCTTAGCAGGGCAGAACCTTAGGAAGCTAAGGAAGCACTGAAGACTTGATTCATCAGATGAAGATGATCTATCTAAGCAGCCTAAGGTAGGAAAACTGGATAGCAAATCTATTTTTTAAAAGATTTTATTTTGTCTTTATTTTTATGTTTATGACAGAATAAAGTTCCAGCCATTAATTTGGCTGTTAACAGTACTAATGACACCTATTTCAACTGTAATAAGAGTGTCAACTCTTGATTATTTGGTGAATGGTTATCCAGTCTGTATATTGGGCAGACAGTTTTGCTGAAGACAAAGGCTTCACACAAGAAACTAGTACCAACCTCTCCTCCAAGACTGGTCTTAAACATAAGAGTATTAGAAAGATGTACGATAAGGCTCTATCTAGTTGCAACCCCCATTTATGCTGGCCTACCATATTATCAATACTGGCCCCAAATTCTCACCATTAGAGATGCTGCTTTGGGTTAGGAAATAAATTGAGAACATTGTCATTAATACTCACGTCTTACCAAGGAAATGAGTGTGCTATTGTTTCCTTGCAGACTTTCCTCCTAATATTATTGACCACCCCATCTTCCTAGACATTTTCCCTTGCTTTGGCCTTTTCTCTCCTGGTTGTCCTTCTACTTACCTAGCTGTTCCTTTTCTGTCTCTTTTTCTTCCAAATGTAGCCATCCTCAAGACCCTGTCCAGGACCCTTTATTCTACTTTCCCTACATAACATTTCTGGATGATCTCATCCATTTCCATGTTGTCCATTTTTAGCTCTATACGGATAACTTCCAGCATCTTTATTTCTGGACCCAATGTCTCCTCTGAGCTTCAGTTCCACTTGCCTAACATCCAGCTAGGCTTTTCTAAGTATCCTCCTAATACCTCAAATACAATATGTACAAAACTGAACTCACCAAATTTCTCCCCTAAAGCTACCCCTTCTCCAAACTTCCCTGGGAGGCACTGCCCTCCTCCTAGTCATACAGGGTTTAAACCGCAGAGACATTCCTGACTTTTCCCTCTTTGTCACCCAACCAACCAATCAGCTCCCAAATCTCATTAATTCTGCCCCAAACATCTCTCTCCCATTCATCCCCTTTTCTCACACTACTACCACCATCCTTCCCATGACTCTCCAAATAATTTTCCTGATGCCCAGATCTTATCAGGCCACTGCCTGCTCAGAAACCTTCATTGATTTCCTGTTGTCTAGAACTTGGAGTCTTAACCTTTTTCGTATCATGAACCCCTTTGGCAGTCTGGTGAAAACTATATTAAAATAAAATATAGAGGATTATTAAAGAAATCCATTATATTGAAATTCATTTATCAAAATAAGGGTTTTTTTTAAAGTTCATGGGCCCCAGGTTAAGAAGCCCTGGTCTAGAATATGGGAAAAAAACCTCCTTTATCTGGCATGACCCCCAACATAGGTCCAAACACCTTGCCAGCCTTCACACATTCTACATTACATCCAAATTCAATTTTTTGCTCCTCTCTGACCTTGAACTCCTGTCTCCTGCCTCTATACATCTGCACAGGCTGTCACTCATGCCAGAATGCACTCCCACATCATCTGATTGTAATAAAATCATGCTAAAATCCTTCTCAGCTCATCCTCATATTTTAAACCTTCCCAGATTCTCCCCATCACCACCACCATTCTCTCCCTCCCCAGCTGAAAGCTCTCACCCTAAATAATCCTAGAGCTGCAGAAGTTCCTCACCTGACAGCCACAGCACCTCCACCCCCAAGGCAGTGTATGGATAGATTTCAGGGGGGGTCTGTGAACTTGGACGGGGAAAATGACATCTTTATTTTCACAAACCTCCAACTGTAATTTAGCATTGCCTTCAATTATTTAAAAATATAACTCTGAGAAAGGGTCCATAGGCTTCACTAAACTGTCAAAGGGGTACATGACAGAGAAAAGTTTAGGAACCCCTGGCCTGGAGCATTTTGCACGGCTCTCTCCTTTGCTCCTATCCTGACTATACCCTACCATGAATTAAACCTAATTGTGAACATATCAAGGCCCTCCATGTAGAATGTAAGCTCTTTTTTCATCTATTTCCCCATACCAAGTGGGATGCATTGTATATAATAGGTGTTTGGTCGATGATTATTGATCAAATTGACTATTGGTTGAAGACAGAGAGTAAAAAAATTTTCTGGAAAGTCCTGGGTGATCAGGCATAGCATGGGGTACCAACTAGGGTGGGTAGGAAAACAGCAGCACAGAAGGCCAAAGTTGGGAGGACCTTAGACATCATCAAGCTCCTCGGAAACTAGAAACCCAAAGAGCCAAAGAGATGTGCCCAGTCACACAGCTATTTAGTGGCAGAGCCAAGATTAGAACCCAGACCACCTGGCTTCTAGTACAATGCTCTTTTTACTATACAGCTTTACTGAAGCTATACAGAAGATACCATAAAATGCTGGAGGAGGAAGAGATAGGACAAGAGAGAGAAGGGAAAGGAAAAGGATAAAGCATAGAAGACAAACTAACTTCATCATTTTGCCTATGACCAACCCTAATCACTGCCTTACTCACCTTCCCCAGCTTCTGATCGGGTCTTACACAGATCCAAGGGAGGCTGAGAAGATGGGAGCAGTAGCAACAAAGAGCCCCACCAGGCCTTCTGGGGAGCAGTGATCCTCCACCTGGTCACCTCCCCTGAAATATGACAAACACTATCATAGCTGTGGAACTTCAGTCAATCCCTTCATTGCATCAAAAGAACTCAAACTGACTTTCCAAAGGGGTAAGAAGGGCTAAAAGTAGCTTCCTTCCTCAACCCAGGGCACACCAGAATTGTCGCTTCCTCCCCTCCCTACTCAAAAGAATTGGCTCAACTCCAGGCTCCTCAGTCAGATCTTCAGTAACTGACTCCACTTTGTAAAAAGTGCCCATCCAAGAGGGCAACCTCCAGTCAGCAGACCTTCCTTCCCTTAGCTTACCACTCCATGCACAGAATTGCCCCCATACTCAGCAGACTATTTTACTCCCTCTACTCAGAAGTTCTACAAGCCAGTCCTAACTATTTTTTCTACCTGAAGAGCCTTTTCTTTCTCAGTTTTAGCCTTGCCTCAAAGATTTGCCTCCTACCAATATGTTTCCATGCTGCAATCAACAAACCTTTTTAAAGACTATTTACAAAGCATACTGTACTTGATGCTGGGGATATAGACACAAAAAGTGGTCTAGTCCCTGCCCTAAAGATCTAGCATTCTGTTAGGAGGGGACAGGAGAGGTACATAGGTGAGTGTAATTCATAATAGGGACTGATGGTGGCAAAGGAGAAATCCAAAGAAAACATTCTTGGAAAATTTGACAGGGAGAGAATACTTCCAGCTAGAGGGAGTGAGGAAAGCTTTATGAAGAAGGTGGCACTTGAGCAGAACATTGAAGGATGAAAAGGATTCTGATATGAAGGGATGGCACTCCAGATACAGGGATTGACTACGTGAGCTCTTGAAACTTGACATGTTGGTCTGAGGCACGACTAGTAGTCTCCTTTGATTAAAATGCAAAGTGTATAAGGGAAAATCATGTGAAAGAAAGCTTTAAAGATGAGCTGGAGCCATATTTGGAGAGCTGTGAATGCCTAAGGTGTGGGTATATTATCCCGGGAACAGCAAGGGAATAACATGGCTAGGCCTGTGCACTACTCATTCAAATTTGACCTTTGACCACATCAGAGGCTGGGTAAGGAGAGAAAGGCAGTACAGCAGTGACCAGGACTGGCCGGAGACCAGATGATGATAGTTATCTTCAATGTCCTCCCCTTTTCCCAGTTCCTCCCACATCACATCTGTAACCTGCCACTGACTAGCTATGAGGCAATAACGATAATAATAATAGCTCACATTTATGTAGCGCTTTGTGCCTTGCAAATAGTCCTCATTTCATCCTTAAAACAACAACCCTATGAGGTAAGTGCTGCCATTATTCCCATTATACAGATGAGGACTACTAAAGCACACAAAGGTTAAGTGACTTGCTCAAGGGCACACAGCTAGTAAGTGTCTGAGGACAGATTTGAACTCAAGTCTTCCTGACTCCAGGTCCAACACTCTAGTCAGTGAACCACTGAGTTGCTTCTGTCAAACAAGTCACTTCTACTCTCTGGGCCTCAGTGTCCTCAGCTATAAAATATGCAGGAAGGCCATTGGAGGCCCCTCTCTCCTCTTTTCTTCCTTCAAGTCTCTCACTACCTTGACCCTTACCACTGAGAAATTCCCTCACAACCAAGATTAAAGAGCCCAACCTGCAAACCTACTGTATAAGACAAGCAAACTATTCCTAATGGAGATTTAGCAAATAAACCGTAGCATCAAACAATTAAATCTAAACAGAATCCTCAGTAGAGACAATTTAGGGCAACCAAATAATTTAAGTTGTACCTCAACCAAATTTAATTAAAAGTGATCTGAGATTCAAACTTGCTCCTGAGCTGGTCTGAAAGTAAAAATCATCATGGTCACATAATTTTTTTTAAAGAAAAGGATGTAGCCATAAATGTCCTACTTTATTAAAAGGAGGAGAGAAAAAAACCTAGGAAACCAAGCAGTGTACACAGAGGAGAGAGGAAAATAGTAACAGCCCCGAAATGAGGAAGTAAAGTAAGTGAAAGTGAAAAAAATCTGAAGAGACACCAGAAAGGGGGAGGGGGGCATTTTCCTTTCCATTTTATAGGCCTAGAGCCTGGTGACATTAATGAGAGTTCCATGTGTAAAGCTAGGGGAAATGAAAGCCCCAAGTTTACAACTAAGACAGGGATGGCTCTCCCAGCTATTTAGGAATAAGGCTCAGGGATGGCCAAAAATAACTTTGGACTGGGGACCTCACTGTGGTTTTAAATTAAATCTTTTTTGTGACATGGTTGTAATTATATGTAAAGCGAATTGTCAAGGGTTCCCTGGCCACTCCATATATAAGAACTAAAGACTCCCAATTTTACTAGACCCCCAAATTTAGGTCTCTTACATATGCCTGCCTTAGAAAAAATAAATCCCATATTAAATGCTGAAAATAGCTTTTGCACATATAAACACCTTGCCAACTCACCTAAAGCACTTATTCTTTGTGTAACTATACACATAAAGCATACATATCGCCCATGCAGGTTACAGATATATTCAATTCAGTTAGCAATTCCATAAACATATATTAGATACCTTGTAGGAGGCACTAAGATACAAAGAAGAAAAAAAAAGGTTTAATCCCTGCCCTCTAGGAGCTTTGAAATCCAATAGAGAAAACATGATATAATAAAAATAGCTTATATTTATGTAGCTTTAAAGGTTTATAACTTGCTGAGCACAGAGCCTGGAAAAGAGGAGGGGTTTAATAGATACTCATTTACTTGACTTGACTTGCCTTTGCACATATTATGTCATTTGAGTCTCACAACAATGCCGGGGGCGGGGAGCTAATATCTTCATATTCCAGATGAGGAAACTGAAGCTGAGTAAGCTGAGTACCCAAGGAGACACAACTACTAAGTTCCTGAGGCAAGATGTGAACCCAGGTCTTCCTTGATCCACTTGCAACACTTTTCTCTACTATGACATGTTATCTCTCACTCATAAGCTACACACGAAAGTAGACATGTGACATGTTGGAAAATGACTCATTGCATAGAAGAGGTCCAACAGAGAAACATGAAAGATGCAAAGAGGAAACTGGGGGTGGAGAGGTGAGGAAGAGAATTAGGCAAGGCTTCATGAAGGAAGCAGGACCTATTTGGCCTTAAAGGAGGAAAAGATATCAATATAGGCAGAAATGGGGGTAGGGAAGGAGAGACAACTAGGTAGGCAACCAGTAGATAAAATTGCGAGAGTTAGGAATATCTGAGTTCAAATCCCCCCTCAGACATCAGCTGTGTGATCCTGGGCATAAATTATTTAACTTCTCTCAGCCTTAATTTCCTAATCTATAAAATGGGGATAACATTAGCCCTTACAGTAAGGAAATAAAATATATAAAGTGGTTTGTAAACCTTAAACCTATATAAATTGTCAATATTATTTATACATCATTCATCTATCCATCCATCCATCTATCCATCCATCCATCATTATCATCATCATCATCATCACTCACTCATGGAAAGGGCATGGTGTGGCCCAAGGTATAGAAACAGAAAAGGTCAGGATAAAATCAAGGAATAGGAATAGTGATTACTCCAGTTTGGCTAGAGTATAGAGGGTGTGAAATAAGACTAGAAAAGTAGCCAGATTGCAAAGGATGTTGAATGCCAAAGTCAAAGAGTTGATCATTTATTAAGTAGTCCGTGGAGAGTCACTGATGGTTTTTGAACAGAGGAAGGATGTAATCAGGTCTGCTCATTAGGAAGATGTGTGGAGTGGTAGAGGATGAATTACCTGACAACTCCCTCAATGGCCAGCCCAAGCTAGAAGTAATCCTCTACTCATCTGATATTAGTTTAATTCAAAATAATTCAACAAACACTCATTAAGTATATATTGTGTCAGCCCTGATCAGTCAACATTGTGTTGTGTGCTAGGTACCACATTTTAGTATGTTACTGATAAGCAGAAGAGAGTCCAGGATGGTGAAGAGCCTCAAGATAAAGCCATATAGGAATTAGTTAAAGGAGGTAAGGGTGTTTAGCCCTAAAGAAGAGAAGGCTCAGCCTTAAAGAATTTATAAGAGCAGTCTTCAGGGATTTGAAGGGTTGTCTTCTGAAAGGAAAATTGGAATTCTTTTTCATCACAGAGGGTAGGACTAGAAACAAGGGACTGATGTTATAGAAAGGCTTTAGATTTGACATAAGTAAAAGCTTCCTGACAGTTATAGCTATCCCAAAGTGAAATGGGCTGCCTTGGGAAGGAATGGATTTCTCCTTACTAGAGTTCACTTGATGAGCATTCCTGACAAATGCTATAGAGAGGATTCTTGTTCAAGTATGGTTTGGACTTCACTAGATGGCCTCTAACTGGAAAGACTGTTGAATTTTAAGCCAGGGACCTGGATTCATGATCCCAGCTCTGTCACTTAGTACCTGCATAACCTGAGCAAATCCCTAAAATTCTCTGAGCCTCAATTGCCTCATCTGAAAAATAGGGTTTAGATATATTCCAAGGTCTTTTCCAGCTCTAAATTTACAATCCTACAATCCCTTCAAACTCTGATCTTCCATGAGGCCATACAAATGATCTAGGCAAGATGTGATAAAGGCCTGGGAGTGGTGGTCTCATGGGTCGAGACACCGAAACAAAGGAGAGGAACTACAGAGGGAAAAATGGATGATCTAAGCAAGGAGTATACAGGACCACAGATTTAGAGCCTGCAGAAACTTTAGAGATTATTAATTCCAACCCACTCATTTTACAGATGAGGAAACTGAATTGAAGTGACTTGCCCAGGGTTCCACAAATAGTAAGTATAGGAGGATTTGAACCTAGATCTTCCTAACTTCAAGGCCAATGCTTTAACCACTGTACCAGACACAAATACACACAGTACCTGCTTTTATCATACATCATTGAACATCTTTGGCAGGCTACGAAGCCCTTTAAATAAAAATAGAAGGGCATGACTGTCCTCAGAGAAGCTGACAATTTTCTTTAACACTAGATAGCAGAGCAGCACTGTTTGTGAGACAAGCACCTGTGCAAAGAATTAAAGATAACTTTATATAGCTTTGAAGACTCTAGGATTAAAACATTCTTTAAAAAAAATTGGGGCAGCTAGGCGCTAGGTGGCACAGTGGATAGAGCACTGGCTCTGGAGTCAGGAGGACCTGAGTTCAAATCCAGCCTCAGATCAGACACTTGGCAAGTACTAGCTGTGTGACCCTAGGCAAGTCACTTAACCCCAATTTCCTCACAAAAAAATAAAAATAAAAATAAAACAGCCCATCTATTTTAGGAATCATTTTTATGGTAAAAATGAGCAACTAAGAAATTTAAAGATATTAAAATCTCTATCCACTACACATTTCAGCCTTCAAAAGCTTCCTGAAACTTAGTTAACAGATATGCCTGGGCTCCATATTAATAAAGCTTCATATCCAGGTACGATACTGTCTGAGGATTTAAATGCTTGTTCTCTTTTGTTTGGGATCTGGCTTCTTGTTAAAGAACTCATCTTACAACTTTAAAGGAAAATGTCCTTTGGACCAAAAAGATGCACCATCAATAACAGGATACAATGATTAGTGATCTTTTTAAACTCTTTAATAGAACTGTCCTATCTATGTGCTGGGGGTTTTTTTTTTTTTCTCAACATTGGAGCTTCTACTGCCTTCTAATTTTCATCAGTGTTTTGTGGCATTATCAACACAGCAGGGCTCCTGCTAGTCAGGACCCTGGTGAGGAAAATGATAGAAAAAGCCGGAAGGAGACAGAGACCCTGCAGTAGCTCAGAGTTTCTCCCAGCCATGTCACCACTTAGCCTCTTTTTTTGGGGGGGGGGGTTGGAATCTGGGATAGGGAGAGAAGATCTGGACTGGTGATTTCATTGACATCTCACCCTCCCCCCCACGCAATAAACTCCAGTGGTTCCCCATTAATTCCAAGATTCAGTAGAAAATCTTGTTTGGTATTTAAAGTCCTTTACAACCTGATCCCTTCCTACCTTTCTAGACTTCTTTCACTTGACTGCATTCTATGGATTCTACAATCCAGAAACATCGACCTTGTTGTTCCTCACACACAACCCTCAATCTCCCAGCTCAGTGCCTTTTCACTGTCTGTGTGCCCTCTTCCTCCTCGCCTCCATCTCCTGGCTTCCTTCAAAACTCATCTCAAATTCTACCTGCTGCAAGAGGCCTTTCTTGGCACCCTGCTTCCAGTCAGCCCCACCCTCACCCCTACTCCTAGTGCCTTCTGGCTATAATTACCTTCCTGCATATTATATATATCTTGTATGTATACAGATACATTTGATGTCCATGTACCCCGGCAGATCACAAGCTACTTGAAGACAGGACCATATTACTGCCTTTCTTTGTTTCCTCAATGCTTAGCAATGCCTTGTACATAGCAAGTGCTTAATAAATCCTTTGTTGACTGATGGACATGTCCATTTTTCCAGATAATCGTTACTCTAGTAACACTGGCCTCCTTGTTGTTCTTCAAATAAGACACTCCATCTGTCTGCTCCAGGCATTTTCTCTGGCTTTTGACCATGCCTAAAATTCTCTCCCTCCTCATTTCTGCCTCCTGACTTCCCTGGCCTCTTTCAAAGTGCCAGCTAAAATCCCACCTTCTACAGGAAGCCTTTCCCAATCCCTCTTAATTCTAGTACCTTTCTTATATTGATTATTTCCTATTTTTCCTGTAGGTAACTTGTTTGTACATAGCTGTTTGTTGTTTCTGCCTTTATATAGTCAGCTCCTCAAGGGCAGGGACTGTCTTTTGCCCTTCTGTGTATCCCCAGTACTTAGTTCAGTGCCTGGCATGTAGAAAGTGCTTAATAAATGTTTATCAACTGACTGGCTGACCACCACACCTGGAACACTCTCCCTCCTTACCTAGGCTTCTTAATTTCCCTGGCTTCCCTCAAGACTTAGCTCACCTCCTGT
Organism: Vombatus ursinus; assembly: GCF_900497805.2. NCBI lineage: Eukaryota > Metazoa > Chordata > Mammalia > Diprotodontia > Vombatidae > Vombatus > Vombatus ursinus. The sequence continues at coordinate 17,607,896 of NW_020949548.1, forward strand.
TTTCGACAAAAGACTTTTCCTGGTCCCTTCCAACTGCTAGCACTTCCCTCTCTGAGATTATTTCCATCTACATCTGATTTGTACCTTGTCATGCCCATGTTGTCTCTCCCATTAGAATGTGAGCTTCTTGAGGGCAAGAACCGTTTTTATCTTTCTTGCTATCAACAGCACTTAGTGTAGCACCTGACATATAAGAGGTCCTGCATAAATATATGTCGACTTACTAGTTGCCTGACTGACATACTCCCAGAAGGGAGATTCCCTCCAACCCTTTTGGTGATCACCAAGTTGCATGGGAGCCCCAAGGAGTTGAGTAACTCATTCTAAGTAGAAGTAGAACTTGCACCCAACTCTTCTCAACTCCCAGGCTGGCCCACTATCTACACTGTGTCTCTTCATATTCAGAAAATGTGGCCACAAAACATGATTGTGCTACAAAACCACATATATTGGAACCATTATGGGGGGGGGGGATGACTCCCTTGGTGAGTTGTCATTTGCTTTTCCAATAAGTTCAAAGTTTCCGGGAAGCCAGAGACCCAATAACAGACCCCTATGGCCAAAGGGAGGACTACCAGAGCTTAGAGAAAAGGGATCAGAAAACTAACAGGAACTAGGGGATTCCAGATGACTTAGCAAGGGGGCTGCTTCAGGAATAAGACTGTATTCATGAGGAAAGATAGGCAGGGTTTTTTTGTTGTTTTGGGTTTGTTTTGTTTTTTTTTCCAGCAGCAGCAGTATCATTACAATAATAATACTACCTTGAATTTCTTCCAAGTAGCTCAAACTGCTTTGCCAAATGATCTCATTAATTCTCACAATAACCCTCTCAACAAGGGAGGGGCTATGAATTATACCACTTTTTAAAATGGAGAAGCTGAGCCATGAAGGTAGCGTGCCTAAAATCAAACAAGTCTCTGGCAGAGTCAGAGCTAGCACCCTGCTCAAGAAATTTCCAGACAAGAGTTCTTTCTTCAGGCCCAGGCTTAACTGCACTCCTCCTCCCCTCCCCTGCCCCCCCAAATAAATAAATAAATGGATTTATAGTGAGACTTTCAAGATATTACCAAATCTCAGCCCTGAGCCTCGGTTCATAAATTAATAAGCTCCCTTTTTCTATGGTTATTTGACGAGATTTGAGAAAAATAATAACTTCTGCTCATTTCTGGTGCCTTTCAAACTCAAATTTGCTCAAGATGTCCCTGACCACAAAACGAAGAAAGAAAAACGGGAGGTTAAGCTGCTAGCTAGCAGCCACATCACATACACTGACAGACAGCTGTTGCTTCTCTAAAAGTAACAAAATAACAAGGATGTGATATTTCAGTATCTGACCTACAGTCTGTTGACAGGGATATAGAAGAATGTTCCTGCCGCATGTCCAAAGCTCCTCCAAACACTGGAGCCACAGATTCACCGGATGGGTTGTAATTTGCAGTTCCAAGGTGTTCGGACTCAGAACTCAGACCCCTCCCCGTCCTGTTTCCTTCTCCAAACATTCTCATGCTTTTGTGGCCTCCACATTTAGCTACATAGGTGTTAACACTAGGAGGAACCTTCAAGATTATCTAGGGGAATTCTATTGTTCAACTGAGAAGGAAATAATAATAGCTTACATTACATAGCACGAGTCAACAACATGCTTTGCATATGTTATCTCATAACAACCCTCTAAGATACATACTATTATTATTCCCATTTTACAGTTGAGAAAACTGAGATGTAATGAGATTAAGGGACTTGCCATCTGAGGCAGGATTCAAGCCCAGGTTCCTAACTCAAATTCAAGGTTCTATCTACTAGGCTACACTAAGCCCATAGAAGTTAGATGACTTATCCAAGATCACATAGCTACTTTTCTTCTCCTCAACACCTTCATGATTTGAGTGCAATGAACCAATTTCCCATTCCTCCTCCACATTCCCCACCTGAAACATGCCACAAAATAATTCCCTGCTGTCTTACATTCTACACTGTTTATCAGTCTCAAATCAATTTTAAGCCTGCTTAGAATACAGAATAGATCTCTATATAGTTGGAAATAATAATAATAATAGCCCAACAATTATATAACTCATTAAGATTTGCAAAGTATTTTATGAATATTATCTTACTTAATCCTTAAAACAACCCTAGGAAGTAGGTGCCATTATTATCCCCATTTTACAGATGAGGAAGGAAGACAGAGAGGCTAAAAAAATTGCCCCACATTGGTGGCAGAAATAAAACCTGAGACAATACCAGATGCACTCATTGACACTGATGTGTGGGGACCTGGAGGGCTGGGCTTTCAAAAAAAGCACAGATGTAAAATACCTACGAGCCCATACCTGACCCTGAGGTCAACAACAGATTGGCAGAAGGCCTCCAAAGCCAGATCCCAGAAGAAGGCAAGCAAGTTTTGTTTGGCACTGATACTAGGGAGGAAAGCAATTGCCAGTGTGAACACCTGGATATTGCTGTTGTCAATTTGTCTTATCCTGAGTAGATGATTCCAGCCTTCTATCCTTGTAAAACAGAGAGAGAGGGGAAGAGTTTTATCCAAAGAGCTCTCGGAGAAGCTATCAGTAGAAGTGCTTTGGAACCACCCTTCTGTCAGAGTCATCAATTGAAATTCCAATCTCACAGTCACCACAAAGGACTAAGAAATACCTGAGCCCCTGAGGGCTCCCCATGGCTTATGTATAGGATATATATCTCTAGATACAGAGTGTCCCAAAAGTCTTAGTGCATTTCTAAGCTTTAAGATTTCCTAGCTTAAAACTGCATGAAGACTTTTGGGACTCTGTATAGAATTAAATTTTTCTTCCTTAGCCTCATACTTAGGTACTTGTTTGGATGAGCTAAATGACATGGCTATTCCTTCTAATAATGCAGGTTGAAACCCATGAATGCTCACAAGCTTTTTGTTCATGCCCTTCAGTAAATCTTCCACAGAGGGTCCACCCAACAAACTGAGAGATTTCCTCTAGATCTCTTAAAAAAAAAAGTATGTTGTGATATTTTAAGAAATTTGATCCTCCTTATTAAGCAGTGACCATGTATTTAGGGCATTTACGTAGTACAGGAGAGTGCCAATAACAGATGATCAGTAGAATATAAGCTACTGGAGGATAGAGACTATTTCATTTCAGTCTCTGCATCCTCAGAGCCTATAATAATTAATATTATAATAATAGTTAGCTGTTATGGAAGTCTTTAAGGTTTGCAAAGCACTTTACAAATATTATCTCTTAACTTCACAACAACCTTGAGAAGGAGGTGCTATTAATCCCCATTTTACAGATGAGGAAACCAAAACAGGGAAAAGTTAAGTAATTTGCCCAAGGTCACATAGCTAGTAAGTGTCTGAGGCCAGATAACCTAACCCAGGTCCTGGAACATAAAGGAATAAGGAACTTGAAGCCTTGAGGCAACATGTGGCCCTCTCAGTCTTCAAGTGTGGCCTTTTGACTAAATCCAAACTTCACAGGGGATTTGTTCTGGTTCCACACCCCTATTAGACTCTTTAAAAAAAAAAAAAAAAAAGCACATCTTGAATTGAATTGAAATTAATCAAATCAACAGCCTAATACTGCAGTGGTATTTTCGGAGAAAAAATAATGTTAAAAGAAGCAAAGGAAGACTTCCAGAGTGTGGGTTGATCTTCAAGAGGATTTATAGAATGACATGGCCAAGAAGAGCTCGTGCTGAGATAGCATGGATAGATTGTAATTTGTACTGGAGGCAAGGATATTCATGTGGATCAGATCACAAATCCATCCAAGTATGAATGGAGTACGTCAATGTGAAGAACTGAGGCAAACTCAAAGTTTGAAATTAAGACTTATGAGGAGAGTCTTGAGAAACAAAAACTATTTAGACTATAGAAGATAGAAGGATGCCTTAACATAGTATCTTCATATAATTAATAGAAATCATCAGCCTCCTAAGACCAGAACAAGAGAAAGGGGGCTGACAGATTCCGTATATAAGGAATTTCTAGATAATGAGAGTTTCTAGTCTTCCGGTCAGGTTTCCAGGGAGTTTATGGAATCTTTTACTTTAAAGGCATTTACAACAAGGAAGGATTTTCATCTATTTAGAATGGGTTAATGTGAGCAGCCCTAAAAGAAAGGAGAGAATTGAAATGACCTCTTGAAGTCTCTTCCAGTAATTTTTTTTCAAATTCCTAAAGTCTAGACTCCTCTACTGTCCTTCTAGCCCCCAAAAGAGTACTAATTTCAACTCCTCAACAAGTTGACAACAGATCTTCCTTTACACAAAAACAAAAAACAAGTTCAAGTGGATGGAGTTCCTTCTACAGAGAAAGTCTAGGAAGGCTGCTAGAGTTTATTACAAAGATGGCGGGTGCGGGGGGGGGGGGGGGGTTCTTTAGCCCTTTGTAACTGCTTCCAAGACAAGAGTATAAGTTATTCTCTCCTAGTGGAAGACACTGTTTTACAATTTTACTAGAAGCCCTTAGCTGTGTCTTGGTTTCCCTAACGGCAAGATAATAGTTTATTCATAGAGCAAGAAAAATGATTGACATTTACAGAGTGCTTTTATGGTTTCCAAAGTTTTACATTGTATTGAATTACACATAATATATGTGTGTATGCATATATAATTACATATACCACAACAACTCTGTGACATAGGTGCTGTAAATATTATTATTCACCCATTTTATGGCTAGAGAAACTGAGGCTGAGAGAAGTTAAACAATTTGTCCATGGTCAAAAGACTAGCAAGTAGGCCCCAAATCCAATGTTATTTCCCCCTAAACATTAGAAACCTAGTTGCTAAAAGGAAAGAACCAAGATTTGTAATGCTCTTCAGAGGCCCTGGCACATTACAGGTGCTCAATCAACATTACTTAATTATTTCTTTGCAAGGTATAAAAAGAAACACTTGGAGCCACACCTCAAAATGACCTCAAATTTACTCTTTTCCTTTGACAAAACTTCAGCTCTATTTTTTTTAAAATGCATCAGGTTCTTGTCATCTAGGAAAATCCTTTCATTTTCTTTTTCTAATTTTAGAAAGAAAGTTTTTCCCGAAAGTGGCAGGGGGTGGGAGATGGGGCATCAACTAAGGGGTCTGTCCATGATCAGTGAAATTAAAACATTTGAACAGAACTCTTGAAATATAACCAAAGCAAAACTCACTGCACAGAAGTTGGCTCTTATCTTTCCTATTAACTAGTTTATCCTCCCTTCCGCTCTCTTTCACTTTATGTTTTGGCTCTCAGAATCTCTCTTTGCACAGAGTCTTACAGTTTATATTTCCCCAAACAGAATTCCACCGATCCTACGAAATTAAGATAGACACCCACGTACAAATAATTCTACCATTCATTCATTCAATCATAAATAATTTAACAGCTTCTATCCCGGTGCGGTAATAAATAAATAAACAAATATAACTTCCCAGTTGGGAACTGGGGCTCTGCCACTTAATAGCTGTGTGTGACCATGAAAAAGTCATATAACCTAGCTAGGTCTTAGTTTCATCATCTGTTGAATGAGGGTGTTGGACTAGACAACCTCTCAGGTCACTTCTAGATCTAACAGTGATCTTATGTGCCACACCCTGTGATATGCAATGTGTGGGACATAAATGACATGTAAGCTCCTTGAAGACAGGCACCATTTCTTTTTTTGTCCTTGGTGTCCCCAGCACCTAGTACAGTGCATGGGAAAGAGTATGTGTCAATAAATAAATAAAATATATTCCCCTCACGGATCTTACAGTGAAGGATATAGTCCACGGATTCCAGACTAAATAAAGTTTTGCTTTGAAAATCACAACATAATCTCCTTTCTTTCCTCTAAGTGACCAGGGATTTATTTTTGGTTTTTTTTTAAGATACATTTTAAATTTGTATTTCTATTAACCCAACTATTATCTTTGCTATTTGTTCCTCTCTCCCACTTGAAACCAAAATAGAAGGAAAGACTAAAATGTGTTTCAATATGGACACATTAGTTAAGCTTAAATGACCTAAATTTTACCCTTTTGGTCTCCTTCCCAACAAATTTTGGTTGACTTGCTTTTCAATGGACAGATAAAAACTAAAATTTCAACATAGGAAATCAACATTTCTTCTTAGAATTGCTAAGAACTTTGCATCATTGAAGGCAGAAGGGGGCAAAAGGAGTATTTGGAAAAGTATCTTTTGAAATTTTCAGGGAGAGAAAAGATTGAGGGAAAAATTGGAACATGAGAAAAAATCCAGGTTGAAAATGGAACCCTAGTCTATACACCAGACTGACCATTTTATAATGCATGCTGAATTGACCATGTATTGCATATGCCTATATTGGGTATGTCAATGTAGGGAACTGTTCGGTATCAAGTTAATATGTTTAAACAATATGTTTCAAAATATGCAAACCTTTTAAAAGCTATCATAATACCACATTATGACTTTTATTTACATGGTGCTTCCATCCAGAAAAAACTTACAGGGCTTTACAGAATACCATTCACCAGGAAATGAAGCTTGGAATGGATGAAACATACCAGCCAATACCATGTCGCTCATAAGCATTTTATGAGAGATGACAAAGTAAGAAAATGTAACAAAAAAAAAAAAAAAACAGTGCATCATAAAGAAGCAAATACAATTGCCAACTGAGAATCTGGCCCAGAGACCAAGACTGATTACAAAAGGGACCACTCTATATGAACATTTGAGCACCAGTATGAGAGACTTTGGTTTTTCCATAGTCCCCATACTCGGTATTTGAGTCTGTTTGGTTCTATCAAATTTTGATGTTCTAAATTATGCTCCGTTAGAACATGATGGGAGAGAGCAAACTCAGAACAATATCCCACAAAGGACAGAAAGACATACTGCAGAGTTAGTATGAGTATTTATCTGTGATTTCAAAAGAATGCTCTGCAAGTTTGGGTTTAAATATGAAAATAGCATGAAAAAGTCTCCCACATACTTATGTCCTCCTTTGCTGAAAGGTAATAGAGGGCATTGAGAAGGCCTTGTCTGGGCATTTTTAAAAGCTGTGTTTTTGGGAATCATGTGCATGGAGATGAGGCTTAGGGAATGTATTCATATTGTTAAACAAAGGGAACTATGCCTAAGTACACCCTGTAGGTTTATTTTTAATATGGTTTATTAGTTTATAATCGATTCTAATGTTGACAATTAACCTCAGAAAATAATTCACATTCTGCACCACCACCCCCCTTCCAAAGCCAAATGCCATTTTTTTTGAGTGAGGAGTAAAATGTGAGTGATATATGAGGGGGTCTCAGAGAAACAAGAAGAGATTCTGAATATAAACAAGCTATCATTCTGGTAAAAGGAAATACAAACAACCAGAATAAAAATAGTTGATGCACAAAAGCCATAATGAGGGGGTAGCTCAAAAAATAACTTCTACTTTGAATGGTTTGGATGAAATACAAATTATCCACAGAAAAGTGTGGACTGGCATAAATGTTTGTACAAAATTATAAGTGTATTTTGAGAAGTATGCAAGAGGCAACCGCCTGCATGATGCACAAGGTCCCAGTAACGCTCTGCCTAAGTGCTAGTGCACAGAGTCCAAACCACTGCATTTTAATTACCATGCAGCCTCAGATATATTGCCTTTGATATGGAAATGTTCTTGTTCTCTCATCTTCACATATGGTCTCATGCACAGAAATCTTTATCTGATTCATAAAAAATAAACTAGAATCCAATCTCAACACCTGACCTCAGTGCTTAGAAGTTTTTTACTAGGCATGGTGTCACTATAAAAAGAATGGCTAATATTGGTGTAAAGTTGGATATTTTGAGCAATGATATTAAGGATTTGCTGTTAAGGACTGAATCAATACTGTATCTCTGAGGTTTGAAGGTTTCCTGTTGCCTTGTGTTAGACTACCATAGATAGGAGGAATAACAGACCAGCCCCTGTTTGGAGGTGAGAGAGTCAATAGCAGATTTAAATGAGATCCCATCTTGTGACCTCTACCCACAAGGCTTCCATGGATATTTTGCCCTAACTATAGTCAATGAAAGCTCAACACCTGAAAAGCTCCAAATACATCTTCTAGTTTAAGCCAAAAGGCAAATATTAAACTGAGTTGCCCTATCTATCTAAGCAAAATAATTCTCCGAGAGATAGAGTTAACATTTGAGGAGATTAAGTCGTTCACCCTCTTGTACAGAATTGGGAAAATGAGTATACTGCTTCTATAAGTGGATAATTAATATATAATAAGAAGCTCGTGAAAGGAATGAAGTTTCTTGATCAAATGCATATCAAAATAATTGATTTTCAGACCAAAACTGAGGGACCCCAGACTGAGAAGTATGCACTATGTGTATAAATGTGTTTCCTTCTAATAGGACTTATTTTCTCATTTAAAAAAAAATGAAACAAGATAAGGCATAGACACTTTTTTTCTCGAATTGAGCATTTTCACAGTCAACCCAGAATGATGGATGTTGTGATGGAAGGGAACCTAACAAGCTCTGATTCTTTTGGGGGAATGGGGGGAGGGAAGGGGTAACACTCCTTAAAATAATAAGCAACCTGAGGATGAAAGATCCATTTCTTGCCTTAAGAAACAAGGAATTTTTTAAAAATGCCTTTACTCTTCCTCAAAATTCCCTATTCATATCTATTTACCCTGATTCTCAATAGCCAATGTAGCCTAATAATTTTAAAATCACCAAGATTGATTTTAATATAGGATGATATGACCCACATAACCTCACGACAGTAGATAAGCCAGCCCACCTGTAAATCATCTTGCTTCAGGTTATCTGTGTTTTATCATTTCTAGTACCTGTCTGTGCCTGATATGGTACTCTCAGACACATTAGCCTGATGGAATGTTTCACCTGACTTCAAAAACGCCAATTGATATATGGGCATCTCATACTGTATTTAAGCAAATAGCTCTTTGATAAACCAAATTTTCAGGCATCCTCACTTTTATGCAATGTCTATGCTGTGAAGTTTACAAAGGCTGAAAGAAATCTGAATATAATTCTGCTATGAATGCTTTCTCTAACAAGTAAAGGCATTCCAACTCAGAGGAAGAAAAATAGCCTGACAAAACTGAAGAGTAGAGACAATATAAAAAGAGGATGGCAGAAGCCAGTGTGTACTGACTCTTGTGCAAAAGGAAATTCATTTATTCTGTACCTATTGTACTAATTGAAAGAGAATTATTTAGAACTTCACTGAATCCTTGAATATAAGATGGATATATGTAGCTGTTTCGTCAATACCAAGCAACCCAGTAGTTCCTAAAAGAGGTCAAACTAGAAAATGACATGAAACCACAACCACGTCACAAGCATTTATTATTTATCTTTTAAAGAAATAACACTTATCTGAAGCCATTTTTAAGTCATACATGCTAGTTACAGTAAGTATGTTTCAAAAGTATCTCACTTTTCTGAGGGAAAAAATCTATGTTGTTTTCTGAAACTAATGAAAAAACATATAGTAAATAAGATATGTTCCCTCTCAACTATGTAATTCACGGTAGCTTCGGTTAAAATGTTCTGGCATCTGATATTCTTTTATTAATTTCTGGGTTTTTACCAAAAATTAATGTTTTACAATATAAATACCACAGAGTAACTATGCAATGTGCAATGATAGGGTCATGTAATTCCCCACCCTCACCCACTCCTGAAAAAAAAAATCAGCAAATTTTGCTATACTAAAAAACAAATTCTTTGGTATATACATATACACATATATAAAGCTTCCCTTGTCCTCGGTTCAGCAGAACAGTATCTTTACTATGCGGGTTTACCATTATGTCTGAAAGAATATGGGGGAAGGGGGATGGGAGGTGTTAGTAAGAGTGAGAAATAGGCAAGAAAGGGAAAGGATGTCAGTTTGCTTAAGGGATTAAGGACCTGGCATTTGATGTCTGCATTTCTGGTCACTGCCTTCAGTAATAAACTGCATCCCAACTCCTGGAGCATATATGCCTTGGAGTTTTTTTTAGACTGGGGCAAGAACCACCTGAGATCTGCTCTCCTAATTTAGTAGGCCTTCAAAAGCCTGGTGCCTGTGTGCTCACATGTGCACGGGAAGATTGTCACGAGATCACAGGCAGCACACATATGTATGCATGTATGTAACTTCACCAGTACATCTGGAAACACCAGGAAAAACTTTTCCTTACTGTTAACTGCAAGACACAAATGAAGGGGGGAGGGGAGTGATATTCCTTGATCCATAAACATTGTAAACTGCCCTTCTATTTTAACACCAATATGCCTTAGCACTAGAGAGATAGACCAGTCGCTCCTGCACTCCGGTTGCTTACAGAGGAAAAAAATCTTATGATCTCCTTTTAAAATGGGGAGGGGGGGAAAGAATGGCGCGGCGGAAAGGGGAGAGAGACACAGGAACACACACTAAAAGAAATCACGATAACTACCAGGAGCACGGGAAGTGTGGCCTAGACATTTAGGAGAACTCGAGCAAGGAGGGAAAGGGCAGGCTAAAGTGTTTTCCCCTCTTTCCAAGGTGCCTGCAGAGAGTGACCTGCCAAAGGTCACGGTCACGGTTACAGAAAACTACTCCTAGGTCAGACACCACCGACTGAAAACTGAAGGGGGCGGGGATGTGAGTCTGGAGAGAGCTAAGGCCACCAAGCTGGATGGGGACAATGGGGACAAGCAGCTGCTGTTCCCCCTGTGCCAAGGAGGCTGGGGGCTGGGGGTTAGGTTAAGGAATGGGGGGAATTAGGACAGTGGAAGGAGGGGGGGAAAGGTTCGAGGCAGATCTCGAGAGCCGAGCGGGTCCCGAGTTCTCTATCGGCCTTTCTCCCCTCCCCTCCCCCTGGCCCCACACCGGCCGCGCCCGCTGGGCCTCGAGGGGGAAACTTGATGCTGCAATCAGGGCACTGAGATTTACTAGGACCAGGGCCCGCCCGCTCCGGGCGCATCTCCTGGGATGCTCACCGCGTTTAGCTCGTGCCGGCTTGCCTCTCCTGCCCTGTCAGGAAGGCGTGGAGGGGATTCACAAGAAAGGGAAAGGGGACGGGAGAGAACACCACCTAACTCCGGGAACTAGAAATCAGATCCTCCCCTAGTACTCCCCATCCCCTCGAGCTACCTACTCCTTTCCAAGCCGCCCGCCCGCCCGAACTCCCTGCGGGGGAGTCCCAGAGCATCAGATACTGGCAGCCCTCTCTCCGGGACTGGCCCGGGCTGGGAGGAAGGAGACCTCCTTCCTGACAGGCTGTTTCGCTTTTTATTTCTTTTCTCCTCTCTTCCGTCTTTTAGCCTGCACCCGGCCGAGGTCCGCTGCCCACCCGGCTGTAAGTTAATCCACTCCTCCTCCTCCCCAGGGCTCTTCCCTGCCTAGGGGTGACGGGTGGCTGGGAAAAAACGAGTATGGAAGCGAGAAGGCTACCCTGGCCCAGTTGGTGTCTCCCCTGTCTACAACTTCCCTCCCCTGTGCTCAGCTTGTCGGTCCCGGCAAGATCGAACCGGACCGGACAGAAGAGGCCGGCCCGAAGTCCCGGCAGCTCTAGCCCGGGGGGCGCAAGGGACTTTGTGCTGAGTGCGCAGGCTAATTATATACGTGGCATTTGGGTCCTGGACAGCCCACGGACACCTTACCTTATGAGGAATAGTCAGCCCCAGCAACTGTTCAAAACAAAATGCCATCGCGGGATCAGCTTCGCCCGCGCCGGCCAGCCCGCCCGCCCGTCCGCCGGGCCGGGGATTGCTTTCCCCCACAGCCCGGCGCACTTAGCGCAAGAATGTGGCCTGGGGAAACAAAGTTGTGGGCAGCGGCAAGGGCCTGGAGGAACCGGGCCGGACCGGGCCAAGCCAGGCCGGGAGGCGGGCACAGGAGCCGTGCGTGCCAGGTGGCCCGCTCCCTCCGTGCACTCTGCAGCCCCAGTCGCTGACCTCATTATTTTCCCCTAAAATCCACCTCCTATAAATAGGCTAGGTAGTGGGTGGTGTTTTTTTCTTCTTCTTGGTACTAGAATGAAATGCTAGGTATGGTTACTATTTATAATGAGCGGATGATAATGCAAACTGAGACACACGAAAGGGAGAAGGTGTTAGGGAGGGGGAAGAGACGTCCACACCCTCTCAGCCTAAGCCCAAAACCCGCAGGAGACAGTGAGCAGCGCAGGCTAAGGCAGTGCGAGTTGAGTACCCTTGTCCCCAGGGCTCGGAGGGCACAGCCGCAGCCGCCGAGAGGTTGGAATGCACTGGGAGTGCACAGTTTACTAGGAAACTGATTGGAGTCTGACAACTCAGCGGGCCCAGCACAACCCGCAGCGCGGCGGGGAGAACTTGTCTGCGTCAGTGTAATGCCTATAGGTGCAAACTTGAAGTACAAAGTAGCCTGGATGGAAAAGAAGTCCTGAAGAATGTATTTCAATCTTACCCTTCCCCAGCCACGGGTTTATTCCCGTCCTCAAACACAGACGACCTGAAACGTCTGGCAATTCTAACAAAATAAAGGTTTTCAAATTAACCAATACTCAAATAAACAAAAAAGTCGGAAGCAAATTCCTCTTATCTGCTCTAAACATGCTAATTTTCTTAAAAACAAAAACAAAAAACAAACAAAACAAAAGCAAAAAACAAAAACAAAAAAACTTGACCGGACAGCACCAGAGAGATCAGCCAGAGCACGAATCTGGCCTCTGAAGCACCCTTCCCCACCCCCACCCCCACCCCCGCGCACCCAGGCCGCTGCTCCCCGGAGCCCAGACACAACACTAACAGCCTTGCCACAAGCCATTTCCAATCTCTGTCCAGTTCTAGAAAAGAGAGGGAAAGCAAATCTCCCGGGAGCGCAGCGTATTCAGCACCCCAGTAGCTGAAATACCCCAGAGTCAGGGCTGGGAGGCCCTGCACAATTCAACTCAGCCCAGGAGAACCAGGAACAGCCCTGGCAGAAGCGTGCAGCCCAGCAGAAGCCACAGGCAACTGAGCCACCGGCCTTAGTCACCCGCAGGGAAATAGAAGAGGAACCTGGGGTAGGAAGGGAATGCCCCAGCCTATAGCTGCTCACTGCAGTCAGTGTGTCGGTCCGGACCCCCTTTCCTACCACCACCATACACAGAGGGCCAGAGTCAGCTACGGTAGAGCTGCACCCTCCTTATAACATCAGCAGTCAGCTATCCTGGAAGGAGTTAGAAGAATTACCATTAATTCTGTGACTGACTCGTTTAGGGTTCGATTTGCTTATTCCGGCGGGGGGGGAAGATCTTGAATGAAATATCAGAAAATTGGGCGGGAGACAGGAGGGAGGCGGGGGAGAGAGCCGAGAAGAAGAGAAGCAGGCGGGAGGCAGGTCGCATGATGTCCAGGCGGCTAAGGTGGCCGGGGCCACAAGGAAGGTGGGGGGCAAAGGGGGAGGTACACATTTTCTAGCGACCCGGGTTTTCTATAAACTTAGGGCCAACCTGGCTACAGCTGAACAGAGGGGGGAGATACACTACTCCGTACTTCTTATAGTAACCGCAAATAGCATCTCAAGTTTACAAACCAAAGACAGGGAGGTGGGGGGGGGGGGGGGGGAGTGAGGAAGTAGAGTGATAAGAAGCTTAGAAGCCCAGCCCCTTCCTACCCGGCAAACACTAATGGCTTCCGAAAACTGTGCTCATGCAATGATGAGGAGAAACATCTCAAAACTTTGAAGGAAAACAAAATCGCTAGGAAACTTATTTTGCATTTAGTCTGTAATGGGGGGGGGGGGGGGATTTGTTCACAGCTTACCAAGAAAGCCCGATTTGTCCAGGTTTGAGTATTGTCTACTTACTTTCGGATCAGCCCCTGGGTAAGGGTTTCTCTTAATTTACGGCTTATGCATTCTTTTAAGGTCGATTTACATGACCTCCGGCTACAACTAAGACAGCCCAGAAAGGCTCAGCAGCCGTCAGTCGGCCAAACCCTCAATTAAAACAGCCTTCCCTTCCCCTTCTGCTGGTGTGGATGGACTGGGCTCTCCAGGGGTGGGTCTATTGGTCTGGTTTATCGAAGCTTAGTATTAATTTTGTTGTAGTTGTTGCTGCTTTTTAAAATCACGGACTGGGGATGTGGTATTAGTTAGAAAGTTTTGTAGTCTAACTTTCTCCAAACCTCTGCCTGAAGAGAGATAAGAAGGCTAGGCGCTGACAAAGCCCAGGGACGCTGCCCTCTGGTGGGAACACAAGGCATTACCGCCCAGTGGTTCCAGTCTGAATAGAGTACACACGCACGTATATATATAGAGATAGATAGACACACCACACACACACAAACACACACGGAACTACACACAGAGTTACATAATCTTCCTCGATTATACACTTAAGTCAAACTTTGATGAAATCACCTACCTCAAACTTCTGGGAGACTTAAAAACCCATCCGCACAGCCACCTGACCTCTTTTCCATATCATTTGTATTGATCTATTTCATATGTATATAAACAAATATTTGTGGGCAGGGAAGGCGAAGGAGGGATAAGGTGGCCGGAAAGAAAGGACCGATTTCCAGACGGATACTGAGGATGGCGATAATAGCTTTCTGTTTTCAAAGGTTGCTCGGTCTTCCTCTCTCCCTGCCCCTTCTCCTTAGTTTCTTAAGCGGTTATCTACAGCTAGACCATGTGTTTTCTCGCAGCAGCGGATCTTAAGGGGGGAGGGGGAAGAACAGAATAAGAAAGACAGAAGCCCGCCACACGGATCTGTCACCACCTCTGAAACAGGGCACAACTCTAAAGGAAGGAGACGCGGCAACCTCCGGGTCCGTGCGGCAGAGAGCCGAGGCACCCGGGACCCGCTTTCCCACCCGCCTTCCGCAGCCCCAACTCCGGGCTCCGCGCCGGCCCGGCCCCGCCGCGCTCCCTCCCCTTACCCCCCATAGCCGCCCGCCCCGCCAAAGTCCGGAGACTGAACTGGCCAAGGCTGCAGGCAGCTTCTGGGCTCAGCCTCCCTCCCTGACCCGGCTGCCATCGCTCCCCACTCATCCCACCTCCGGGGCCCGGGAAACTAAACCCAGAGCCTCAGGGGAGGCGAGGGAAGACAAGAGTGGGGAGGCGGGCAGCCAGAGCCGCTCGCTCGGAGACAGGGGCTCTGCGAGGCCCGACTCGGCCTGGGCTCCCTGTCCCCCATCCCCCTTCAGCGCCCCAACAGGTAGCGAGCGCACAAAGAGGCCGCGCTCTCTGTCTCTCTCGCTCTTCCTCCCTCGCTAGCTCGCTCGTTCGCTCGCTCCGTCCCGGTTACCTGGGCGGGCTCCAGGATGGTACCGCACCGGAGGGCTCCTTGTGCGCTGCGCCTCGGAAGTAAATGGCATTAAAGAAAAGGGGAAAGATACAAATAAAAAATAAAAATAAAAAAAAGGAAAGTGGGGGATCGATGCTAAGTCAATTAGGCACACACCCGGGGTGGGGGTGGGGGCGAACAACCCTCCCCCCCCCGCGCCACAGCCAGCCCAGCCCGTTAACTCGAGTCTGCGGGGGGTGTCCGGACCGGGAGCGGGGCTCACTAGCTGGCAGAAGTTTGAGAGCTGGGTGCCGCGAGGTGGGCGCGGAGCGGGGTTACTAAGGGCTTTTCCCCCTGAAACAAGTGAAGGCGATGGTTAGTGCTGTCAATCTTGGCAATCAATGTGAGCGGCCATGTCGTAAGTATTCAAAGCATTTCCCGTCGTGCAACATCAGAAAGTGAGTGGCCAGGGCATTGATCTGAGAGAGGGAGAGGAGGCAGGGCTCCCCTCCCAGACAACACAGGCAAGATGAGACAAGAGGCAGAGGGAGGGAGCGAGAGAGGCAGGCAGGCAAGCAGGCAGGCAGGCAAGGAGGGAGGGAAGGAGGGAGGGAGGGAGGGAGGGAGGGAGAGAGGGAAAGAGAGAGAGAGCGGGAGAAAGGAGGAGAGGGAGGGAGAGAGAGAGACTGGGGGAGGCAGAGGGAAGGGAGAGCCAGCCGGAGAGAGAGAGCAGGGCAGGGAGAGCGGCGGCGAGAGGCTGGAGGGTAGAATAAGAGAGAGAAAACACAAAGTGAGGCGACAAGGAGAAAATTAGAGAGTGAATAGGTGACAAAGAGGAAGAAGAGGCAGGTCCAAGTGGGGTGGGACGAAGTGAGGGGAAAGATTAAGGAAAAAGGGGGACCAAGCAGAATAAAGACTGTGATAAAGTGGGGAAACTGCACGACAGAGTGCAAGAAAAGCAAACGTTCAACTGAAGGAGAGGGAGAAGGTGGGCAAAAAGAACAACTGAAGTATAAGAGGAAGGAGATGTCCAGAGAGCCAAAAGTTTGGGGGTGGGAGAGAAAGTAGAAAAGAGCTGGAAACAAAGTAGGAATAAAGAATAAGAAAAAAGAAGGGCAAGGAGTGAGAGATGGGAATTGACAAAAAGAAAAGTCATGGGAGAAAAAAAAGAAGAGAAAGGACAGGTACTGAAAGAAAAGAGGGGGAGAAGGAAAAGCAGCAAAGGAGGAGAGGGAAGGTCAAAAGGGGAGGAGGAGGAGGAGAAAGGAAAAAATAGTAGGAGGAAATTGAAAAGCAACAATAAGAAGGAAGATGAGGAAGAGAGAGAAGGAAGAGAGTCAGAAACAGGGAGAGCAGAACAAGAGAGAAAAAAAAGGAAAAGAAGAAACAGGCAATATAGAAAGGGAATGAAATGCCAGTAAGAGGGGTAGAAAGTAAATAGGAAAAAGGAAAGATGGAAAGGATGGGGGAAAGAACAGAAAGTAAAGGAGGATTTGATGGAAGAGAAATCTAACTATGAGCAGAACATGAATCTACATAGATTTGAAACTGCCCATACCCTGCCCTCTAGAAGCTTATAGGCTAAAATTAATCTCATAATAGACATGCACAAAATATAACCAAGAAATTATTGTAAGCATATGGTAACAACTAAACAGTAGCTTACTACTTAGAGTATGCACATGCTCCATTTCTGTGTGTTATGTAGAGGGGATAGTGCTCATGCCTTACTTTAATTTTCTAAGTAGAAGAGTTTTAGGAGGGAATAAAATAACAAAGTCTGCTAGCAGAGAGGCTGTGGGAGGTAGAGAGGATGTTTCAGTCAGAGTAAGTAAAAACAATCGAGTTTGGTGTAGGAAAATTAAGGCTCCTTTGGGTGTGTCCCAGGGAACACGCAAAAGAGACAAAGAAGTAAGGAAAGAATGGGAAAAGGGGGGAAACAGGGATCTGAAAGTAAGGAGTTTGTTCTGTGAGCAAAAGGAGAAGCCACAAGGGGGAGAGATTGAAAAGGTGACAGGCAACGTGAAAAAGATAATTAGAAATTGCAAAAGCTGGAATGACTCTGGAATAACTGTGCCACAAATAGGAAAGTGGTGGCAATCCAGATCCAAGGGAATGGTACACCTGACAAGTGAAGCTTGTCAAAGAAAAAGTCAAAGATGAGGTAAAGTTTTGGAAAGTTGGGCCTGAAGTCACAGAGACTTCGAAGAAGGAGATAGTATTTCTTTGTTTAACTTAATATGAAACACATAGACAGAACTGGATATGAAATGGACTTCAGGCAGAAGAAAGGGAGTCATATGGATGGTAACCCAGTGTAACACCATAGGTAAAATCGCCAAGAGATCAGTGATGGAGAAGCAGCAGGAAGAAGAACCAGAGTTTGCTTCTTCCACTTAGAAGAAAAGCCTCAGAGGCATGAAGACAAGACAGAGGATAGAAGAGGCAAAAAGGTTAAATGATTGATTCAAATCTGGCTGAGATTGATGTAGGGGATGATAAAGGAAAGGGACCTGGAGAAGATGCAGGAAGAGTGAAAAGAGATGGAAGGTGGAAGAGTTCAGAAAGAATGAGGCAAGTTCTAGGTGATGGAGGAGGCAGCGCAGGCAAAGTTCAGCTGGCTGGTGCACACTTCAGTTTTCTCTTTGCAAACTGGGGGGTCATTGATGAGAATGGGCCTAGGGTCAGTGAATGCACCAGGCTTGCCAGGTAGTATCCTCAGTGCCCCAACACTCCTCAGACCTGGAGCCCTAGGGTCAGAGTGCCTGAGGGGGTAGGGCGTAAAGGGGAAAGCTTTGAATTTTTCAGTTGCTACCTCAGTGAGAAGACTTTGCAGGGGGAGAAGTCTTCAAGGAGGCAAGGAAGGAAATAACTCCCTCCTGCCACCTACAAAAACCAATTATTCTAGGAATGAAGACAACTCTTCTGTGCTCCTTCCTGAATGGGACTTTCAAAAGTTGCCCAATTTACAACAGGGGTTGATGCCTTAAAAAAAAAAAAAAAGTGAACAGGGGGGCTGGGAAGAGAATCCCTGTGACCTCTGTGCATGTGTGTATAAACCCAGGAAGAACTAGGGACTGAAATACCCCTCTTGACCCATCAGGCCTACAGTTCCATCTAAGATTTAGAGCCCATTCTCTCTGAATCAGATAGCTCTCTCTCTTTCAATCCTGTGTGTGTACATACCTCCTCCCTGCCAGAGAACTATGATCTGGCCTGACCAGAAGCTGACCTCCCTCTTTTCCTGGCCCTCACCAGGTGCTCTCTCTGCAGCCCACAATGGAACCAAGGCACTTGGGTCAGGAGACAGCTCTCTTTCTCAACCTGAAGCAGATGGAAAGCAAACGGCCTTGTCCCCCAAATCCTTGGGAAACAATCGAGGGCGAAGAGGAAAGAAGAAGTGTGAAGTAGCAGATTCGGCCGGAGAGGTGAAACACGGAGTGCCAGCAACACCACCGCACGACTGGGTTCTTTGCAAGGTGCTGAGACAGTTCTGGCTTCCGAGTCAGCGTGTTCGCCGCAACTCGGCTCTTGAGCGGGCGGATGACTGGATTTGTCCCTCGGAGACTGGTGGAATGGGGAGAGGAACAGGAGAAGTTACAAAGTCCACTGACTTTGGATCTGGGGAAGAACAGGCACTGATAGTGCCTGGACTGTGGCCAGAGTGGCACCTTTACAAGCTTCGTCCTTTAGATTTCATCAGATAAATTACTATGGCTTTGAGAAATCCCAGATGAATTACGAAATTTGCCTTAGTGAGTAAAGAAGCGGGTCTTTCTACACGCTCAAATCATAAGTGAAGTGCAAAGGAGGTGATCTTCATCTCCCTGGGGATGGATGTAGTTTAAGGGCACCTGCCCCTCGGTTTCTGTTAGTGAGAATCCACCGAGGAGAAAGAACAACCCGCTTCTGAAGGAGACAAGGAGCATTGCGAAATCCCACCCTTCACCCAACAGGGATGCTGCTGGACCTAAGATATTCAGATTCATTTTCCTTCCTCTCCCTTTCCTCCCTCCCGCTCTCCACCTCGGGCTGTTCTGGAATGCAGTGCTGGAATGCCAAGCCTTTGGCCCAGGGAGGGCACTTTACCTGCTCGAAGCTGCTCCTGAGTTCTACACGGTGACAGTCGCCCCCACCCCAAAGGCTAAACCAACAGTTTGGCAAGGAGCAAAGCAAACCAAGGCATCTGTGAAGTTTTTGCTTCGCACCTCCTCCGGAAGAAAAGCAACAGCAAGAAAGGAAGGCGGGTAGAAGGGTCCTGGAGAAGACAACACGCCCCCCCCCCCTCCCCGCCCAGGTTTGGCTTTGAAGGGCCCTCTTCTGTTCAAAAAATACAAATTTTTAAGCCTCTCCCCCCCCCCCCCCCAAAAAAGTCCGAATCTCTCCCAGGTTGTGTAACTGTGAGATTCTACTTACACCACCAGCCAATTAAGAGCCATCTGCGACTTCTTCTCAAAGATATTTCTACTCTGTCGCTAACTTTCAGCGGAAAGGGTTTTATAGCTACTGTTACAAATAGAACAGATACAAATGTCATTTATTCCGAACTATTGGAGGTGAGGGGGAGGGATGACTGTGGCTGAAACGAAGAATAAATGAGATTGGTATGAAAGCCAAAAGGGAGGGAGTGGGAAACTTTCCATCTGATCCGCAGAAAAGTTTTTGGGGCCGTTTACAGCAACAACAAACCAATAAACAACCGCAACGTGCCTGCGCATTTTACTCCGAATTCACTCTCACGGTCTTGGGAAGGGTGAAATAAGCCGAGCTTCCCAAATAGCTCTGCCCCCAGTGAGTGCCTCCAAGAGCGCGCGATTGTGTTTCAAGAACAAAAAACAACAACAACAACAACAACAAAAACCCAACCTGAGAATAATGCCCTGCATTCCCTAAGGAGACGTTTGCCCAAAGGACGAGCTATTGTCCCTTGAGCGGAAATGGATGGAGGGGGAACCTTTAATTTCATTTAAATCTGCCCATCACGCTGATAGGGAGAGAAAGCAGCAGCAGCAGCAACACCACAAAGAGGAGCTGGGGTGTGAGGAGAGGGAAGTGACCCAAAAGCATCAACTTTTTTCCCTGAGGGATAAATAAAGAAATCAAAAACAAGTTTCGCGGCCATGCTCTCCCTGTCTGGGAAAGTTCATTTGGTAACGGCGTTTGCTGCATTTTAAAAGTGCAAACCCGAGCCTAACGTAGTGAATGGCTGGAATCTGCATGCTGATAAGAGAAGACTGTTGTACTTACAGTGACAGAGGGCAGGCTGCGGGAGAAAAGCTGTTTGTGTTAGCCTGCAAGTCACCCTGGGCTGCAATGAGCGGAGCAGGGAGGAGTGGGAGTGCCAGGCTGCGTACACCTTCACCGCGTCTCATTACATCTGCCAGCCTCTCTCTCCCTCTCTCTTTCATTTCCACATTCCCTTTGTTCCTGAAAAAAAAAAAACCTACACGTCACATCAGAGTCCCCAGATGCAGTCTACACCAAAGAAAAAAAAATGAATAATTCAATCAAACTGTGCATAGTCTCTCAGGCAATAAATCTATTGCACTTAAAGAAACGAGGGGTAATTACCGCTATGGAATTAGAATAAGGCCAAAGACCGAAGGAGTCCCAGGGTCTGTATGTAAACTCCACGGTCAAATAAAGTTTCATTTATTTAATCCTTCTACACATTTCAGAGGGAAAGTGAGAGGGAGCAAAACTGATTTCTGGAGGGGTATTCCCTTCTTTTCAATTTAAAGAGGAACGGGGGAATCAGGGAAAAACAAGTCTATTTGCTACCCTGCTGGAAGAAGTAGGCCAGTGAAAACAGGGCCAAAGCCCACGAAGAAGTCCGTGTCAGTGGATCCTTTCCAGGGTCCATTTCTCCCCCACCCCACTCCACCCTACTCCACCCCCTAGAACGAGCTGAGGATCGCCCTCCGCTCTCACCGGCTCCTGCAGATCTGCACAAGTGATTTCGTGGACAACCTTACCTGCTCCAAGAGCTGAAAAAAGCCACGCTTCCCTCCCGGCCCACCGCCGCCCCGAGACATCCTTAAGTGTGTCACCCTCCACCCCACCCCACCCCCAGGTCCCTGTAACCTGCTATTTGTTCCATCTGGCTAAGAGAAACTCTAAAGGAATTTTTTTTTTCCACGATTGAATGGAAGCTCTGTACTGCACCGACTTCTGGATTTGTCCTGGGCCGAGTTTAGGGAATGTCTGGAAGGAAAGGGGGAGGGAAAAAAGCGGGGGGAAGCAACTCGAGCCCTGATCCAAGTTAGTCAGAAGAAAGCGATTGTTGGTCAGGAACGCTCCTGCGGGAGAAACAGCTGGGATGTAGGATGCCTGCAAGGAGATCCCAGCCCGGCAGCCCAGCCCTTTCGCCTCCGAGGTAAGATCACTAACTCCATGACTATTGCACGTTTATCCTGTGTCCCACTTTCCCACTACCAATCTCTATACCCTCCTACCCCGCTCCACCTCGGGTCAGAAGGTGTTCTCCGGGATGAAGAGCACTGCACTCAATGAGGTGTGACTGAAAGAGACTAAGTGTATTATATCTCCATCTATAGCTCTCTTTTGCCTCGGGATTCCTAGCCGCTCTCAGGAGTGCAAACAGATTGCCCTCCTCCCTTACCCCGACCTTTCCACCCGGGGCTCTGAGCTCTCAGGGAATGCGCCCCACGAACCAGCTCGCTTTCATACCTTCTTCCCCTCCCACCCCCCAACACACACACACACACACACACACACACACACACACACACACACCCCCTCTTCTACAACTTGAGTTCTTTTAATAGTCAGTTCTTAGTGATCTGGAGCTGGCACAGAAAGAAAGCACTGCTATTGTCATCAGGTAAACTACAAAGCCTCTCCGCATCCTCAGTGGTCCACAGCTTTGTTTACGTGCTTAAGACGCCACCTTGAGGTCAAGGAGGAGACTGCACCTGGGGTCCAGGCAGTGGGCATGTGCGCTCTGCTGAGCAGGAACTCGTTCTAGCTCTCCAGCTGTTCAGTTACCCGCAGGAGGACGGGGCTGGGCAAAGAAAGGGAGGGTGAGGAAAGGGAGCGAAGGGAGTACAGGGTCCCGCGGAACTTCTCTTGGGTGGGGAGACGCCGCAGCCTACAGAATGCTGGCTGGTGGATGGATGGGATAAGGAGATGCAAAAGAAAACCCAAGCAAAACCAAATAATTAGGAAAAGAGAAGAAAGTGAAACTCTCCGAGGGCCCCTGTAGCCTCGAACTTCTGAAAGTAAACTTCCCCAGTGGGAGCACACTGGTTAGTTGCTGGAGTCTGGGGCTCCTGCTTATCCTGGAGATGGATAAGTGTCTCACACCAAGGCTTCCATCTCACCTGGCACCAGAAGGGATTGCCTTGGGCTGGACGCCAGATTCACCTCTGGACAATTTGACCTGGGACAGTTACTTGAGGCCCAGTATCTGAGCGAAATAGAGTGGTGTCTTCAGCAGAAGAACTCAGCCAGACAGGTCAGCTACTGCTCTGGCCTGGGCACTTCTAAGTCATTCCTCCACCCATTTTTCAAGAAAATATTTGTTTCTGGATTCCAAACAACAGTTCTCAAGGAACGCTGTTGTTGCTGCTGCATTGTTGTTATTATCATTGTTTTTATTAATTACTGTAAGGTCCTATCTTAATTCAGTTCAATAGGGCCCCCCTTCCTACCTTTCTCTCTAGCCTCACACACAAAGGAAAGGATAGCAGATCTAAGATTCTCCATAGCTGAATCCTGTAATAATTCTCTTTTTCATTCTGGGATACCAGCATAGAGAGCCCTTTTCAAGATTTCTACAGACCCAATCCCCACTCTGTTCTTCCTCACCTCCCTCTCCTGACACACAAATACATACACATACACACATACATATTTACATTCCTGACACACATAAATACGCACATATATACATATACATACATATTTATCTTTTAGCACAGAGTTGGCCCTACAGTTGTCTCCCTGGTAGCCATTCAGGTGCTTTGACAAGGAGATTGTTTAAATATGGAGCATTACAAAAGGAGAAAATAGCTATGTTTATTTTAACCGGAAAAAGACTCAGGAATTGCTATATATGTCTTCTGAGGGCTTAAGCCAGTTCAGGCTGGTCCCAGTTAAAACCACTTTACCACATTATATGCTGGTACTTGGGGGGGGGAGGCTCAGTATTAATGGACAACAGCAAATGCCGGTTCAAAGAAGAGATGCAACAGGCCCCACACTAGACATCATTCCCATGTTTCATACCACAGCCTAGCAAATTAACAGCGGATCGCTATTCCACTCATGTGGAAAGCTGAGTGTTATTGAATACTGAATTTTCCAAGGGAATCCCAATTATAGAAACACCTGTGCTAAGTAATGTTATTCTAATCCACTATGAAAACCTTAAGTGTGTAATAGCCCTCAAAACATCTCATTTCTTAGTCACAGTGGGGTGGGCCAACCTCATGGTGGAAAACTAGAAGCTTGGAGAGCCCTATCTGAGAAATGCCTTGGCTCACCTGCCTGTGTAATGCAATCACTCCCCAGGTTTTCAATACATTTAAAATGGGAGGGAATAGATATAAGGAGTCTAACACAAGTAACTTAAGCCAAAACTGGGTAGAAAACCTCATTTTGGAGAGAAATTAAATATAGGAGGCCAATGACTTCAAAACTGAAACACATCTGCAAATGAGCAGTAATGATCCAATTCTGTGATCTTATGTGTTTCTTTAAGATTTGTACTATATACAGTCAATATCTTGCTTTATAATACACAGGATTTTAAATTATGAAAATTAAAATAACATAAAAGCAGCAAAGGAAAGCCAAGCAGTCAAGCCCCAGTTTCTTCTGTGTTCACCCAAATGAAAATATCATTTCAATTTAAGGGTAGGGAGGGAGTATATATGGTCTGAAATCCCATGAGATGCCATAAGGAGGAAAAAAAGATTCATCAGTAGAATGTCTTGTAGCTTAAGGCTGTCAAAATATGTCAATGAAATAACCAGATGAAAAGCAAAATTTTTAATCAATCATCCAGATTATTTCTCAGTAATAGTATACCTAGCTTGGGAATTTTTCTTCCTAACTAAACATAATCTAGTTTACAAAGGTACAGTAAGCATGTGTACAACAAAGACTGAAGAAAGTAAAAGGCTGATGAGGCGTTATAAGGTAGTTCAATAAGGTCAATGAAGTTCATTCACTAGGATTAAAGGTGACCAGCATCATTGCAGATGCTATGACATTCTCCTGGGTAGTTGTGTTTGCCTTTTCACCACCAAATA
This sequence comes from Vombatus ursinus, assembly GCF_900497805.2. Lineage (NCBI taxonomy): Eukaryota > Metazoa > Chordata > Mammalia > Diprotodontia > Vombatidae > Vombatus > Vombatus ursinus. Next base: position 17,632,363 of record NW_020949548.1, read on the forward strand.
ACATTTATAAAGCATTCATGTTTCTTCATCTTGCCTTTTCAGTCAGTTCATGGGAGAAAAGTTGTCGACCCAAATATGTCTTTATAATTCAATGAAATTATTATTTCACCAACACACATAACATAACAAGTATTTTAAAGGTAACAGTGACATTACAAATATAGATCCATTTCTATTCTTAACATAAACAAACAATTGAACTATTTGATAATAAATTTACAACAAAAGAGCAACTAATATTTCTCTAGGATACTTTAAACTAAAAAAAAGTTTAATACTTTAACTTAGAATTTTCATTTGCTTTTCATTCTTAACCTTCATTTATGGGTCTTTAATAATGAATTTCCTTAAAATCTCTCATCTGAAATTTGGGATTACTAAAGAATCTTTATCTGAAAACTCAAAATGGCATTTCTAATTTTCAAAACTAAAAGCATATCTATACTTGAACATTAAAATGAGACTAGAATTTTTATTTGTTTAGTTATTTGCATACCCCATTTTGTATATTTATTTTGTAGTCCATATTATTTATAAATAAATAAAAGTTAATAAAATTCCAAAATTTGAAAACATCTTAAGTAAGCAAAGATTTATATTTTGCACTTCTGTGAGTGATAAATGTGGTCAAAAGCCAACTGAATGTGTATTAGTGACTGATTTTATAGTAAACATTCTAACAGAATTATACAATATTCAGGATAATGAGAACTAAAGTATTACTTATTTCAATTTATTTAGCATACCATTTTAGATTGTTTCAAGTTTTCACCAAATCTATTTTTACTGAAAAATAAACTCCATATTGAAAACAAAAGTACAGTTTGTTCTCTGATCAAATATTATATCTAAAAAATGTTTTTACAACAATGGAGCTCCATAGTTCTAAACAAACTTCAAAAAATGCATCTTCTTACATATTTTATAATTACACCATTTCTAGAGTGCTTCCAAATAAATCTCTAAGTCATAACATTTTAAATACCTCCATATACATATATGTAGATGTGTGTATAGATATGTGTGTGCATGTATGTGTATAGAGATAACAGTTCTAGACCTCGTTATAGTTTCTGTCCCCTTCTTTTATATAGGGTACCTATAAAACTAATACTATATATCTATATAAAGTAGTACATCCAGAAGAAAACTACAAAAATCAATCACCTAATGTTCCCAAATATCCATATGTTTGACATCATATAAATAAACCTTCTAGATGTTTACTGGGTTTTTGTCAGATTTGACCTAGATATTTTATTTCATGTCTAAATGTTTTATCTAAAATAATAACCATAATATTTGAGCATTTGTATTAAGGTCAAAGGAAATATTCAGAAGTCTAATAATTCTGATGCTTATTTATGTCCTTTTTTGGTTGTAATAATTTATTTTCCAATGAAATACACAACACTTAAAGCATAGAATGGCAATATTCTAGGAAACACATTTAAAATCAGAGCACAAGATAAAAATGAAAAATCTCTTTTGCCATATATTATCAACCTACTTCTAAAGATAGGATGAAGTTTAGCTCTAAACTGAATATTAAGCAAATAAGTGTTAACTATGTTCACTAGAATTAGCATATTTCAGATTGTAGTTTATAAATTTTTGAGAGCATCAGCATCATGATATGGTTGTCATAGAAACTGCAACAATATGTCATTTCAATTAATTTTACATGCAGTGATAGGGCCTAGTTCTGTATCACTTCAATACAACTTTGAAAACTAAAAACTGAAAAGTGAAAAGATATATATATATATATAGTAAGTTTCATATTTCTGTGAGTTTAGAAACTAATGAAAGTATAATGCCCTTTAAAAAAAATACACACATGGAAGTTGCACTGAAAGATAGCATTTTAATAAGTGCTTATCACTTTCTTATTGAGAAAATTTTAATGACCAATGATCCAGATCTGTTAGTATTCCAAATTATGTTATTTATTTATTCTTGGTTGACAAAAATATGAACTATTATCTACTTTTTAATTAGCAAATTATGAATGTTCTTTCTCTACTGTGCATTTTACATAGCAAATTCCAGATAATGACAGTGGAACTTAAACATTTTTTAAAGGTAGAAAATGTAATAGAATCTTTTTGTATGCAATCAAGACACAATATGTCATGGCAAAAGCCTTCTTAGTATATTACTGCCAGAGATATTCAGTTGATATTAATGGCACAATAATTGGAACAGAAAAAGCCTACGAAAATGAAGGACATATTTCTTTAAGAATAATAATGGCAAAAGTCTTATAACTCTATGTTAATCTGATTTTGGCTACCAAATACTAGTTTCTCCTCTTGGACTTTTCATGAAATTATCCATTTTATCTATCATCCACGGAGCATGACAAAAAAAAACAAACAAACACTGAGCAGATTTCAGAAAGATATCAAAATGATTTCTACACATTTATTATATACCTTTTAAAGGGTAAGCAAGTATACATCCACTTTCCACATACATTCAGTGGACTGCTACACAGCCTATCACATACAGTATCAACCAAATACATCTGAAATATTGAAAGCATAAAAGAAGTTTTTAGAAAATGAATGGAGATTATAACAAAGTGACCCCCAAAACAGAATCTAAAGGGACTCTGTAAGGGAAGAGAGATAAACATATACAACTATTCTTCTTGACAGGATTAAAGAGGGTTACAAAAGAAGCATTTAAATCTCCAGTTTTTCCTGACAATTAACAATGAAAAGCAGATGTTTACAAAGCTGTTTTATATGCTGTCTTATAAGATGCTAAAAGATGGTTTGTGGATGGTAAGAAGGAAGAGCTGCATAACTGCTTGCCTGGTGTATATTTAAAAGCATTTTCATTGGCTCAGTTATTGTTAATAATGAAAGAAAACACTTTGTGCTGCACACACTGTATGACTGTGACTATAGAAAACTGCTATCATAAAGTCCTCAAAAACTCTTAAGATGTAATTTACAAAGATAATAATAACACAGAATTATTTCACTTCTCTGAATGCTACACATTTGCATACCAGGACTGTGTACAATATACTCATAATGCACATTCATAATAACAAGGACTTCTTAACACTGTAACTACAGCACAAGTTCCGTGCATTAAACAATCTACTGTACCAAGTTCTTCTTTTTGGTTAGTCTCGGTAAGCCAGGTGTTAGCTGCCTACACAATTGGAAACCACATTAAATTCTGCACCACCATTGTGCAAGAAAATATAGTGACAATACTGAAAATCATGGAACATTGCAAAGCAGCAACAGTGCTAGCTAACCAATGTCATTCTAGAAAATGCTAATTTGGCTTTTAAAAATGTTTTGTGGAATAATTAAGAGACTATATTGCATGTAAAATTAAATATTTCAATGTTTTAGCAAATTATAAAATTGCATTACATTTCTATTTTCTAAAAATAATTCTAAAGAATTAATCTTCATAATGAGACTCAAGTATCAGTTATCACCTGGGTACATCATCCTAAGGATAGAGTCTTTGGTTTTCACCTCAGGTACTGACTACATTCTAACTTTGTTTGGTGCCAACATTATCTCTTAGTTATTCAATTGTAAATAAATGCACAGCCAAGAATAGAACTATGTTTTTACTATTACTCAGACATATTGAATGGATAATTTAAAAAAAAAACTCTTAGGCATCTCTGTCAGTAAAAATGAGATAATTTTGGGGGGAGGAGGGGAATAAAATAGAAAGAAAACCTTTAAACAACAATATAGAACACCACCAAGATAATCACAACAAAAAAGTCCATGATGCTTACACAATTAATTTTCAAAACTTATTTCAAGGTTAGCATAACTTCTGGTGTATTAAATATGCAACAGCACACCAGCGTGTGTGTGTGTGTGTGTGTGTGTGTGTGTGTGTGTGTGTGCATACTGTGATTACTATTAACTGGATTTCAAGGAGGTTTCTGTTATCTCCATAGATAATTATTATAAAATGAGAAAGATTCATACTTCATTGAGGATAGGTTTAAAAAGCAAATGGTTAAATATGTAAGATGCTTGCTTATCTGAGCAACCCAGTCCAGATGAAGAGTGTGGTTGGAATTAAAAGTCCAAACATGAGAAGAACTAAAGGAAACTATTTTGAAGCAATGTTGCCTGAGTCCATTTTATCATACAAGTTGGCAGCATTTTTCTCATTGCTGTCTTTTTAAATTTCAGGTTCAACATACTGTACAATAGAAAAGAATTTTAAATAATTATTTAAAATTTCAAAACAAATACTAATGAATGGCTCTCTTGTGCATTTACTTTTCATGGACATTTTAATATTTTTACCCTGAATCTGTTTCTAGAGTATAATATAAATAAAATTTAATTCTTAAATTTTAAAATCATTTTGTAGAGACAATAAGAGATTTGACTATTGATATATTCATATTAACATACATTATCTATCTGGATAGAATGATGAAGAAAATTTCTAGGACTTACAGGGTGACAAGAAGTAGCATCCTCTATAATCAAAAAGGTCAGGGGAGTCACTGAGACAACATGACAAGATACAGTCAAGGTTTTCACAGAAAGCAAATAATTACATTTAATAAGGTACTAGATGGAAATAAGTAGAAAGAGTAAGCAGATTTCCTTTTTCTAAGAAATTGTTCCCCATTTTCACCTTTTGACTTATATGTCCCATAATTTTTTGGTATATAATTTAACATATACATTTTTTCCAAAATATGAGGCCAGAAAAAGGAAGGGTTTATCCAACTTCTTTGGAACTTCCAAAGTGGTACATGTGATTCCCATCTGGAAGGAGTGCCAAGCTCACTCTGGGGTTTTAAAAATTTTGTAGTGATAGGTATCACATTTTGTGGAATTATTCCCTCTTTCTAACTATAATTTTGAAGTATTATCCAAATTTCTTTTGTTCAGTGAATAACAATGTTCCCTTTTCCTGTTTTATTAACCTTATCACCTGAAATATGAGCTTTTTGTTTGTTTCATATTTACACCTAGATATTTAAGGCAGTAGCTGTGTGACCATGGATAAGTCTTTTAACCTCTCAAAGCCTGTTTCCACAAGTAAGAAAGTGGGACGATATTATTTGGAGTGGTAGTTTTATAGGGCTATTGTGAGGACTGAAGAAAATCACGTGTGTGTGTGTGTGTGTGTGTGTGTGTGTGTGTGTGTGTGTATGTTTTCACTAGGGATCATAGATTTAGAAATAGAAGTGACGTCAGTGGTATCTACTCCAAACTCATCTGAAAGATGAGAAAATTGAGGCCCAGGGAAGGTTAAGTAATTTGTCAAAGGTCCCACTGATAGGAAGAATCAAAGGGTCCCCTGATTCCAAAGCCACGGCTCTTTCCACTATACCACTTTACCTGGTATAATGTGCTTCCTAACCAACCCCTAAAAAGCTATATAAATGTCAGATGTTATTGGTGGTGGTGGTGTTCTATAAATCTATACACTTCCTTTGGGGTAGAGGTGATAGCCTATAATTCAGGGTAGCACTCCCTACTCCACTGCTCACTTCTCCAAATCCCACCCACATAAGTTTCCAAAGGGTAGTTTATTACTCCTCCCCTCAGAGTCAAGAGATAACTCTCAGAGGCTGGGGTTTCTAATACTATTGCTCAAAATGCCCCATCAGTATGCCTACCATTAATATCATTCAGCCACACTTCGAATGGTATTTTTTAGAAAAGGGTATTTACCAAGATTACAGTATAGTAAGAACAGTGGGTAACAAAATATGCTGCTAAAAGCCCAGAACTCTTCCACAAATACACAGAGGTCACTGGAACATTGGACTCTAACTGTAGAGAGCACGTATGGCCAAAGGATAAACTCACAATTTAGTGGAAGTCCTTTCTTGAATCTATAGCTGGCATTCCTCTTTGATGAAAGGAGTTACATTCCCTAGAGCTGTGTTTCCCTCAGGTGTCTGTCTTTCCATACCTATCTATGACTGTGTTTTTCCTCATTGTCTTTCTCTGCTCCTGGATACATTACTACTGATTGGTCTCTCCAATAACACAACCAGTGGGGTAGTAGAAAGGAGGTATAACATTCCTTCTGTGATCACTCATACATACATTTGTCTTCTTAAGGCACTTGGAAGTCTACAGTCCTCTGCCACATGAATGTGTCACTCCTAAATGCTTTCAATGGTGAAATTTCTCTACCATATAAACCCCCAGGGTTGTGGCTGGCTTGTTTGGTTAGCCAATCCTTGACCCAACTAAAGAGGAATTCACACCTTGTAAAGAGATCACAAGGCATAAGCCATCTTGTTCACACATTTTAAACTTCATCAAATGTGACCACCCTTATATTTAACACCTTATAATTACATAATTGGCCTATTTACCCAACTCCAACTCACACTGGGGATTGGGTCCCCAGAGAGCAGTTCCCTATTACTCTCAATGTTTTAGGAGCAACCCTAAGGGGCTAGATTTCTAGTACTATCATTTATGAGCCCCTATCAGTGTGTTTCTAATTTGTTATCAGGCAGTAGCCTCAACTGGCTTTTAGAAAAGGGCATTTACTAACGTGGTATAGTAAGAACAATTGGTATAAAAAAAACCTCCACCAAGATACTCAAGGTCCCTGAGGAAAATGGGATCAAAGTTCAAGTATAAAAGTAGTGAGGCACATGGGTAGGGGCCACATGTGCCAAAGGGGTACCTTGTAAATGCTGACACTGGGAGTTCATTTCTCTCTTTGTGGAGCAATTATGAAATTCCCCTTTAGTACAGCTCTTTCCTGTACTATAGAGATCAATGCCTTCCTAGAATCCCATAGCTTGTTCCCTTCACCATGAGGGAATTTCACTCTAAACCTGACCCAGTCCTTAGTCTTTCCACATCTGTATGCAAGGACTTCTTCTGTCATAGGCCACTATTATTCAAGTAGCCACTGCTACAGACTCCAGTCACCAGTAAGACTTCTGACAGTACTTCTGAATTCTCACAGTCACCTGTGTAGGGGGTCAAAAGGAGAAATTCTCTCTTCCTTCTGAGCAATTCCTTCTCAGGGACTTAACTAAAACTCTTCCATCACTAGACTGGCCTACTCCTGGACACTGGCATGCTGTTTTATGCAATGGACTCCAAGATGTGGTTGATTCTTTTAGCTAAGCAAAAGATATTTCTTGTGTGGCACCATTTGTCTTTATTCAATGATCAAAGCACTTTATTATTCTCAAACTAATTAAGGAATTGCTCATACGTAGTTTGTTTTTCTGTCCTAATTCAAAGTTTTGTGTACTTCTAGCTAACCCGTCTCTTTATTTTTCACATGAAATCACAATATAAAAAATGTTTAGGCAAGAAATGAACAAAGAATATTACACTGTTATTGGACAGGGATAAGAAGGGAAAGTTGGGGAAAGAATAGACCTATTAGGGGAATTTCCTGTAGTCCTTGAAGAAGTGATTATAACCAAAAGCATCATTATTCTGTTCCATAATTTTTGCAAGATTCAATGGCCAACTCATTCTTTCCCTTCTCTGCTGAAGCTCAATCCTTCTTTCAGTTTTTTCTTTTAGTTTCTCCTTTCAGTTGTTGCCTCTATGCAGGTCTCTTTAGCTTATTAAGTCCCAGGAGGGCTATGAATGGCATTGCCCAGCAGCTACTGCTGTTGCTGCTCAATTCTTGCAATCCCTGCTCCTTCTTCTTGCAGACTCTCTCTCTCTTTCTCTGTGTGTGTATGTGTGTGTGTGTGTGTGTGTGTGTGTGTGTGTGTGCCCCCTTTTAAGAGCACCCAGGCATGACTCAAGTCTGCTCAAAGATCTCAATAGTCCCAACTTGCTCTTAGGGTTGAAAGGGAATGCTTGTTCATTTGAACTACAAATCCCAGGATGCTAGTCAGTTCCCAAAAACCTATTGCATTCTCCCCAGGGTTTAGAAGTTTGCAGTCCCTTGAAAAATCAGCTGCAGTACACTTGGCATCTACATATTCAAAACTGAATTTGCAGTCTAGTTTTCATATATAAACACTTAAAAAAAAAGCTATGTACACCATAGCTCATATTTTATAGTTACACCATTACAAAGAACAAAACCACTAATTTCAGTCTTTATGAAAGTACACTAGAAGTATACTTTTACTTGTATCTCTTTGTAGTACCCATAAAAAAATTAAAACTTGAAATAGAACACACACAATAACATACACAGGCCAAATTAGATCCCACATTCTTAACAAGATTAGTCAAAAAGTTATGGTACAATATTGATTCAGGAAGACTGATGGTGAGACATTTCTCCCTCTTCTCAGAAGAGAAGTGATAGATTATAGATAAAGACTGAGGCAAACACTGTCAAAAAGGGCCAAGGCATTGATTTGCTTTGCTTAACTATATTCCATTATTACAAAAAAGAAAGTTTATATGGGATAAGGAAGAGGGATATTAGGAGGTGGCTATGATTTTTTTAAGCATCAATAAAATTTATTTTTTTAAAATCATGTTACCTAATCTCTGGGAGCTTATATAAAACATAGGTTATGCCTATGAAAATACAACCATACAGATATTGCAATATGTAGTCATTCCAATTCACTACTGCTTTCTAATGGAGTCCTATGATGTTTCCGTTCTGCAACATTCATCAGCCATAGTGAATTAGAATGCCTAGGTATAGATACCACCATAGGCAGACACACATATATAATTAGAACAGCTTCACACGAAGTTTACAAAATTGTTCAATTACAAATTTTATTTAGCTGGACAAATGTATTAACTTGTTAACATCTATTCAGTATACATCATTCCTTTTTGGTCATGCTCACTTCCCAACAATTGTTGCCTCTATCTATTCTTAAAAAAAACACACACAAGCACCAGATGACAGAAAATATTCCTCATAAAAACAGAGGCCCCCATGATCTTCAAATGAAATGAGAAGCAGAGAACATTTCATTTCTTTTAAGCTCACATTCTGATTTTGATCTATGATCTTAGTTCTTCTGGCATAGGGCCTAATTTCTTTTAGCTATTAGGTAAATGGTTATTTTCATATATATCCATGGAAATCATTATACGATAAGACTGGAGAGGTCACTGCATCCTCCTCTGTCTATAGGTAAAAAACACACAACATAATCTCCTCAGCAAAAATAAAAAGCAGAATTCTTCTTAAGGTTAATTAAGGAGAGTCCATTCCTTTATTTAGCAAACTCCACTATCAGGAAATTTTTTGTTTTGTCTAATTTAAATAACCTATGCTTCAGGATGAATTTTAGAAGGGAAGGAACCCTAGAGATAATCAAGTTTCTATTTCCTCTTAGAACATCTGGTCACTAACTCTGCAGAATAGCCCTTTAGAGACTTTAAGATAGTAATTAAGCTTCCTCTCAACTTTCCCCTTTCTGGATCCAATGATTTCTGTTCTTTCAACCTTGGCCTATAGGTTTAATCACCCAGATCTTTAATTACCCACATAGCTTTCTTCTGAACCCAATCCTCTTAAATCGTGGGGCTCAGAACTGGGCTCTTATAAGGAACCAATAAATGCTCTCCATAATGAGAGGATTACAGCATAATTCCCTTCTCATTCACATTGTATAATTATAAACTTACTATCATGTAACCCCACCCCCTTTAACAACTATGCTCACTAATGAATTATGTTCAACTTGTACTGCACTGACCTCAGAGCTTTTATACATGACCAATCATTTCCCCATCTTGAATCTGTACAATTTGGTTTTTTTCTTATATGTGTTATTATCCAAATCTTTATTAAAGTTTGTTCCGAAAACTTGTCACAAGTTCTCAAGTTACTAATGTAATTTTTATTCTAATCCTATCCTTTAAAGTACTAGTCATCTTTCCCATTCTCTTGCTTCATGCCATCTGCAAACTTAATGAATGTGCAAACTGTGTTACGTCATCCAAATCACTTAGGAAAATATTAAACAACCTAGGCTGAGACAAGTGAATTTGCTTAAAGACATGCAATGTCCCTACAAACTGGCAGCAATGCATAATCAACCTCTGAATATAGCTCTTCATCCCATTGTGCACCCATTTAATGGCACATAGCTACTTTCAATGGTTACTGTATGATTTGGGTTTTTATGCCTTTGTAAAAAATTTCTGATTGCAATCACCAAGTTCTGGAGATCATTGATAAAGAAAGTCTTCTGAAATTATACCCTATCATGAAGTTGGATTTATACCAGAAATGCAGGGTTGGTGTAGTATTAGGAAAATTATAAATATAGAATACCATCTTAATAACAAAACAATAAAATAATTATGTCAGTAGATGCATTGACTTACTCTCAGTAGACTGACAAGAAAAATTTGAGAGAATAAGCATAGGCAAAGATGAAATAAAAACTTTTTGATTTTTGAAGATAATATGATAGTCTACATAGAAAATACCAGAGGGTCAAGTATTAAATTAATTTAATAAAAACTTTAGCAAAGTAGCAGGTTATAAAATAAACCAATATACACCACCAGGCCTTCTGACTACTACCAAAAAAACCCACTAACAAAAGATAGAGAAATTGCATTCAAAAATAACTGCAGAATGTCTAAAATATTAAGGAGTTCATTCATTAAGGCACAGGAACTAAATGAATATCATTATAAGACATTTTTTGTAGAAATAACAAACTAGACAACTGGAAAAATATTAATTGCTTGTGGTTGGGCTGTGTTAATATAATAAATGTAAAAGACTTCCAGACAAGATAGCTCCCTAGAGGCAAGCAGATCAGCTCTCATATACCTACTCCAGCAAAACTCTCAAAATCATACCAGGCTGAATAATGATCAAGAAATCCAATAAGAAATTTTGGTCAGTGACATCTTCCACCCCAGAATTGAAGAGAAAGCCATCCAGAAACCCAAGGAAAACAGGAATGGGGGACAACAGCAAAACCAGCACCAGCGCAAGCAAATAAAGTCATTCCCAAATGACTGAAGAGAAAGATAAGAAATGTGAAAGCAGAATTTCTGGTCTGCCCAGCAGAAATAGTTTGCAAAATAGAAAAAACTTGAATCCACAGTGGCAAGTTTCTCCAAAGAAATAAAAAAGAAAACAACTGTTTAGGAATGCAAATATATAAATATAAAGGACAATCTGGAAGAAGAGAAGCAAAAAGCAATAATGTTAAAAGAATACATGATCCCTATACATGCAAAACATATTGATCTCAATGGCAACATACATAGAGACAGCTAAAGGATCGTATGTCTCCCAGAAAAACATGATGTCAAAAACACAAAAATCATAATTCAAGAAATGATGCAAGAAAATTGCCCAGAATGTCTGAACACAGAAAATAAAACGCCAATGGAACAAATCCATAAATCTTGTTCAGGGAAAAAAAAAACTCATAAACTACAAACTCTAAGATACATAGTGCTTAAATTTAACAATTCCAATGACAAAACAAATTCTGCAATTATGAAGTCAGGAAAAAGACTTTCAAATACAAGGGAAAGGAAATTTGAATAACACAAAACTATTTTTCATCCATTATATACTGCAGCAAGGAATGAATAACATATTCTAAAGAGCAACAGATCTCCAGATGCAACATAAGGTGACACAGCCTTCGATCCTGAGCTTAAGCATTAATGTGAAAATATGGATATTCAATAAAAGAGGCATTTGAAGCATTTCTACCCCCCCCAAAAAAACCTTTAGATCTAAGCAGATTATTTGCTTTGCAAACACCCCAGACAAAACCATGGGAAAGATGAGAAAATACAGCTACAAAGAAAAGTACAAATAACAAAATAAAAAACAAAAAAAATCTGAAGCACTAGAAGAACACATATTATATTAAAAATAATAACAAAACAAGGATTAAAAGACTTCTTACTAAGTGTATACAAGGAAATAAAGATAAAGGCAAAACTTCCATAGAAGTGATAGTGAAGGAACACCTTTGACAAAACTTGAAAATATCAGTGAACCAAAAAGATTTTTTTTTGGTGGTACAAAACTGTATAATGGGAGGGTCCACTAAAAAAAAGTAGAAAATAGAGGGGAATATGTTATGTACTCTAATCAAGTCAGTGGTAAACAAATAAGGGAAATTAACTCCAGAGGTCTCTCAGTAAGAAGAGGGTCTGAGAGAATGGATGACATGGCAAAGGGAGGAATTTGAAACAGGCAAAAAGTGGGGAAGGTGGTATAGGATTCAGTGTTATAAGGGAGTCCTACTGAAGAGCACTCTCATGGGAGGAGAAATATATTCTGTAATGGGAGATGAAGACTTTTCAAGAGATACAATCTACAAGTATTTGACGCTTAGAAAGACCATATCTGTGAGAATATTGTGCCTCTATTGACAGCATCTTCCCTAAGAAGAATAGGAATCAGAACTTTTGGAGCAACTGAAATGCAGAAAAGTAGGAAGGCATGAACCCAGAAAGCAGATATCATGGCAAATGGGAAAGAAAATGATCATAAGGAGGGAGAGGGAGTGCAAATGTAGCCTACGATCAGGGAACACAGGAAAATTTCTACCATGTTGCAATACTTTTCTCTCTCTAATTCCTGTAGAAATAGATATTTCTAAAAGTGAGGCACAAAAAGAGGAGAGAGGAAGAAGCAACATCTATATAAGACAATAACACAGAAATTGCATAAACAGGGAAACTAAAAATAGGTATTTTAGGAGCTATAATTCTTTGAGGAACACAAAGACTAAAAAAGGAATAAAAAAGGACCATGAATCAAATAATAAGAGTTTAGAATAATCAAAAAGGGAAGTCCTTTTTAGAAAAAGGTGCCAAAAATAAAGGAGAGGAGAGGAAGAAGATTATTACTTAATTATTTAATTGATAGAGGGAAAAGAGAGGATGAATTAGATGACTAGGTAAAAGAAATTAACAAGCTAAATAAAACTTCAAAACTAAAGACAAATGGAAGGGGAGGGAGATGTTGAAGATGAGGCAAAGAAAACCAGTGAGAAGAGGGTTGCCTTAAAGTAGATTTAGCAAAAATACCTGAAAAGACAAAGCAATATCTTTGAAGAAGAAGAGAAACAACAACAAAAAATCCTAATTCAGAAAAAAAATAGGGAGAAATGGAAGAAAATGTAACTCCAATTCTCATAACTTTAAATGTCAATGAATTAAATAATCCAATAAAATGAGTGGAAGCTTAGATATGAAAAAACCTCCACAATCTGTTGCTTACAAGAAATACATCTAAAATGCAAAGATATATACAGAATAACAATGAAAGGCTGGAAGAAAATTGACTGTATCAAGTGAATAAAAAAAAACAGGAGGGTTAAAATCATGTTATCAGAGCAAAAACACAATTCACAGCATAAAGAAATATAAGCAAAGACTCTACATCATGCTTAAAGGAACTATAGACAACAAACCAACATCATTATTAAAGTAACATACTCCAAATGTCAACATTAAAATTCATAAAAGAAAAATTAACTGAATCATAGGAAGACAAAGACTGTAATACAATAATAGTAAGGTACTTTAAGAGAGGAAACTCCTCTCAGTTTTGAATAAATATAATGGAAACAGAAAGAAAAAAGAAAATATATAATTGGACAAATTCTTGGAGAAACTAGAGCTAAAAGACATGTAATTTTCTAAATGAGATTGCTAAAGAATATACATATTTCTCAGTATGATGCAAAACTTTTACAAAAACCAACCATATATTAGGGGATAGATATTGCAAACAAATGTAAAAAGGCAGAAAGAGTAAACACATCCTTTAAATAACCTAATGCAATAGAGACAGTAATCAGTTCAGGAAGCACAAACAAAGGGGCAGCTAGGTGGTACAGTGGATAGAGCACCAGCCCTGGATTCAGAAGGACTTGAGTTCAAATCCGGCCTCATACACTTGATACTTACTAGCTGTGTGACCCTAGGCAAGTCACCCAATTGCCTCACCAAAAAAAAAAAAAAAAAAAAGAAAATGGAAAAAGGAAGTACAAACAAAAGACATAGACCCAAATGGAGATGTTACAATTAAATCCTAAATAATAAAAAATCATAGAAACAATAAATAATTATGTGGGAAAATGATAAAGATGAAACAATATACTAAAATTTCTGGGATGCAGCAAAAGCAATCTGCAGAGGAAAAAATATATCCCTAAAAACATATATTAACAAAATAGAAAAGAAGGGGATTAGTAAACTGCATTTTCATTTCTAAAAATTAGAAAGCCAACAAATAAGCAATCCTTAAATAAGCATAAAAGAAGAGATTCTGAAAATTAGAGGAGAAACAAACTGGAAACCAAAAAGACTATAGAAACAATAAACAAAACTAAAAGCTGGTTTTTGAAAAGATTAACAAAATGGGTAAACCTTTAGCCAACCTGATTAAAAAGAAGAGGGCAGAAAATCAAAACAAAATAGCAAATGAAAAAGGTGAAAGTACAATACCAGAAATAGTTACCAGAACCACCTGTATATAACTATAGGCTAATAAAACTGAAAACACAGAAGAAATAGAGGAATACCTTCAAAAATATAAAATGTCTAAACTAACAGAAGACAAAATATAGGTCTTAATTAATAAATTCTTAGAAAAAGAAATAAAAATAGCTGTCAAGGAACTACCAGAGGAAACAACTCCTGGTTCTGATGAATTCACAAAAGAATTCTATCAAACTTTTAAAAAGCAATTTGATTAATACTATATAAATTATTTTCAAAAATTGAGAAAGAACACACTCAATAAGGGTAATTGGAAATTAAATAACTTAATTCTAAAGAACTGGTGGGCCAAAAAACAACTTATAGTAATAAGAAAATTCTATCAGAAAAGGAAAATAATGAGACAACACACCAAAATTTATGAGATACAGCAAAAGCAGTTCTGAGAGGAAAGTTTATAACTTTGAATGTTTTTATCAACAAAAAGGAGAGAAAATAAATTAAGAAATTTGGAATGCCAATACAAAAACTTTAACAATAAGAAATAACAAATACCCAATTAATTAGCAAACTAGAAATTCTTAAAATTAAAGGAGAGATGAATAAAATTTAAAGCAAAAGAACCATTGAATTGGTAAATAAATATTGGATTTTTTTAAACAAATAAAATATCAGCTAATCTGATTTTTTAAAAGACAAAAGAAAATCAAATTGTTTACATTGAAAATGAAAAAGCAGAACTTAAAATAATTGAACAGGAAATAAGGAAAATTATTTGAAACTATATTTTGCTAGCAAAACTCAAACTGTAGAGGAAATAGGTAAATGCTCACAAAAATATAAATTACAAAGATTATCAAAATAAACAATTATTGAAATAGCCCAATATCAAAAAAAGAAATTGAATAAGCCATAGAAGAACTCCCAAAGAAAAAATTCAAGGACCAGATGGATTCACAAGTGAATTCTATCAAACACTCAAAGATCAATTAATTCCAATACTATAGAAATTGTTTGCAATAATAAAAAAGCCTCCTTTCAAATTCTTTCTATGATACTAAACCTGGAAAATACAAAGTAGAAATAGTAAACTACAGAACAACATCCCTAATGAACACTGATGTAAATATTTTAAATGAAATCTTAGCAAGTAGACCACAAAAATATATTAGAAAGATTATATGCTATAACCAGGTTAGGTCTATAAAAAGATGCAAGGTTGCTTCAACATAAATAAGACTACAATTATGTTAGTAATATAAATAATAAAAACTATATGATTATATCGATAGATGCTGAAAAAGTTTTTAACAAGATCCAACACTTACTCCCATTTAAAATTCTAGAAGTCATAGGAATAGGAGGAAAAGTCAAGATGAGAGAATAGCAGAAAGAAATAGAGCTAATTCCTGCCCTCCACCCACTCACCCAAAATAAATTCTCCAAACAGATCTAGAAAACTTATGAGAGCAAACACAAGGAAAAAGTCACATAATTTTTCCAGCCCAAACCAGCAAAGGGAGACAGAGAGGTCTTGACACATGATCTGGCTAGTAGCATGGTGCCTACAGAGGACTCTAGTGTAAAGGAGAGAGTATTCACTAAGGCAAGAGGAGGTCCCAGACCCATATTAGGGCACGATAGGATGAGCTGCCAGCTTTGTAACTCACTACCCAGGTCTGGGTCACAGATCCAGAGCAGAATGAGGAGGCTACCTGAACTTGCCTTCCTTCTGGGCTAAAGAGCTGTTACAGGTCCTAGAAGATGTGCTGACAAAGAAGAAAGTTCAGAAAGGAGGAGAAGGAGCTGAGATCCCAGGAGCAAAGCAGAGTCTGAATTCTAGCTTCTAGTCCAGTTTGACACCTACAGAGGAATAACTCAGTCAGGATTCCCAAACCAAAGCGGAGTTTACAGTTCCATCACTCTAAATTAGCAGGCCTAATTAGCTGGCAGATACACTGCTGCTCAGTCCATTCTTGCTCAGACCCAAACCAAGGAATTTGCAGAACTCGGACCAGGGGTGGAGGACAGCAATCAGACATTGCCCTGGACCAGACCATTTTGAGAGCACTTGAAATTCTGTAGGTCCCCAATCTGAACTGTCTCTAAGCTCCTGAAATAACACAACACTCAATACCCTAAGAAAGCAGGACCAATCCAGACCTTCCCCTCAGAAACGCATAGAGTTCAGCACTAACATAAAGTCCAAAGTCTGGAAGCAGGCTGAAAGAATGAGCAAAGGAAAAAAAAAAAGAATCCCACTATAAAGAGCTATTATGGTGATTGAGATACTCAAGACATAAACCCAGAAAAAGAGGATGATTCTAAAACATCTGCAAGATCAAAGCATACTATTTTCACTTTTTTTCATGTTTTTTTTCCTTTTGTTCTGTTTCTTCTTTTACAACATGACTAATATGGAAATATGTTTTACACGACTGCACACATATAATCTATACCAAATTGCTTACCATCTTAGGGAGGACGGAAGGGAGAAGAGGGAGAGAAGAATATCTGGAACTCAAAGTTTTATTTAAAAATGAATGTTTAAAATTGCCCTTACATATAATTGGAAAAAAATAAAATTATTTTTTAAAAAACCATCTGCAGGAAAAACACAGGGCACAAATTCAACTAAAATTTCTGGAAAAGGTGAATAAAGAATTTTAAAAGGAGCTTAAAATGTTTTATAAATAAAATGAAAGTGCTAGAGGATAAATTAGAAAAGAAATGAGAGCCAGAGAAGAAAAAAAATTGTAAAGGAAATTAACGGCATGGTATACAAGATATCAAACCTTGCCCAAGCAATAAACTCCCTGAACATTAGAATAATCCAACTAGAAGCTAATGACTCCATGAGACAAAAGAAATATTCCGAAAAAAATTCAAAGACTGAAAAAATGGAAGAAAATATCAAGTATCTCATCACAAAAACAACTGACCTGGAAAACAGACTGGGGAGAGGTAATTTAAGAATCATTTGACTACCTGAAAGCTATGATCAAAATAAGAGCCTAGATACCATATTTCAAGAAATCTTAGAAGGTAACTGGCCAGATCTCTTAGAATCAGAGAACCAAGTGGAAATAGAATACATCAGTCATCTCCTGAAAGAAACCCCAAAATGAAAACTCCCAGGAATTATATCACCAAATTCAAGAGCTTCTAGTTACAGGAAAAATATTGCAAGAAGCCAGAAAGAATATAAGTATCTAGAAGCCACAATCAGGATCACAGAAGATTTAGAAACCTTTATAGTGATCAAGGAATAGAGAACTTGGAATTTTATGTTACAGAAGGAATAAGACATAAATTTATAGCAAAGAATAAGCTACTCAGCAAAACTGAGTAATCCTACAGGGGTAAAAATGGATTGTCGATGAAATATGGGACTTCTAAGCATTCCTGATGAAAAAATTAGGACAACATAGAAACTCTGAGGTTCAAATACAGGAGTTAAGAGAATACATTTTTAAAAAGGAAATGTGAATGAAAAATCACGAAGGACTAAACAAGGAAAAACTTCTAACATTCTAATATGGGGAAATGATACATTTGTCCTCTCTAAACATTATCATCATCAGGGGTCATATAGGGAAATTAATTAGACAGAAGGACTAGGGAAAGATCTGTTATTTATCCATGATCTTAAGAGAAGAATGGAAAAAGGAATACATAATAGGAAGGAGAAAGAAAGGTTAGGAAAAATTATCTTACATAATTAGGGTGCATGAGAAGACATCTGTACAAACAAAGAGGAGAGAGTAGGGAAGAATGTCTGACACTTGAATCTCACTCTCATCTGAACTGGTCAAAGAAAGGAAGAATACATACAAACATATATATACATACACAGAATTTGGTATACATTTCACTCAACAGGAAAATAGAAGGAAAAAGGGAGAAAAGAGAAGAGAGAATTAAAGGGATGGTACCTTAAGGACATAATAAGTCTGAAGCAAAAAACAAACAACAAACAACAACAACAAAACACTAACTAATGTACAAAAAATATTTATAACTCTTTTCGAGGTAACAAAGAATGGGAATCTAAGGGTGTGCTCACAAATTGGAGAATAGCTGAATAAGTCATGGCTTATGAATGTGATAGAGTACTATTGTGCTGTAAGAAATGATAAAGGGATGGTTTTGGAGAAACCTTGGAAGACTTCTATGAATTGATGCAAAGAACAGAACTAGGAGAATAATTTATACAATGACAAAAACATGATAAAGGCAAATGCTTGGAAAGAATTACGAATTCTGATCAGAGTAGTGACCAACTTTAATTCCTGAGGACTAATGACAAAACATGCGACTCATTTCCTGATAAAGACATGGACTTAGAGTACAGAATATGATGTGTGTGTGTGTGTGTGGCCAATACAGAAATTCTTTTTGCTTGATTATACATGTTTGTAACAGGTTTTTTCCTTTTGTTCTCAATTGGATAAGGGATTGGGGTAGCATGGTGAGAAAGCAGATTTTGCTGAGTAAAAACAAGAGCAAAAAGTTAGAGGCCATTCTAGCAATGTCAGTGGTAAAACAAGGATGCTCATTATTGCCACAATGATTTAGCACAGTGCTGGATCTGCTAGCTGTAGAAACAAGACAATAAAAAGAAAGTGAGGCAATAAACACATACAAAGGGAAAAAATTACCACTTTTTGCAGATGATATGATAGCATATTTAGAAAATCCCAGAGAGTCAACTAAAAATTAATTGAAATAACTTCAGCAAAGTTGCAGGATATAAGTAAACCCACATAAGTCATTATCATGCTTATATATAACCAACAAAACCTAACAAGAGGAGCTAAAATGAAATTCCATTCAAAATAACCAAAGAAGCTATAAAATACTTAGGGGTGTATTTCCTAAGATTCACCCAGGAAACGGATTATAAAACACTCTTTGCAGAAATAAAGACAGACCTAAATAATTGGAGAAACATCAATTGCTCATGGGTAGGTTGAGTCAATATAATAAAAGATAATGTTATCCAAATTTATTTATATATTGAGTGCTGTGCCAATCAAACTCCTAAGAGAATAATTTAGAAAAGTAGAAAAATAACATCAAAATTCATATACAGGAACAAAAAGTCAAGAATCTCAAGACAAATAATGAAAAAATAGGAAAGGGGCTTAGCAGTACAAGATCTGCAACTGTATCACATGTTGGCAATCATTTAAGTGATTTGGTGCTAGTTAAGAAATAGAGAGGTGGATTAGTGGTTCACAGGTACACAAAATACAGAAGCCAACAAACATACTAGCCTAGTGTTTGATCAACTCAAAGAACCTGATTACTGGGGGAAGGACTTAATAATTACAAAAAAAAACTTCTGGGAAAACTGGACAGCAGTCTGACAGTAATTAGGCTTAGATTAACACCTCATACCATATGCCAAGATAAGCACCAAATGAATACAAGACTTAGACATAAAAAGTCACATCATAAATTCTAGAGACAAAGAAGTTATTTTTTGGATCTATGAATAGGTAAGCAGTTCATTACTAAATAAAGGACAGACAAGAGCATAAGAAATAAAATGAACAATTTTGATTAAATAAATTTTTAAAGCTTTTTTAAAAAAATCTAATATAGAAAAGTTATATGGAAAACAGGAAATGTGGGGGGCAGTAGAATCCTTGCAACAAGTTTCTCAGGGGAAAAAAGTCTCATTTCAAAGCTAAAGAACTGATTAAAATTTATGAAATTGGGAGTCATACTGCAATAGATAAACTGTCAAATTATATGAATAAGCATTGTTCAAAGGTAGAAATCTAAGCTATAATATACATATATATAAGCTATGATATAAAAATACTCTACATCACTAATAATTGGAGAAATGCAATTTAATACAATTTTGAGGTTCTACCTCTCACCTAACAGACTGGCAAAGATGACAAAAGAGGAAAATGACAAATGTTGAAGTGGCTGTGGGAAAACAGGTACATTAATGCACTGTAAATGGACCGGTGAATTGGTCTGGCCACTCTGAAAAGCAATTTGAAAATATTTCCCCAAAGTTAATAAACTGTGTATAATCTTTTCTTTTTTGGTGAAGCAGTTGGGGTTAAGTGACTTGCCCAGAGTCACACAGCTAGTGAGTGTTATATGTCTGAGGCTAGATTGAACTCAGGTCCTCCTGACTCCAGGGCCAGTGCTCTATTCACTGCACCACCTAGCTGCCCCTAACTGTGTATAATTTTTGACCCAACTATACTAGTAATCTGGGTCTAGTAAACCTATATCCCAAAGAAAAAAATTTTTAAAGAGTAAAGGGATCTATATGTACAAAAGCATTTATAATATCTCTTTTAGTGGCAGCCAAAAATTGGAAACTAAGGAATGTCTTCCTATTGGGGAATATCTAAACAAATTGTGGTATATTAATGTAACAGAATACTATTGCTCCATAAGAAATGATGAAATGGACAATTTCAGAGAAACCAAGAAGACTTTTATGAACTGATATGTAGTGGTGTGAGCAGAACTAGGAGAACAATGTCTACAGTGACAACAACATTGTAGATAAAGACAAATTTGAAAGAATTTTTAAAATTCTATTTTACTTTATTTTCAGTTCCGAATTCTGTCCCTCCCCCCCTCCACCCATTGAGAAAGCAAGAAAAATAAAACTCATTACAAATATGGATAAACATTTTTAAAAAGTCTGCATTAGCCATGTTCCAAGAAAAGAAAAAGAAAAAGAAAGAAATAGAAAACAATATGCAGCTCTCTTTTTGGAGATGAATAGCATGTTTCATCATGAGTTCTTTGTATACTCTAATTGGTCATTGTGTTGATCACAGTTCCTAAGTTTTTCAGAGTTAATTATCTTTACAATATTTCTGTTACTGTACAAATTGTTCTCCTGGTTCTGCTCATTTTATTTTGCATCAGTTCATACAAGTCTTCCTAGTTATTTTTTTTTAAGACTTTATAACTCTGATCATTGCAGTGGTAAACTACAAAAGAATAAAAATGAAACATGCCATTCACCTCACTGACAGAGAGGCAATGAGCTTAAAATTGATGAAAGACACATTTTTAGACATGATTAAAGTGGAAATTTTTTTGCTGGGCTATGTATTGAGGGATTTGGGGTTTTTTGTTTTATTTTTTAATTTTGGAGAGGTGAAATGGGAGGGACAGATTAATAGAAAAAAATATCTGCTACTTGATTTTTTTTAATTTAAAGGAAAAAAACTCTACCAGACTCTTTTTATGAGACAAAAATATCCCTAATACCAAAACCAGGTAAAGATAAAGCAAAGTAGAATGAAAGACCAATATCACTCATGAATATTGTTCCAAAATTTTTAAATGAAATCCTATCAGACTATAGCAATTCATCTGAGAAATTATTCATCATAAGTAAGATGGTTTATACTAAGGAAGCAAGCATGGTTCAAATATTATGAAAACAATCAACATAATTAATTACATTAAAAACAAAAATATCCAAAACCATGTGATTATTTTTATAGATACAGAAGAAGGCTTTAACAAAGTATAACAAGTATAATACTCATTTATGCTAAAACTCTATAAAATATAGGCATAATGGGACCTTTCTTAATATCATAAAAAGTATCTACCTAAAATCAAAAGCAAGCATCATATACAATGGAAATATACCAGAAACATTTCTAATTTATATCGCAGTAAAGCACAGATGCCCATACTCCCCACTGCTATTTTAAATAGTTCTAGAAGTACTAGCAATACCAATAAGACAAGAGAAAAGAGTAAAGGTTTAAATATAGGCCAAAAAGAGATAAAACCATAACTATTTACTTTTGATATATTGTTTAACTTAGAAAATCCCAGAGAATCAGCAAAGATACTAATTGAGACAATAAGTTCAGCAGAGTTATAGGTCACAAAATAAACCCACAAAAATGGTGGCATTTCTATATATAATCAAAATTCAAGATGAATCCAAAATCCAATAATAGAAAGGGAAATATAATTCAAAAAAGCTATGAGATGTATAAAATATTTGGGGATTAATCTACCAAAGCAGACAAAATACTTTAAAAGATTCAATTACAAAGTGCACCTTAAAGAAATAATGAACAACTTAAATAGAGTACTATTCAGTGCTCATGACCTGGCTGGGACAATATAATAAAAATGATAACACTACCAAAGTTAATTTACAGTTTTCATGCTATATCAATCAAACTATTAAAGGGATACTTTATGGAATTCAATAAAATAAAAACAAAATTCATTTGGAGAAACAAAAGATATAGTAAATCAAGGAAAATAATTTTTAAAGTAAGGATAATAGTACTTCCAGACCTCAAATGATAATATAAAGCAGCAATCATTAAAACTATTTATTATTGATTTTAAAATAGAGACATAGATAAATGAAACAGAATAAACAAGGGAGAATCTGAAATAAAGGCACTCACAGCAATGTTTAATACACTAGAAAACAAATTACTTAGGAAAGCATTTCCTATTTAATTAAAAACACTTCTGGGAAAATTGGAAATCTGTCTCTTTCTTTTTAAGTACACACACACTCACAACCACAGCCACACACACATACACACTCACACATACACACACACATATGCATGTGTAGATGTGTAGATAGATAAATAGATGATACAAGACTTAAGCCATGTCCCAAAAGATAAGTGGTCAAAGGACATAAACAAAGATTTCTCAAAAGAAGAATTACAAACCGTTAGCAACCATAGGAAAGAATGCTCCAAAGCATTAATAATGAGAAATGCAAGTCAAAACAATACTCAAGTTTCACATCACACACTGAAAATTGGCAAAGATAACAAAAGATGGCAATGGTCAATGTTGGAGGAGTTGTGAGAAGATAGGCATACCAGTGCATTATTGATGGATCTATAAATCAGTGCCACCATTTTGGAAAGTAATTTATACTTCTGCAAATATATCAACTAAAATGTCTACAGCATTTTGCCCAGAGATTCCACTACCAGGCTTTTACCCCAAAGATGTTATTAATAGGAAAAAAGTTCCCATACATAACAGAATATTAATAGCAGCACTTCTGTGATAGCCAAGAATTGGGGGGGATGGCTATCCATTGATTAGGAAAATGGCTAAAAAATCTGTAATAGAATATTACTATAAATGTAGAAATTATATTGTAAATATAGAGAAGCATGGAAGGACTTACATGATCTAATGTGGAGTGAAGCAAGAAAAGTCAAGAAAACAACATTCACAATGACTACAACAATGTAAATGGAAAGAAAAATTACAAGACAGTCCAAAGTGAATATTAAAATTACAAAGAACAAGCCTGGCCTCAAAGAAGAAAGAGATATGAGAAGATATTTTCTCCTCACTCCTTTGGGTGGTGGGTAGTCCATGGGTGTGAAATATTACATATATTTTCCCAATTTTTTGATGTATTGATTTGTTTTGATGATTTTTTCCCTCTTCTTCAGATGAAGGATACTAGGGAAAATCCTAGTGATGTAAAAAACAAAAGTTATCAATAAAATTTATTTTAAAAAAACAAGTGATAGAAAGGATAAAAAAAAAAACAGACCATTTTGATGGCATGAAATATTAAAGTTTTGGTATTAATCAAATCAATGTAGTTAAAATTAGAATAAAAAAAGTTAACTGGGAAAAATCATTTTATCAAATGTATCTGATGAATAATAATAGCTAGCATTTATACAGCACTTTAAGGTTTGCAAATCAGTGTTTTCAAATTTCAAAATACTTCATGACTTTTTGTATCTTCTTATTGGCTTGGTAATAGCTTCCCATAGAGATACTACCATGTCTAAGACTTAGTATTTCCAAGTATCTTTGAGTACCATGTCTCACCTGTTTTTTGTTGTTGTTGTTGGTTTTTGTTGTTGTTGTTATTGTTGTTGTTATTTTGTTTTGTTTTTTTGTGGCAGTCTAGGTTAAGTGACTTACATAGCTAGGAAGTGTCTGAGATCAGATCTGAACTCCTGATTCCAGGACCAGTGCTGTATCCACTATACTGCCTAGCTGCCCCTGTACCTTACCTTTTCTAAGAATACATAAGATACCTGAATTCCACATGGGGAATTTTACAACCCCTAATGTGATGTCCAGAAAGAGAGTAGAATGAGTAGCAACTACAGAATTACTTAGCATTTCTTTCCTTCTCTTTTTAATGTTGAGGGGATTGATAAGTGAGGTCAATAAATGAGCTACATTTTAAAATTATAAATAGTGCCATCTTCATAAGACTCTATTGACTGAAAGCCTCCATGTATGGGAACAAATGTAAAAGGTAACAATAATAAAGTCTTTCTTCTCATTACTTTCTACCCTTATCAAGTGAGAATCAACTTTCTAAGTTGTCTCTGCAAACCTACAGGAAATGTGTCATTTTTCAATTGATTTATTTACTCAAAAATTATTTACTATGTCCCTATTATATGCAAACACTAGACTAGCTGATTTATAGGATATAGAATCCAAGATTCTCAGAGCTGTTAAAGACCTCAGAGATCACTAAGTCCAATCTTCACCCAAGTAAGAATCTCCTCGCACAAAATCAATCAATCAATCATCAACCATTTACTAGGAGCCTACAACTTGGTCAGGGTAGAGTAAAAATGGCACAGTAGCAGTAAGAAATATAGTTCAGTTCCTCCAACACAACCTCTCCACAAAAATCTAGAAAATGCACTAGACCAAGGTAACACACTCACTCTTGTCTAAACTAGTCAAAGGAGGCAAGAATACACATTCAACACACAGAGTTGGCACAGAAAAACATTTTATTCAGCAAGGAAACAGGAGGGGAAAGAGTTAAGGGAAAGAGGAAAATAAGAAATTAGATTAAGGGAGGGATTAGTAGTAAGCAAAATAAACCCTTAAAGACAGGATGGGAAACAAAAAGAAGGAAAAGTATAAAAAGATGAAAGGAAATAACACAATTAACAATCTTAACTGTGAATGTGAATGAGATGAAATCACTCAGAAAATGGAAGAAGATAGCAGAATGGATTAGAAACCAGAATCTAACAATATGTTGTTTACAATGGATTGAAAACATAATTTGACAATATGTTGTTTACAAGAAAAACATTTGAAACAAAAATATGCACAAAGAGTTAAAATAATCAGCCAGAACAGAATCTATTATGCTACAGTTAAAGTTAAAAACCAAAAAAGCAAGTGAGCCAATCATGATCTCATACAAAGGAACAGCAAAAATAGACCTAATTGAAAGGGTCTAGTTGTTAGGTTATTCGTCCAATCCCCACTTCCCACCAACTCTAGCAAAAACTTGGCTTGACTTTTCCCTCAATCTAAGAGGCAATAGACACAGATTCTGCTCAGCTACTTAAAGGAAAGGGAGAACAACTGGTGGTGGTGGTGCAGAAAATGTAAGCTATATAGACAATGGTGCAGAGCAGAGCAACAAGCCAGAGGGCAAAAAGCTTTTAACCAAGCAAAAAGGACTGGAAACGCAGGTGGGGCCTGTACTCCAACCCCTTCCCACAAGAAGGTTGGGGCCCCACAATAGGCCCCAAATTCAAGGAAGTCGAGAATGTGAAGTCTCAAGATCTGTGCAGCAGTAGGAGGGGACACACCAAAAAATAAAGAGGGAAACCAATGGCTAGAAATACAAGAAAAAAGCTGAAAGTCCAAGGGATAAAACCTGAATTAAAACCTAGCTAATATACAAATAAACCAAAAGCGAAGTTCATAAAAACAAAAGAAGAATGAGTAAAAATTCAGAGACAAAAACATCATGACTAAGTATCATAAAGACGGAAGGAAGGAGGAAAGTAAACCAAAATTCCCCCGTCAAGAAGAAAGTTCTACAGATTCCCCAGAATTCAAGGAACAATAACAAGAAACTCCAGAATGGTAAGAAAAAGAAAGAAAGAAAGAAAGAAAGAAAGAAAGAAAGAAAGAAAGAAA
>NW_020949548.1:17658702-17878542 GCF_900497805.2 Vombatus ursinus
AAGAAAGAAAGAAAGAAAGAAAGAAAGAAAGAAAGAAAGAAAGAAAGCGAAAGAGAGAGAGGAAGAAAGAGAGAGAGAAAGAAAGAAAGAAAGAGAAAGGAAGGAAGGAAGGAAGGAAACAAGGAAGGAAGGAAGGAAAGAAAGAAGGAAAGAAGGAAGGAAACAAGGAAGGAAGGAAGAAGTAAGCCATAACTTTAGGTCAGAAACTTGCTCAAGACCAGGATGTGTCAGAGATAAGACTAAACCCAAGTCTTCCTGACTCTGAGGCCAGCTCTTTATGCACACTACATATACTGCTGATCTCAATAGAGAACTGATAAGCAAAACTAAAAGCTGGATCTCTGGGAAAGAAAACTAACAAAATAAAAAAACCTTTACCTAATCTGATTTGAAAAAAAAAAAAAAAGAAAGAGATAAGAAAACCAAATTTCTGAAATAACAAATGGACAAGATGAAATCACAAGTAGAGAGAAGAGAACCTGCTATAAACAATTATATGGGGGCAGCTAGGTGGCACAGTGGATAGAGCTCTGGTCTTGGAATCAGGAGGACCTGAGTTCAAATCCTGCCTCAGACACTTGTCACTTACTAGCTGTATGACCCGGGGCAAGTCACTTAACCCCAATTGCCTCACCAAAAACAAAAACAAACAAAACTATAAACAATTATATGCTAGCAATTAACTGGTAATTTAAAAGAAATGAGAACTATCCACAAAACCCATAAAATACCCAAATTGACAAAATATAAAATACAGATCGTAAGCAACCCAATCTTAGAAAATGAAATTGATCAAGTCATAAAGGAACTATGAAATGATTATCTTGGTGAAGATGAATTTAAGGTAAATTTTAAGCAGACATTTAAAGAGCAATTAACATTTTTATGCAAATTATTTTCAAAGGCTGAGAAAGAATACCCTCTATCAAACTCTTTTTATGAGAAAATATAATCCCAATGCCTAAGTCAGGGGAAAATAAAGCAACAATAAAGAAAACATAGAATAATATCATTAATAATATTAATACAAAATTTAAAATGTACACAGCAAAAATAATATAAGTATTACAGATAAATATAAACATAATATACAAATAAATATAGTAAATAATATACAAAATAATTCAATATAATTCTGTTAGATTTATACCAACTAAGCAAGGAAAACAAATAGCATATTTATATGGAAAATAAAACAACAGCAAAACAAAAGATCACATCATGAAAGTTAGATAAAGTCTTTGCCAAAATGTAACACTTATTCTCAAAATCCTAACAAGGATAGGTATAGAAAGAAGGACTTTTTTTTTTTTAAGGCAATTGAGGTTAAATGACTTGCCCAGAGTCACACAGCTAGTAAGTGTCAAGTGTTTGGTATGAGGCCGGATTTGAACTCAGGTCCTCCTGACTTCAGGGCCTGTGCTCCATCCACTGCGCCACCTAGCTGTCCCTGGACTTTTTTTTAATGTGATAAAAAGTACATATCTAAAATCAAATGTTACCATTATCTACAATAGAGAAACACTAGAAACTTTCCCAGTAATACAGGATTAAACAAGGATGATCCCTTTCCCACAGTTATTATCCATAGTTCTAGAAATATTAGAAATAAAAATAATATAAGAAAAAGAAATTAAAAGTATAAACATTGGCAAAGTGGAAACAAAAATAACTTTCTTATTTGTAATATACATGATTGTTTACTTAGAAAATTCCAAGGAATCAGCAAAGAAGCTAATTGAAATAATTAATAGCTATAGTAAAGTCAGATACAAAGTAAATTAATAGCATTTTATATAGAAATAATTAAATTCAGGAAGAAGTAACAAGTAAATCCCATCCAAAATAACACAAAATTCATAAAGCTTCAGAGACTCAATTTTCCAGAGCTTTCTCAAGATACAAATAGATATAATATATACTATCCGAGAGATAGAGAGAAGGAGGAGGGAGGAGAGAGAAAGAGAGAGAGAGAGAGAGAGAGATCTTTGTAGATCTACAATCACAAAACACTCTTCAAACATTAAAGAATGGTCTAATATATGAAAAATTGACTCAAAGTGCTTTCTGGACACTCTCTACCTTATTTACACCCTTCTTAAATGCCAACAGCTAAAATTGAATACAATATTCCAGAGAGGTCTGAGGAGGACAGAGTACAATAGGATTATCACTCACTATTTCTGGAAACTATGGCCCAAGATTGCATTAACTTTTCTGGCTACTACATCTCATTGCTGACTTATACTGAGCTTGTAGTCCACTAAATCCCTTAGGCCTTCCTTTTACAGAACAAATGGTGTCTAATCGTGCTTCCCCCATCCCATATATATGAAGATAATTTTTTAAATTTAAGCATAAGATATAATATTTGTCCCATCAATAGATTCAGTCCAATGCTCTAGCCTGTAAAGATCCTCCTGGATCCTGACTCTGTCATCCAGTGTGTTAGTTATCTCTCCCATTTTAGTGTCATATCCAAATTTTATGAGCATGTCATCTATCTCTTTACCTAGGTCACTGATAAAAATCCTAAACAGCACGGGGCAAAGCATACATCCCTATAGTAATTCACTGAGACCTTCTGCCACATTGATCTTGAATCATTAACAATTATTTCTGAATCTGATCATACAACCACTTCTGAATCCACATAATTACATTTTAGTCTAATCTATATCTCACCACTTCTATCACAAGGATACCAGATATTTTATCAAAGCCTTTACCAAAATCTAGTTAAACTGTATCTACAATATTCCCCTCATCAACTAGTCTAGTAATCTTGTAATAAAAGAAAATGAAGTTAATCTGCCATGTCCTAAGCCATACTGTCACTACTTTCTAGATGCTCTCCTACTATCACTTTAATGATCCTTTCTAGAACATTTTTAGGAATGGAAATCAAGCTTACTGTCCTATTGTTTATAAACTGAGATAACATTTACCTGACTTTAATCTTGTGAAACCTCTCCCATTTTCCATGAGCTTTCAAATGTAATTTTCTCATTATTATTCTGGGGTTTGTTTTGATTTTTTGTTTGTTTTAGTAATTCTGAACTTAGTTCTGGTGAGCCAGTGGTATGACGATACAAGCAGTTGACCCAAGGATAAGTCCCATATAAATAACAAGTCTTTTCCTATCTGTTAAAATATAGTCTGTTTTTGCTCTTTGCTCTTTACATGGTGCTCACCATGTTCAGCTCTTACCATTTGATCCCCACAACAACCCTTTGAGGTAGGTACTATTATTATGACCATTTTACATTACTTAAGAAACTTAAGCTGAGAGAGAATGACTTATTCTGGGTCACACAGTTCATATCTGAAGCACAATTTGAACTCAGGTCTTCCGGATTCCCAAACCAGCACTTTACCCTCCAAGTTGCAATCTGCCCAGTAACTACTAGTGTATATGTCAACTCTCCTATCTATACAAAATCTTTTTTTCATTTTTTTGGCTAGGCAATGGGGTTAAGTGACTTGCCCAGGGTCACACAGCTAGTAAATGTCAAGTGTTTGGTCTGAAACCAGATTTGAACTCAGGTCCTCTTGACTCCAGGGCCAGTGCTCTATCCACTGCGCCACCTAGCTGCCCCTATACAAAATCTTGATGAGAGTCATCTATACTTCAACTGAAGGCACTGTCCCATTTCACAATTAATTGAAGGTTATAAAAACCATTTACATTTATATAGCCTTTTCAGGTTTACAAATAACTTTCTGTATATAATCTCATAACATCCCATTGTGCTTACTGATCACAAAAAAATAAAAACAACAAGCATTTGATTCTATACAACAAAACTGCATCTGACAGGCTCTTTTACAAAAAGGTGTTTCTCTTGTAACAAGATGATTCCAGATTCATCAAGATCATTCAAGGTTGTCTGGAAGATATTACAGAAATAATCCTGTTCAATTACACTCTGATAATATCAAGTGAGGCATTAAATAGGGAGACATACACTCATCAAAGATAGTTGCCTCTCGGATGAAGGAGATTCAATACAGAATCTAGGTTGAAGAGGGACTTCCTATGAACACTAAGGTGCTCCAGATGTTTCTGTTTGCAAGTGACATTGTGCGGGTTGCATCAAGCCTTGGCATATTGCAGAATTTCCTAGAAGAGATCTGTCATCACTCAAAGAAGTTTGGCCTATTCATGCACATAGGAAAGATCAAGTGAATGAAGAATGTCTATTGCTCAGATTTCAAATGCATTTGGATAGATATCCTATAGAGGTTTTCTAACAGTGAAGCAGACATTACAGTTGAAAACTGATATGGGCCCAGAGTTCAACAAGAGAAAAGGTTGGACTGCTTTGGGGAAACTGAAAGGCATTTCTACTAACCCAAAGTTTCCCATGAAATCAGAGGCCCATCTTTTCAATATTAACATTTTACTGAGGTTGCTTTATTACAGCAAGATATGGAACACCACCATGTCCAAAGAACTAAAAATTAGTGTCCCACAGAGGGCAATGGAGAGATGCATGATAGATGTAAGCAGCCTCCAACATAAAACCACTGATGAACTCTGAAGAAGGATAGGGGTAAAGGATGTCATCAAGGAATCAATAAGGAAATAAAAAAAGGATGACAGGTAGATAGCCACAATGCTTCACTGGTACCATTATATTGTTGGGAGAAAGCAAGAAAAGCATCCAGCACATTGGATGAACATCTGTGTTGAACTTTGGAGAGGAAATGGACAAGAGTTGAGGGGCTTGAATTGAACAGGGATGAATGGATTGTGATCTTCCCCTTTGGAAAGAATTCTTAAATTAATGCTACTGCAGATCGCTTGAAACATGCCTTCTACCTCTTGACCAAGAGATAATGGACTAGAAGTATGAGACACAGCCAATGTGTTGGTTTGTTTGGCTGTAATCTTCTATTCTCTGTGAGCTGAAATGTTTGTGTTTATTGATGATTCTTAAATTCAAAATGAAAAGAAAATTTAATTTAAAAAAAGAAATAATTACTTCTAATTGGAAGGACATTCCTACTTTTGGCTAGGTATTTCCAATATAAGAGAAATTAAGATCTCACCAAAACTAATTCATAGCTTTAGTGCTGTACCAAACTACTAAGAATATAATTTACAAAGCTAGACAAAATAATAAAATTCATTTTGAAGAACAAAGGACTAGAATCTCATGTGAAATAATAAAAAAAAGTGGGAATGAAGAGGAAATGGCATTATTTGGTAATAGTTAAAAAATAGAAAAGGTAGGTCAACGGAACAAACTTAATATGTAGGGTCAGAATCAAATGAACTCAAAAACTCCTAGAAAATAAAGTGCTTATGGAAATACTTGACAAGAAATTCTAGGAAAACTGGAAAGAAATTTGGTATAAATTAAGTTTAGACTAGAAATTTACACCATATACTACAATGGATAAACAATCTCAATATTAAAGATCATGACATTTTTTAAAATAGAAAAGAAAGATCAGATATCTTTCACAGTTATAGCTAACAGAAGAATTCTTAAACAAACAAGAGATAGAAATAATCACAAAAGACAAAACACATAATTTCAATTAGATGCAACTGAGAAGCTTTTGCACAAACAAAATCACTAAAGCTAGGTAAGTCATCAAATGAGGGGGAAAAACTTTGTATCAAATATCTGTTAAGGCTCTGATGTCTAAGATATATAGGAAATATATACAATATAAATATATTACATACAATTATATTGTATTATGTATTATATACAATATAAATATAATATAAATTAATACAACATATAATACCAAGAACCATTTTTACAATGGATAAGAGGTCAAATGATATGAACAACAGTTCCCAAGAGAAATACAGAAAATTAACAACCACATCAAAAGTTGTCCAAATCATTAATTAAACCAATTATTCAAACAACAAAGCATATGTCATGTACCAGACAGTGCTCCAGGTTGTAAAGATAGAAGAAATAAAAATGAAACAATCCCTGTACTGTTGAATAGTACTAGAGGAAACCATGTAACCAGGGGTATACTGAAACCATCACATATTGGCTGGAGAGAGTCAATTGTTAAATTTTCAATATGAACATTTATAACTTGGAAATCGATCAATGCTACAAATTAGGGCTTGATTTATTGTTTTGTTGATTTCTAGGCTTAAGAAAGTAAAAGAGAAAATGTTAATAATTTAAATTAAACTTTAAAGTATGTCATTTACAGAGAAAAGATTGTTAAAAATTTCCCAGCATACCCTTGCGTATACCATGTTGACTTGAATCCACTAGATATTTAGGTAATCTAATCTCAACCAGGCCTTCACTACAGTAGAGAAATCTTTTTGTTCTTCCCTAAATGATTCATTATTGCAATCACCACAGTGGTTGTTCCAAACCATACCCACCAACCTGCAATGAGCTCCCTCAGAGTTTTTCTATACCCCACAAACCTTTATTCTTCTCAATTCTCTCTTACTTTACTCCAGTTTCTGATAAGAGGTATCCCTTTCCCTCAAAAAGGCTAAGACCTCCATATGTACCCTTGATCTTGTCCTCCCCCAACTCCACCAGAATATAGTTCTTATAACCATCCCATTTCTAATCTTCAGTCTATCACTCTCTACTGGCTCATTCCTTGCTATTTACAAACAGATCCAGTCTCCTTCAATCCTAAAAATCCATTACTTGACATCCTTTTAAACTATGGTACAATATCTCTTCCTTTTCATAGTCAAACCCTCATGGCATCCATTTCTTCTCTCATTCATTTCATAACTTCCTACAACCTGGTTCCAACCTAATGACTTAACCAAGACTATTCTCTCCAAAGTTACCAATAATCTTTTAATTGTCAAAATTAGGTGGCCTTTTCTCTATACTCCTGGATACTCCTTCCTCCCTTTGATTTTGTGAGACTGTTCTTTCTTGGCTCCCTTCTTACCTGTCTGACCACTCTTCAGTCTCTTTTTGCACAATCCATGTACTCCTTTGTAACTGTGAGTATACCCCAAGATTCTGTCTTGGGCCCTCATCTCTTCTTTCTCTATTCTTTTGTTGACCTCATCAGCTATGATAGATCAAATTAGAATCTCTATAAAGAAGATTCATAGATCTATATATTCAGCCTTGATTTCTCTCCTGGGCTCTAATCCCACATAAAAAATTGGATATTTTGAACTCAGATGTTCCATCTCTAATTCAACAAAACAGAACTCACTATGTTTGCACAAAAACCCATCTCTCCTCCTAACTTCCTTATTTCTATTGAGGGCACTACCATCTATAAAGTTACATAAGTTTAAAACCTTGGAGTCATCCTTGACTCCTCACTTTCTCTAACCCCACATAGTCACTCCATGGACAAGCTTTATCAGTTCTCCTACCACAACAACCATCCTCTCCCTTTGATCATATGGCCACCACTCTAGTTCAGGATCTCATTAACTTTAGCCTGGACTATTGCAATAGCCTCCTAATTTGTCTCTCTGTCTCAAATCTCTTCTTACTCCAGTTTGTTTCCAAACAGCTGTTGAAGTGATGATCCTAAAATACACTTGGTGGAGGCTGAATTACCTTATCCAATGGATCAATCACCCAGGGCTCCCTGGGGAAGTTTTGAGTACTCTAGAGACATGATGACTCAGTGCTTGAGCTTTTTAAGGATGATGAACTTGCTGGATGCTCCTGGCCATATGGTAGCCCAAAACTGAAAGGACTTGTCACTTTGTAATGGCCTAGAAAACCCTGAATAGTCTCTTGGTTCTTCCCTGCCCCAAGGCAGTGGTTCATTAATATTACACATCAGACTAATTTCTTTGAGAAAATTTCTTCATGGTAGATTGTACATATACTAGTATCTATTGCATTACTATATACATTATGAATATGGAAGCTAATATGACCGGTATGGACTTTGCATCCTTGGGATATTGGTACCTAGCAATTTGTGTAAAGCATACTACGGGAGCTCATTCATGTTCTTTTTCTTTAATAATGTTGAATATACCTAGATTGCTTGACTCACTGTGACATGAATCCAGAGCTTGTCTAAGCCTGGAATTATGATATGGACTTCAAGTCTAAAGGATAAAGTCTGTCTACTAGCTTAAAAATGTCTAGTAATCAAACCCACTACATATTGGGTACCGTAATTCTTTGGGGATTTTCTGAAATTTTTTTTTGGCTAGGCAATGAGTTAAGTGACTTGCCCAAGGTCACACAGCTAGTAAGTGTTATATGTCTGAGGCCAGATTTGAACTCGGGTCCTCCTGAATCCAGGGCCAGTGCTCTATCCACTGCACCACCTAGCTGCCCCTAATTAACTTCTCCTTTTTTTTCTTTTTGGTGAGGCAATCGGGGTTAAATTATCTGCCCAGGGTCACACAGCTAGTAAGTGTCAAGTGTCTGAGGCTGGATTTGAACTCAGATCTTCCTGACTCCACGGTTAGAGATCTATCCATTTTGCCACTTAGCTGCCCCTGAATTTTTCTTTTTTAAGTTACCTTGCTTGTTCTAATGAGGGTTGAGATCAGACTTCTAATCAGATTTGTTATGTTATGTCATGTTATGTTATGTTATGTTATGTTATGTTATGTTATGTTATGTATGCTATGTTATGTTATGTATTTGGATATGTTATAGGCATTTGTAGAGAAACTTTGTGTTTCTTATGTATTTCTTTTTTGGGGGTTTTTTGTTCTTTTTTAAAAATTTTTTTATTTTTTCCAATTATATGTAAAAACAATTTTTAGCATTTTTTTAAAATTTTGAGTTCCAAATTCTCTCCCTCCCTCCTTTCCCCATTCATTGAGAAGGCAAGCAATTTGATATAGATTATACATGTGCAGGTGTGCAAAACATATTTCCATATTTAGTCATGCTGTGAAAGAAAAAGAAAGTTAAAAAAAAGTATGCTTAGATCTGTATTCAGACTCTATCAGTTTTTTCTCTGGAGATGGATAGAATTTTTCATCATAAGTCCTTTGGAAATGTCTTGGATCAGTGTATCACTGAGAATAAGTCATTCACAGTTGATCATCATACAAAATTGCTGTTACTGTGTACAATGTTCTCCTGGTTCTACTCACTTCACTTTGCATTAGTTCACATAAGTCTTTCCAGGTTTTCCTGAAAACATACTGCTCATTATTTCCTATAGCACAATAGCATTCCATCACAAGCATAGTCCATGACTTGTTCAGCCATTTCTCAACTGTTAGACATCCCCTCAATTTCCAATTCTTGGCCACCACAAAAAGAACTGCTATAAAAAAATTTGTACATATAGATCATTTTCCCCCTTTTTTTATCTCTTTAGGATACAGACATACTAGCAATATTACTGGGCCAAAGGGTATGTAGTTTTATAGCCCTTTGGGCACAGCTCCAAATTATTCTCCAGAATGGTTGGATCAGTTCACAACTCCACAAACAGTACATCAGTGTCTCAATTTTCTCACATCCCTTCCAACGTATGTCATTTTTCTTTTCTGTCATATTAAGCCAATCTGATAGGTGTGAGGTGGCACCTCAGAGTTGTTTTAATTTGCATTCATTTTTCACACAATTATAGATAGCTTTGATTTCTTTATCTAAAAATAATCTGTTCATAACCTTTGACCATTGGGGAGTGACTCTTATTCTTAAAATTTTGACTCGGTTCTCTACATATTTGAGAAATGAGGCCTTTATCAGAGAAACTTGCTATAAAAAATTTCCCCCAGTTTTTGTAGGATTCTGGTTTTTAATCCACTCTGCTACCCACTTTCATTTTATGGGTGAGTTCATCCTATTCACGTTCATAGTTATGATTACAAACTGTGAATTTATCTCTGTCCCATTTCCCCCGTTCATCCTTCTCTCTCTCTCTCTCTCCTTTTACCCTGTCCATCCTCAAAAGTGTTTTGCTTCTGACTATCACCTCCTCCAATCCACCCTTTCTTCTATCAGCCCCACCCCCTTTTCTTATTCTCTTGCACTCCAAATTCCATGGAGGGTAAGTTAAAGTTCTGTACCCAACTTAGTGTGCATGTTATTCCCTCTTTGAGCCAATTCCAATGAGAATAAGGTTCAAGTGTTTCTGGCCACCTCCCAACTGCCATCTTCCCCTTTACTGTAAAAGCTCTTTCACTCCTCTTTTATGTGAGATAATTTACTCCATTCTACCTCTCCTTTCCCCCTTCTCCCATTGCATCCCTCTTTCTCACCCTTTGATTTTATTTTTTTGTATATCATCTCATCATAGTCATCTCACACCTATGCCCTCTGTTTTTGTATAGTCCATCTAACTGTCTTAATAATGACAATACAGTTCTTAGGAGTTACAAGTATCATCTTCCTATGTAGGAATATAAACAATTTAACCTTATTGAACCCCTTATGATTTCTCTTTCCTATTTGCCTTTTTTGTTTCTCTGGAGTCTTGTATTTAAAAGTCAAAATTTCTATTCAGCTCTGATCTTTTCATCAGGAAAGCCTGAAAGTCCTCTATTTCATTAAATATCCAATTTTTCCCCTCAAGGATTATACACAGTTTTGCTGGGTAGGTGATTCTTGATTGCAATCCTAGCTCCTTTGCCCTCCAGAATATCATACTCCAAACCCTCTGGTTCTTTAATGTAGAAATTACTAGAACTTATGTTATCCTAACTGTGGCTCCACAATATTTGAACTGTTTCTTTCTGCTTGCTTACAATATTTTCTCCTTGGCCCAGGAGCTCTGAAATTTGGCAATAATATTCCTGGGAGTTTTCATTTTGGGATCTCTTTCAGGAGATGATTGGTGGATTTTTTTTTTTATTTCCATTCTATTTCCCTTTCTGGGTGTAGAATCTCAGGGCAGTTTTATTTGATAATTTCTTGAAAGATGATATCTATATTCATTTTTTTTATCATGGCTTTCAGGTCCAATAATTCTTGAACTATCCCTTTTTGATCTATTTTCCAGGTCAATTGTTTTTCTGATGAGGTATTTCACATTTCTTCTATTTTTTCATTTTTTTTATTTTTTTTGTTGTTTCTTGATGTTGCATGGAATCATTAGCTTCCACTTGCCCAATTCTAATTTTTAAGGACTTATTTTCTTCAGTGAACTTTTGTACCTCCTTTTCTATTTAACCAATTCTATTTTTAAGGAGTTTTTCCTCTTCAGTGAATTTTTATCTATCTTTTTCTATTTGGTCAATTCTGCTTTTGAAGGAGTTCTCCTCAGTGAATTTTTGTGCCTCTTTTACTATTTGGCCTATTCTGGTTTTTTTGTTTGTCTGTTTGTTTGTTTTGTTTTGTTTTGTTTTTAGTTTTTAAAAGTTAATTTATTTATTTTTAGTTTTTAACATTCACTTCCACGAGATTTTAAGTTTCAAACTTTCTCCCCATCTCGTCCCTCCCCCAACCCCAAGACCGCATGCATTCTGAATACCCCTTTC
Organism: Vombatus ursinus; assembly: GCF_900497805.2. Taxonomy (NCBI): domain Eukaryota; kingdom Metazoa; phylum Chordata; class Mammalia; order Diprotodontia; family Vombatidae; genus Vombatus; species Vombatus ursinus. Next base: position 17,670,101 of record NW_020949548.1, read on the forward strand.
CCCAATCTGTCCTCCCTTCTATCACCCTCCCTTCTCTTATCCTCTTCCCCTTCTATTTTTCTGTAGGGTAGGAGAGATTTCTATACCAGATTGCCTGTATCTTATTTCCCAGTTGCATGTAAAAAAATTTTTAACATTTGTTTTTAAAAGTTTGGGGTCCAAATTCTCTCCCTTCCTCCCTCCCCACCTAGCCTCATTGAGAAGGCAAGCAACTCGATATAGGTTATACATGTGCAGTCATGCAAAACACTTCCATAAAAGTCACATTGTAAAAAACTAACATATTTCCCTTCATTGTACCCTGCCTCCTGTTTATTCTATTCTCTCCTTTGACCCTCTCCCTCCTCAGAAGTGTTTGCTTCTGATTACCCCCTCCCCCAATCTTCCCTCCCTTCTATTATCCTTCCTCTCTTATCCCTTCCCCTCTATTTTCCTATAGGGTAAGATAGATTTCCATACCCAATTGAGTGTGCATGTTATTCTCTCCTAAAGACAAATCTGATGAGAGTAAGATTCACTCATTCTCTCTCACCTCCCCCCACTTCTCCTCAACTGTAAAAGCTTTTTCTTGTCTCTTTTATGTGAAATAATTTATCCCATTCTATCTCTCCCTTTCTCCTTCTCCCAGTACATTCCTCTCTCACCCCTTAATTTTCTTTTTTAGATATCATCCCTTCATATTCACCTCACCCTGTGCCCTCTGTTCATATATATATATATATATATATATATATATATATATATATATATATATATATATATTCCCTCCTACTACTCTAATAATGGAAAAGGGTCTCATAAGTTACAAATATCATCTTTCCATGTAGGAATGAAAACAGTTCAACTTCAATAAGTCCCTTATGAATTCTCTTTCCTGTTTACCTTTTCATGCTTCTTTTGAGTATTGTATTTGAAAATCAGTACATTTTTCTATTTAGCTCTGGCTTCTCAAGAAATCATTAAATTCTTCTATTATTGAATGTCAATTTTTTCCCCTCATTGATTACACTCAGTTTTGCTGGGTGGATGATTCTTGGTTTTAATCCTAGTTCCTTTAACTTCTGGAATATCATATTCCAAGTCCTCCAATCCCTTAATGTATAAGCTGCTAAATCTTGTGTTATCCTGATTGTGTTTCCACAATATTTGAATTGTTTCTTTCTGGCTGCTTGCAATATTTTTTCCTTGACCTGGGAACTCTGGAATTTGGCTGGAATATTCCAGGGAGTTTTCCTTTGGGGATCTCTTTCAGGAGGTGATTGGTGCATTCTTTCAATTTCTATTTTACCCTCTGGTTCAAGAACATCAAGGCAGTTTTCCTTAATAATTTCTCGAAAGATGATGTCTAGGCTCATATTTGATCATGGCTTTCAGGTAGTCCAATAATTTTTAAGTTAACTCTCTTGGATCTATTTTCCAGTCAGTTGTTTTTCCAATGAGATATTTCACACTGTCTTCTATTTTTTCATTCTCTTGGTTTTGTTTTATAATTTCTTGATTTCTCATAGAGTCATTAGCTTCCATTTGCTCCATTTTAATTTTTAAGGCATTCTTCTCCTCATTGGCTTTTTGGACCTCTTTTGCCATTTGGGTTAGTCTATTTTTTAAGGTGTTATTTTCTTCAGCATTTTTTGGATTTCCCTTAGCAAGCAGTTGATTCGTTTTTCATGATTTTCTTGCATCACTCTCATTTCTCTTATCAAATTTTCCTCTACTTCTCTTACTTGCTTCTCAGAATCCTTTTTGAGCTCTTCCATGGCCTGGGAATACTTCATATTTTTCTTGGAGGCTTTGGATGTAGTAGCTTGACTTTGTTGTCTTCTTCTGGTTGTATGTTTTGATCTTCTTCGTCACCAAAGTAAGATTCTATAATCTGAGTTTTTTGTGCTGTTTGCTCATGTTCCCAGCCAGTTACTTGACTTTTAAACTCTTTGTTATAACAGGTAGGGTTCTGCTTCCTGTGTGGAGGGTGTACTGTCCCAAGCTTCAGGGGTTTTGTGCAGCTGTTTTCAGAGATACTTTAGGGACCTCTAAACTTTCAGTTCTTCCGAGGTAGTATGACTAAAGGTGAGGTGTTTACTCCTTTCCAAGCCTGTGCTCTACCCTATGAGTGACCACAGGCACTCTTTTCTGCCTTGGAACTGTGAAGAGGATTCCTTCTCCACTGACATCACAAGCTATGCCACATCAGCACTCCTCCGTGCCCCAGGACTGCCACCCAGGACTGCATCCCAGACCCAGGCAGGGGCAAAGCAAGAGAATCCTGCCTCAGCACCAGCAAAGAGATCCCTGCAATCCCCCTCTTATCAGCTGCTTGATCCCCCCATCATCCGTGGGCCAAGAGCTCTGGAAGCAGCTGCTGCCCCAGGGATGTGCCAAGACTGGGGTAGGGCTGCACTCTTCTCCCATCCAGGTTGGACAGACTTTTCCTACTGACCTGCTAAGTTGTCTTTGGCATTTGTGGGTTGAGAAGTCTGGAAAATGCTGCAAATGCTAGTGATTCAGTCCCCTGTGGCCTGCTCTGGGTTTGCTGAGGCTTGGTCTTTGCCTGTGCAGCCCATGCTGAACTGCATTCCTCTCCCAGCCCATCACAACAGACCTTTTCCATCAACCATACAGGTTGTCTTGGGCTGGAAATGTGTTTCACTCTTTTTGTGTGTTCTGCTACTCTAGAATCTGTTTAGAGTCATTTTTTACAGGTATTTGAAGGGGTTTGGGGGAGAGGTCAAGCAAGTCATTGCTTTTATTCTGCCATCTTGGCTCCACCTTCCTATTCTGTTTTTTAAGGTGTTACTTTCTTCAGTACTTTTTATGCCTCCTTTACCAAGCTGTTAACTTTTTTTCCATGATTTTCTTGTGTCATTCTTATTCCTTTTCCCAATTTTCCCTCTACCTCTCTTATTTATTTTTTTAAATCTTTTTTTGAGCTCTTCCGGGAATTTGGCCGGGGAGGGGAGGGGTGCTGAGATCAATTTACATTTTTCTTTGAGGTTTTGCATGCAGCTGTTTTGACATTGTTCTCTTCTTCAGAGTTTTTGCTTTTATCTTCCCTGTCACCATAATAACTTTCCATGGCCACATTCTTTTTTTATTGTTGTTTGTTCATATTTCCAGCCTATTTCTTGACTTTTAACTTTATGTTAAAGTAGGGTTCTGCTCCCAGGATGGAGGGGCCACTGTCTCAAGCTTCAGGTTTTTCATGCTGCTATTTTCAGAGCTAGTTCAGGGGGTTTGTAACTTTTCAATTCTTCCAAGGTGGTGTGATCTAAGGAAAGGTGTGGTCATTGCTATCCTGACCTGTGCTCTGGTCTGTGAGTGCCAAGAAGCACTCTTTTACACCCTGCAACTATGACGAGGGTCCCCACTCCTGCTAGTACTCCTCCTTACTCTGGGACTGTAACCCAGAACCCCATATAGGCAATGCAACAGGGTCTTTCACCCACTGCCAGTCTAACCCCTTTACCATGCTTCTGATTTAGTCATTTCCAGGGCCTGCTGCTGGCTTGCCAGGGTGTGGCCTGCACTGGAGTGAATTCCACTCTCACCCCACTGAGACAGACCTTTCCTGTAGACCTTCTAAGTTGCCTTGGACTGGAAAATCGTTTCACCCTGTCCTTATGTTGGTTCTGCTGCTCCAGAATTCATTTTGAGGTGTTATTTTAAAGTTGTTTAGAGGGGAATTTGGGAAAGTTTAGGTGATTTCTTGCCTTTACTCTGCTATATTGCCTCTATCTCCTAAAGTCTTCCCTTTGTGTTTCAAGAACCCAAAGGGATTTTCATCCCCTTAGAATTAAACCCCATCTGAAAAAAAGTACCTCATGGGGGCAGCTAGGTGGCTCAGTGGATAAAGCTCCAGCCTTGGAGTCAGGAAGACCTGAGTTCAAATCTGGCCTCAGACATTTGATACTTACTAGCTATGTGACCCTGGGCAAGTCACTTAACCCCAATTGCCTCACCAAAAAAAAAAAAAGAGCAACAACAACAAAAAAAAAGTACCTCAACCCCCCCTCAGTGCCAATTTATTGTAGCACTTGGTATCCAACTGATCCCAGAGTAAAGGGAATCCTCAATGGCAAAGAAAGAAAGCAAGTGTCCCAGTCCCCACTGATGCCAGTGGGTCTGTCTGGTACAGAAGCACAAAGTCAAAGTGGTTTATGGATAACTTCTAGTCACCTACATTCCTAATTTCTATGGGGAGACTTAATTCCTTTGAGGAGAGATTCTGGGAGCTCTGCAAGGACCAAGATTTCCTCGAAGAGGGGAGTTTGATTTTCTTTTTCTTTTCTTTGGATTGGGAAAGTCTTAGCAATCTCCCAGAGAGGTGGTAACCTATGAGAATTTTGCAAAATAGTGTCTCTTTGTAAAGTTATACTATTGTGTATTTTGATATACAGAAGAAAGTTAATTTTCAGACTGTTTGTGATCTGTGTCATATGGATTTTGCCCAAAAGCACCCTGGTTGATTTGCTGAGTGAAGAATATAATAGAGGGGATACATAACTCCCATCCCACCTCCAAGTTCAACTGATATATTCACAGAATTTAAGTGCACTTGATGAAGTTTTAACTGAAAACAAGTTGCAACTATGCCCTGATCCTGATTGGTTCAAACAGTCCTCTAATTGAGTTAAAAAAAAAAAAAAAAGAAATTTGATTGATTGAACAAACAAATTAGCCACATCTTTGGGAACCTTAAACAACTAAACCTTGGATGAACTTCATAGTTCAAGAAGGGGCAATTGTAAGAAATTGAGAGCTTCCTATGAAAGGAACATGTGCAGGGGGAAAGAGGGAATTTTCCTACAATCCCCAGTCCCCATCAGCTAGGTAGGTACTGAAAGGGAGGTACTGAAATAGTAGGCAACACTGGATCCTGTAGGTAGCAGAGAAACCCAGACCAGACAGATAGGGATACAGAAAGACAATCAGTCTACCAAGGGAAGAAGCACCTTCAAGAAATGAGACCCTTGGTGGCAGAGAAGAAAGTAGGTCTACGGAAAGGAGCAGACCCTGGAAATTCAGCTGTGCAACCCACCCAGAATAGCTGCTTCACTTGAGGGGAACTCTGTGAGGACTCCCAGAGGAAAGAAAAGGATTTCCAGGCTCTACCAACAACCAAGAGATGTGAATCTGTCACATTTGTATTTTACATGTGATACCATTGTACTCTGTTTAAAGTCTATACTCTTTCCTTGAATTACATGTGTATTTGTAAGTTTAGGGGAGGAATATTTTGCAAGTACTGTTCTTGCTATATCACTTGAATAAATGATTTTGCTAAGAGATAATTGAATCCACTTGCTGATTATTTAAGGGAAGCATACCAGTTGGGGCTTGTGAAGTATAGTATTAGGAATGTAGAGCCATAGGGTTGTTACGCTACCCTTTGGTGACTCAATCCATGAGTGTAAGGGCAAGTTAGGGGAGTGGTGCCCTTACCATAATAGCTGTTCTGAACATTCTGGTCTCTCCTCAAGCCTCCTACAGCACTACCTCTCCCTCATACTCTTAGCCAAGGATTTAACCTCACACTCCACCAAAATAATTGAGGCCATCCGCTAAGACCTCCCTCTTCTTCTTCTCCTCTTTTCACATCATTCAGATATCTTCCTCCGTTACCTTTTCCTCCACCCCTGTCTCACATGAAAAGGTAGACCTTCTCATTTCTAAGCAAACTCTTCAACATTTGCCCTCAATCCCCTCCCCTCCCATCTTCTCCAGCAGATTCCCACTTTATCATACTTAATTTTCAATCTTTCTCTATTAGGGAAATATTTTCCATCTTTCCCAATCTTTCCATATAACTACAAATGTTCCCATATCTTTCCCATCCTTAAAGAAAACCATCACTTGATCCAACTATCCCTGCTGGCTACTGTCCTATATCTCTCTTCCCATTCTTGGCTAAACTCCTTGAGAAAGCTTATTCTTCTTGACCTCTCTATAACTTTTGACACCATCAATCATCCTCTCTTCCTATATATAATCTCCATTCTAGATTTGTATGACATTACTTTCTCCTGATGTTTCTTTTGCCTGTCTGACTTTTCTTCCTAAGTCTCCTTTGCTAGATCTTCATCCAGGTCACTCGAACTAACCACAGATATGCCCCAAGGATCTGTCCTGGGCCCTTCTATTCTCCCCACTGTTTCACTTGCTGATATCATCAGCTTTCATGGGTTTAATTATCATCTCTATGCAGATAATTAACAGCTCTATATATCCAACCCTAACCTTTCTCATGAAATCCAGTTCTACATTACCAGCTTCCCTCTATATTACCCTCTCTCCTTCCAAACTTTCTTATTTCTGTTAAAAGCACCACCATCCCCCCAAGTCATCCTGCATTAAAACCTTGGTGTGTCCTCACTTGCACATAGACAATCGATTGTCAAGTCTTGTTTCTACCTTCACAACAACTCTTTTATACATATCTTCTCCATTCACACAACTGCCAGCCTAATGCTGGCCTTCATTGCTTCATGCCTGGACTACTGCAATAGACTCTCTCTCACTGTCTCAATTCTCTCCAAACCAAACTCCACTCAGCTGCCAAAGGTCTGCTTTTTACTAAAGTACAGGTCTGATCACGTCAGCTCCCTATTCAATAAACTCCAGTGGCTCCCTAGTATCTGCAGAATAAAAAAAATAAAATACTTTGGCATTTAAAAGTCTTCATGGCCTGGCCCCTTCCTACCTTTTCAGTCTTATTCTTACTCTTGTCCTTGAACTTTACAATGTGGCACTGATCAGCTTGGTGCTTCTCTAACACAATACTCCTCCTCCTTACTCTTCATCTGTGATAGCTATTCTTCATGTCTGGAATGTTTTCCCTCTCTACCTCTACCACCTGGCTTCCTTCAATATTTAAATCAAATCCCACCCAGTTCCCCCAACTGCTACAGCCTTCCCTCTTAGGTTACCTCCCATTTACTACATATACATATACTTGTGAGAGTGTGTGTGTGTATGTATATAATGTATACATATAATATGTATATATGTTATAAATATATAATATATATTATGTTATATATATTATATATATATGTTATATGTTTTATATGGACTAGCTTTTTGCACATTAGAGAATTGTATTGTGGTTTGAATGATGGGCCTAGAGTCAGAAAGACCTAAGTTCAAATCCAGCTTCAGATACTAAGTGGTTGTATGACCCTAGGCAAGTCGCTTAACCTCTTCCTCAACTGTAAAATGGAGGTAATAATAGTTGTTGTTATGAAGATCAAATGAAATACCTGTAAAAAGCATTTAGCAGAATGCTTGATACACAGTCATTGCCATGTAAATGCTTATTACATTCCCTATTCCTTCACATTAGAATGTGAGCTCATTCAGGACAAAGACTTGCCTTTCCTTGTATTCCCAGTGTTTAGTATATTGACTGGCATGTAGTAAAAATTTAATAAATGCTTGTTGATTCATTATTTAGTTGGTTGAAACTGAGGAACAACTCTGATAGTTTACCTTATACTTGGCAAATTGGCAAAGATGACAAAAAATGAAGATAGTCAATGGTGGAAGGGTTGTAAAAAACAGGTTCCACTGTTGATGAAATTGTGAATGTAACTATTCTGAAAAAAAATTGTGATAATTAACCAAATAACCAACAAGTATTTATTAAGGGCCTATCATGTGCCAGACACTGTGCTCAGTGCTAAAGATACAAACACAGAGGGAAAAAAACAAGACTGAATGCTGTGAAATTACAATGATCAAGTTTGGCCTCAAAAAAGAAATATGAGAAGGCACCATCCTCCCTTCTTTGCAAAAGTAAGGGACTATGGGTATTAAATATTACAGATAATGTAATTTTGTGTTGATAAGTTTTGCTGAAGTATTTTCTTCTCTTTATTCTTTGTTATAAGGGATAATTCTCTGAGAAGTGGTTGGAGGAGGGATACAAAGATATAAAAAAGATATAATACATATATAAAATATACAATATAATACATATACAAAAGGTATATTTCAAAAGATCAATCAACAAACATTTATTAAGCAATCTACAATGATATTCTGGGTACTGTGCTCAACATCAAGGACACAAAAACAAAAAATGAATCAATCCCTGCTCTAGAGGAGTTTAAATTATGCTAATAACGTAACTAAAATATCCAGATCCTTTGGCCCAGAGATTACACCACTAGGTATATTCACCAACAAAGTCGAAGGCAAGAAAGAAATGTCCCATATATACTAAAATATTTATTATATCATTACTTATGATTAAAGACTAAACAAATTGTGGCATATGAATAAATTGGAATACTATTGCACTCTAAGAAATGAATATGAAAAATTTAGAGAAACCTAAAAAGAATCATATGATGAACTGATGTGGAGTGAAGTAAATAAAACCGGGAAGACAATAAATACATACTACTACAGCTACAAGTACAACAACAAAGAGCTGTTTACTATGTAATTATAATGATTAATCTTGGCCCTAGAGAAGAGATAAGAAAATGTCCCTCTCTCCCTTCACTGTATGAAGGCGGGGGCAGTGCAAGGCTACAGGTATGAAATGTTATATGAACTGTCAGATATGATGTTTTAAATTTTTTTTTTGTTGCAAAAGATTGCTGGATAGGAGAAGACAGAATGATATAATCAGAAACAATGTGTTTTAAAAAATAAAGTAAATCAATAAAATGATTTAATAAACAACTCACACTTATATAGTACTTTAGTGTTACAAATCATTTTCCTTATAACAAATTATTTTAAGTAGGCTTTGTGAATATTTTTATCCCCATTTTACAGATGAGGTAACTGTGGTTCATAGCTAATAAATGAAGGAGCCAGGAGTTAGACCCAAGTTTCTCTTGACTCCAAATTTAGCAAGTTTTCTATTGTATTATGCTGCCACCATAAGGAAAGACATTCATATGACACTTTACAATTTACAATATGCCCTAAATACCTTATTTCCTTTGATCCTCACAACAACCCTCGGAGATTGATCCTATAGGGGTCACCAATTTGAATCCCCATATATCAACAAGCAAAGTTAAATCTTGTCCTAAAGAATATAGTGTAGATTCTGAATAGGGAACAACTGAGTCCAGATTTGACCTCTAGCCCCAGCTGTGTGATCATGGGCAAGTCCTAAGTTTCTGTATCCACACAAAGAAGATAACAATACTCACTTCACCAAGTGCTGGGAGCTTCAAATGAGATTATGTTTGTAAAGCACTTTGCAAATTTAAAAGCCTGTCAGTCACTATTATTATTATTTTTGTTGTTCAGATCTGTCTGTCTCCATTTTGTTGGCAAAGATATTGTAGTGGTTTGCCATCTCCTTCTTTAGTGTGTCCCCATTTTATACATGAAGAACTGAGGCAAAAGAGGTTAAGTGACTTGTCCAGGGTCACATAACTAATAAGTCCCTGAAGTAAGATTTGGACTCAGATCTTCCTCTTTGCAGGCCCTGGTACTCTATTCACTGCACCACCTAGCTGCCTGTTATTATTTTATCTAGCCTTAAAGTCATTCAGTAAACAAAACAACTTTTCCTAAGTAGCTATTATACGAAATTCTCTGATTCCAGACTGAGGGAAGAGATACAAAGATGAATAAGACAGGGCCTGACCTCAAGGAACTCACATTCTAACAGGCTTAATAAAACCTTTTGACCTCTTTAACTAGGCCTGGAGCCAACTGAACACATTGAAACTCTTCAGGCCTCCGGAGGATATGGCCATGTTACCATGATAGATATTTTTACCTATTCCCTTGCACACTTCTCAACTGTATATAATTCCGTCATTCTGAGTGATTTTAAAAAACATTATTTTTACTGTTAATATTGTACTTTGATTCTTTGAAGTCTGGTCATTTAAATTAAATTTAAAACAAACAAAAAAGAGATTGAAAACTGGTTAATCATGATGAACAAGGTTGATGCAGGGAGATAGTGATAAGAGACTGGACCTGTTATTTCATTAAAATAGTGAACTCTCAGGTGAGGAAACTCTCTCTACCAATATAGGTTGGCACCTTCTCTGAACATATAATCTTAGAAAGTTCCCTAGGACACTAAGAAGTTAAGTGAATCATCCAGTTGCGTAGTTAGTACCATCAAATGTAGTACCTATATTTCCATCTTCCTCATTCTGAGAATAGCTTTTTATCTGCTCTGCCATGTTGCCTTTTAATACAGCTCCCTTACTTAATTGCAGAGATAGTAGAATATGGATGTGAAGTATTATATATAGTCAGACTAGGTCAGTGGGTAATTGGTTCTGTTTAACTACTTTTTTTCCATCTTTCCTTTTTAATTTTTGCTATGAGAGGGCTCATTACATAGGGGATAGGGAAGGGATATATTTAGAAATGAAAGGTGATGGAAAACAAATGATATGAATAATTTTTAAACTGTTTGAATGAATTCAGAGAATTCTACCTTGAGATGTTTTAACTTTGCAATGAAGAGAAGCATTCATATCCTCAAGAAATTCCATTTTTAAGAAAGTGTTTCAAGAAAAGAGGGAGATTCTAACCACTTACCAGCTTCTCCCTAAAAGACTAACTTTAAATCACTTTCTTAAATGTTACATATTTTTCCCCCACACTGACTTTTATTCTCATAGAATTCTGAGTTTCTATTAAACAGACAAAAATTAATTTCAATTTTAGTCCTAAGTCTTCTGGTCTGTGATGATGTCAGAGATCTAATTTAGCAAAACAAAGGGACTGTTTCATTCGTTAAGATGAGCAGTCAGCTCTAACCTGGTTGAAGATCAAAAGCTCTATTTTTGATATGGAAAATATTTAAAGATAACATTTTATTTGGCTGCCTGAGTTTGTCTAAAATTAAATATACAAGAAAGATATTTCATAGTCATAAAATTTGGGAAAACATAATGATTGGCAAACTGATTAAAGCTATAGATAATGATTGATTATAGGATCATAGGGTTTTCTTACAACCTCAAAACAAGGTGTGAAAAAATTCCTGAATCAACTCGGGAGAATTATAGGGCTTTGGCCATTGGATGAAGGCAACTGACACCATACGGAAAATATCTAGTAACTAGCTGAAAGAATCAAGCATGCTTCATGGACCTATATAAAAAAAGTAAGCCTTCAAGAAGTTCTAGAGGGCTGTTGAGGAGAGTACACACCAAGAAGTACTGATGTCTAGTTAGGGACTATTTTCTCAGAAGCAGGCAATCTGATCCACAGGTCTAAAGTCAGTTCAAATGCTTCTGTTTTGTTTTGTTTTAAGTCAGTTCAATCTAACAGAAGAGGAAGAACTTAACTCCAAAGAGGAAATCACACTTAGAGGGGGACAAGTGGCTTTTTCCCTCTCCTCCTTCTTGCCCTCATCATCCATGTCCAATACATCCAACTAGGAGCAGAGATACACGTTACAAACAGATATAGAGAGGCAGTGAGTCAAAAGAGGAAGCAGCATCCAAGAGCAGGACATCTGGCATCAGAGAAGGAAGCCAACTATAGACTCACAAGAGAGTGAGTGCTTTCAACTAATAGCTGGACTTCAAAGGACACTCTTCCAAGACAGAAAGGGCTTCTAGGCCCTACAGTAGCATTGTCATTTTAGTAAATTCCATTGCTTTGATCTTGTTGTGTCTACTAGCTGACTGCTAATGGAAATCATACTGGTAGGGACTCATGATCTGTAGTTCTAGAGGAATAGCAGCTACCCAACCCATGACTGTGAGTACAAGTTAGAGGAACAGCAAATGCTGGGGTGGGGGGTGGGGTGGGGCAAGCAGTGGGGCAGGGTGAAGAAGAGGAAAAGAGAGAGAGAGAAAGAAAGAGAGAGAGAGAGAGAGAGAGAGAACCCCCCCCATCTTCCCCTCCAAATCTGTATTGTTATAAGCACCAAGCCAAAGAGGTTTAGCTTCTCATCTAAAGGGGAGGGGATCATTTTTAGTTACGCTCAGGACCCCAGTTCCTATGGAGAAAGACCAACTTGTAAACCGAGCTCTGCAGATTGCGCATCGTCTTGGGGAGGGTGGGGAAGAAAAATTTAAAACTCAAAAGCTTATGGAAGTGATTGTCGATAAATCAAAATAAATTAATATATAAAAGTAAATAGAGCTCTGTTAGGCATCAGACTTTCCTTCTGAGGCAGAAAGGCTTGATTTTGTGAGAGGAAAACCCAGAGTGGGTGATACAATTGTATTATAGATCTAAACACTGGGTAATGTTAATTTTAACATAAATTTTCTCCCAACTTTGGGGTGACTTGTCTATAAAATAAAACAAAATTCTTCTATAACATAGTGAAATGCTGTAAACAATAAGTATTCCACTTTTAGAAGAGAGGGAACATACGTGAATACTGAAAAATGAAAGCAGTTCATATGATTTTCTGCGTAGAGACACTGGCATGCATTCACTGTGCTCTACAAAGGGTCAGAGGTCTAGTCTCCTTGACGTTCCTCCAGCCCAAGGGCACTGGCAAGTTCTGTTGTCGCTTCTCTTCATTAATCTAACTCTTCACCTTCCTGCCCTGTGGGCAAGGAAAACCTGGAGGGCCCCTCTTCAGAGCCCACTGGACAGCTTTCCTATTTTACTGAATCCCGCATCTTTTGAAGGTTTTTGATGTCCCAGCGACCTTCAGAAAGCCAGCGTTGTACTGTAATATTTTATGAACAAGGAAGAAAAGTCCTGAATATTGTATTTTACATCTCAACTGAAATAGTCAATGCCTTAGAAACTATGCCATAAACATACATATATGTGTGCATGTGTACATATATGTACATATACAAAATCTTTCTCTACACATCTGTTTATGAAATAGGTTTTCCTTTGAACATATAGTAAAAATCAATTAGAATAAAACCACAAAATCCAGGAAACTGAATTAAGACTCCCACAGCATTTTAAATATATACTTACATGTTTGCATTATAATAGGACACAGTATTTCAGTACATGATCAAACAACACTAAGGAATACAATACACTATTTGGCTAATATATAGTTCACAAATACAGATTAACCACTATGTGAGTACAAGGAAATATTTCATATGCTAATTATAAATTATCAAAATACAGTGGTAAATTGACACAAGAGATTCTTAGAACATCAGGTAATGGAAACACTTTATCACTTTTATGAACATAAAACTTCCAACATTGCCAAAAAATTCTTTTTTCCAATTTGTTTAATTAAAAAATGACTGAAGAATATTTTTGATGAAAAAGACTATTCATATCAGAGATATGAATGATAAATTCCAGCCCAGAAGGAATTTCTAATTACAAAGACTTAGGTCTCTTAAAAATAAAGCCAAGTGACAATTTTCACTCTTTAGTGTTCAAATATCTTTTGTAATAATATAAACTTCATTCTCATAAAGAGATGGATATTTAGATGGGCAAATCACTTTTAAAGAAGAATCAAACCTTGAGTTCTTCGATTTAAAAAAAATGATACAGTCCCACAACAACAACGAATTTACTGCAATGTTTTTTTTTAATTTTACAAGTTTTATTTATTTTAAAATTGTTTTATGTAACTCTTTACTCCTTGACAGAACTTAATCTGGGCTGTACCTTCAAATTTCACCCATGAATTAATAATACTTGGTGTTAAGTTTTGACACAGAAGGAATGTTATCACCTATTGGTAAATGTCTTTAAGGAGGAGTCTGGCGAATAATTGGGACTGGGGGGGGAGGGGTGTTGGAGGATAAAAGAGAAGGCAGATTTTCTTCAATAGAAAAAAATAAAATTTGCTTTTAAAAAATCAGCCAATGTAGCCAGCCTTTGGGGAATAAACCTTTTGGCATGTAACTACCTTGGTTTCTAAATGACAAACTGAACCAATGAGGCCTTTCTAACTTTGAAGGACCTGCCAGCATTTTATGTATAGCTAGAATAAATCTTTAAGGTCCTAGAAGAGGAGTCCTTAACCTTTTTTGTGTCATAGAACTCTTTGGAAGTCTAATACAGCCTATAAACCCCTTCTTAGAATGTTTTTAAATGCATAAAATTAAATACATAAGAATACAAAGGAAATTAATTATATTGAAATAGTTTTTTAAAAAATTTTAAGTTCACAAACCCCAGGTTAATAATCCCTAATTAGAGTAACCTTGACTGTACTGTGGAAGCATAAGAGAACTTTAACTGAGGTTATTAATGACCAGATAATTAAAGAATGAGGCAATAAATATTAAGTGCCAAATTAATGGTAGGAAAAATAGGCTAAAAATATTTAATAACTATGTGCAAACACACTCTCATAAAAATAAACTAAAAAGCAATAAAGATGATGGTTGAACTATATTACACTTCCCCTTGGATCTGCAGGCTAATTCTCATTTGACTTGTCTCAAATTCTTACAGTCATTAAGTGCACAGTCCAGTGTTTACTTTCATGACCACTGTAATAGCAACAGCATATACAGAAAATGTTTGGATAAATTGTCTGACCTTTTCTTTGGCAGTATTGACCTAGAGTTAGTAGAAGTACAAGTACAAATAAAAGTCAGAACCATCTTCTCTCCATTATTCTCTCCATGTCAGCTCCTAACCACAGTCAATAAACTGTTTCTTTGGGCTCACCATATACAAAGCATTCTGCTGAGTACTGGGGGAAATACTAAGAGATATAAAACAGAGTCTCTGCCTTTAGGAAGTTTACAATCTAGATGAGGAGAAAAACAGAGACAATTGTGGTATAGTAGAAAGATCTGGAGTCAGAAGAGTTGGGTTTAAATCTATATCAGCCACTTATCCACTCACATGTTCTTGAGCAAGTTACTCAACTTCTAAGGACCTGTTTCTTCACCTATAAAATGAGAAGGTTGAAGTAGAAGACTTCTAAATCCCTTCTAGCTCTAAATCCTATGATCCTATAGATGAAACAAGAAGTTGACCATCTATGGCTCCTTATACATAATAAAAATTAGTTGAACTGAAATGATTACTGAATTGAATAAAATAAGGTACCATATAAATGCCAGGTGAATTCTATAGACAATAAGTGCTATGAAAGTTCAGAGAAGCCGGGACAATTCAAGAGAAAAGTTCATGGAAAATATAGAAAATGGGGTAGCCCTTGAAGTGTAAGTAGTATTCAGAATAAATAGAAATTGTAAAGCTATTCCAGGCAAGGAACCATGGCAATGCCAATATATTCTGGGTTTACCGGATTTATCCTCTCTTTGAGTGAATCAATGGTCAATCTAATTTATGGCTAAATAAATTAATATTTATACTCTTTATAATCTGAAAAAAGGATTTCAGAAGTTACCTGTATCTAGCAATTCCAAGATAATATTGTTGCTTCAGAATTATTTCAAATTCCCATCAAAATGTCTATAATATCCGATGCAAAATAAAAGTCTATTTTTAAAAGTCACATGTAAGCTACTTAGTAAAGCCTAAGAAACTGTCGTTAAGAGAAAGAGTAAGCTGTCATTTAATCTGCTTTTCATTTCTCACAAGTAAAGAGCTGTTTTTATTTCCTGATTCCTAAGAACCTCTAAGTATGATAATGAAATTCTCTAGTGTCCTGGTTCTCTAGAACTTTGAAATTTAGAGAGAAAGATTTTATAAAACACAGTACACTGTGTTTTATATTTCAACTCCTGAGTAAAGCAGGATGAGAAAATACAAAGAAAGTTAATTTCATGTTTTCCAATCATCTCTTCTGGGTGCCTCTGGTCTATTAAGCGTACAAAGACTAGAAAGCCACTCCCTGATAAAAGTAAGCAGATAACTCTTTAACCAAACTGACTCTATGATCCACCATATTCAGCCAAAGGCTATGACAAAGAGCCTCACTGCAAAATATAATCTGAGAACTCAGACTCTACTACACACACACACACACACACACACACACACACACATACACACATACACACACATGTATGTACAAACACATATATACATACATATACACATGCGTGTATTTCCCTTTGGACCAAGCATAAATTTCTCCCTACACTTCTATTTAATAATACACCATAGTGTGAGTAAGTTTACCAAATTCCTTTCCATGAAGGAGGGACCATAGGAGAGCTATGAAAATCTTCTGAAATGGGAAAAAAACAGAGATCCAGAGATGACAACAACATTTATACATTTCACAGTTTTGCCTTATCTACATATTTACTTTCTTGACACTGCTTGGTCCGTCTTCCATTTCTTATTCATTTCTGCATCTAATTCTTACTTCCTGTTCTTCTCAACTATCAACTTTCTCCTAACTCACCCCCTTTGCACCTTACACACCTAACAACCTCATATATTTTTATTTATCTAATTACACTCTCCTTTACACAGAGCTAGCCCTAAGTTACAGGGTGAAGTAGGTGAAATTTGTCTTCAGGAATCTCACCCTCTTTTTAGCACTTGGTGTCCTCATGTTGTCTAACCTCCTCTGCACCTCTACTAACTTAATGACCCAAAATGTATTCTGATTTTGGAAGACTGGAAGTACAGTATATCTAGTCTTGGATATACTTCCAAGTATATTATTTGATATTCTCAATCTCTCTTTCCCTACCAATGTAATATCCCCACCCAAATATAAATCCCACAAACCTACCTATCTAGTGTCTTTGCCTACCTACCTAACTCCACCCACACACATATACTGACCTTCTCTAAAAGGTAACAACTACCTGATCTAATAAAGTAATCCGAATGTGACAACTAATACTATGAGGTCCTTATCTTCAGATAAGTGCATTCTCAGATTCTCCTCCTCTCCTAGATAACATTTGGTTATTTTAAATAGTGTGATCATCTGGTGCCAATATCCTTACCTTAGTAGGTCAAAGAAGTAAATTTAATGGTGAGAATTTTAGGCCTCTTAGGTGGGAAAAAATTATAACAAGTTTTAACAAATAAGGGCCTTGTAAACTACTTTGATTATGATTTTTTAAAAAATCATGGCTATTTACTTGTACTCTCCTTAAGTACTATATAAATGTTGTTAAAATAATGGTGATTAATATAACTATTCCATCAACTTGCTTCCCATTAGGCTTCCTTTCATTGTTTCTTCTTTTTCTTTTTTTTTTTTTTGAACTTTGTTTACTTCCAGGTTATTATTTTCCCCATGGCCTTACCTTTAACCTATATATCTGGTCCAGTAAAATGAACTCAAAATGAGTTGAACAATGTCAACCTGGAAGGAAGTCTCTAGTAGAATTCTCTAAGGCTCTGCCCTTACACTATTTCGTTCAATATTTTTTATCAATGTCTTGGATTAAGGCATGGATGGTACACTTAGATTTTCAGATGACATGAAACTGGGAGG
This sequence comes from Vombatus ursinus, assembly GCF_900497805.2. Lineage (NCBI taxonomy): Eukaryota > Metazoa > Chordata > Mammalia > Diprotodontia > Vombatidae > Vombatus > Vombatus ursinus. Next base: position 17,687,385 of record NW_020949548.1, read on the forward strand.
GATAGCTAACACAGTAAGTAAATGGAATGAATCTAGATACAAAAAGATCTTAAGAGGTTAAGATGATGATTCAAATCTAATGACATAAGATTTAGTAGGAATAATTATAATATCCTACTTTTAAATTCATAAAATTAACTACATAAATATAAGATAGCAGAAGTGTAGCTAGATTTTATTTCACCTGAAAAAGACCCAGTTGTTTTGATGGCTTATAAGTTCACTATGAGACAATATGAGTGTGACGTGGCAACACCAATAGCAAACAAAACCTTAGGCTGGATTCATTAACAGCCTAGTGATCAGAACATGAGAGGCTATAATCGTGATATGCTCTATTCTAGTCAGACCATATATGAAGCATCTTGTTCAATCCTGGGTGCCACATTTTAGAAAAGATATTGAAAAGCTATAGAAAGACCAAAGGAAGGCAACTATAACAGTAAGGGAGCTTGAAACCATGGCATATAGGGATTGGTTGAAAGAATTAAGCATATTTAGGCTAGAGAATAAAACACTTAGCTGTGAATGAAGTTGTCTTCAAATATTCTAAGAGGCATTAGACTCTTTAGCTTCATCACAGAGTACAGGACTGGGGGCAATAGGTAGAAATTTCAAAAGGATAGACTTTGACTTGTAAAAGATGCCACATATAAGGAAAACTTCCTAAGAATTAGAGCTATCTATCAAAAAACAGAATGGTTTGTCTCTGGAGACAGTGGGTTTCCCAATCATTAGCTGTCTCCTAACAGAGGAATGCTTCTCAGGAATGCTTAGCAGAGATTCTTACTGGGGTGTAAGTTCAAGTTCAATGCTTCTTAAACTGAAGCACTGAAGGAATCTCAAGTAGAAAAAGTTTAAGAAACCCTGAAGTAGATAAACTGTGAGATTCTATCTGACTGAGATCCTAAGATCTAACTAAGCACATGGCAGAATTTTTACCTCATTTTTGGGGTCTTAAGACAAGTAAGGTTTTAAATGTGTAAACAAGATAGTTTTTACCTTCATAAGGCACAAATCTCTTTGATTATATAGAATAGCAGTCAGTCCATAGGTAACCTCAATCTAGAGGGATCCAGCCCTTCAGTGGAGTTGAGGACTCCATTTGGAGTTAAGACCATGAAAGGAAATCACTCTTGGAGAAAGAGATCATTTCTTTCTTTCTTCTCCACCCTACCCCACCAACCATTGACCATTGACTATGTCATCAAAGAGTATTAGGTGACAACATATCCAATGCAGAGTAGAAAAAGACACATCTAAGGACAAACATGGCCAAATACAGATACAGACAGCCACCCAAGGGAGAAAGCGACTTCAAAGAGCATGGCACACACATACCCACTCTGGTGGAGAGAATGCTCATATGTTTTTAAGCTCCTTATAAAGAATTCATATCAATGCAGCCTATTCAAATGTGAAGAAGACTGCATCATTATGAGTGAAATAGAAAACCTTTAAAGTGATTCTAAAGAAAAAAGTAAATAAATTGAAATCAGCCACACAAAAAATAACTTCAGCAAAGTAAGAAATGCCCTTAAGTTCATCTTAATCCACTTTTCCATATTTAGTTATCTACAACGTGCATCTGTTGGGGAGACTAACAAAGGTCAGAGCCCAACAGAGAACTACACCTAAGGGGAATTTCATAAGAACTCCACAAAGGGAGAAAAGGATTGCCAATACTGGGCTTTGTGAGATTCCCCCTTTGCCACACACGATCCCTATACACGTGTCTCACCATCTTTGCACTTCAAATTGTTTGATATTCTCAATCTCCCTTGCCCTACCAATGTAATATTCCCACTCAAATATAAATCCCACAAACCTTCCTATCTAGTGTCTTTGCCTACCTACCTACCTCCACACACACATATACTGACTTTCTCTAAAAGGTAATAACTACCTGATCTAATAAAGTAATCCTAATGTAACTTTGTATGTGCAAAATGAGAGAATGACTCAGTTTGAGGGGCCAATTTGGGAGAATGTTTTGTTATCAACTCTTCTTACTCTACTACCATAGTAAATAACCTCTTTTAAAAGCTAATTGAAGTTATTTGCTAATAATCACACTAATGGGTGTTCAGAAAGAAAACACAATCCCTTAAGATTACCACTAGAACTTTGAGGGAAGGAACAATCAATCAGACATCACCTCAGGACCCAACCTGCCAATACAAGTGGAAGCTGAGAAAGTAGCCCCAGAAGGGTTGCTACATATATGTTTAGATAAATATGTACATATATACATACATGCACATATATGAGTATATGATGGGCATTTTAGTTGGACAATGAAGTGGGCCCCAAACTGACTCATAAGAGTAGACTAAGAAAGATTGCATTTGGGAAATTAGGCAATATTTTCAAGAACCCCAAATTGTTTGCCACCACAAAAGCCCATCTCACAGAATCAGGACATTAGAACTGAAAGAGACCTCTGAGACCACCTAGTTCAACACTCTTCATCATAATTAATGTGCGACAATGAGATACAATGAGGTAAAATGACTCTTTGATAATAATGTTCTTCTAGTGATGCTATGTAACTGCAAATCATGGAACCTAATTATTTCAGAAAAATCCAAATCATATGTAACCCAAAGGTCAATCAGTCAACAAGCATTTTGTTAAGCACTTCTATATGCCAAGCCCTGTATTTAGCACTGAGAATACAAAGAAAGACAAAAATAATTCTTGCCTTCAAGGAGCTCACATTCTAATGAGGGATACAATGTATAAAGAACTATTTACATACAAAATATAAATCAAAGTTAATCTCTGTGGGAAAGTACTCATAGTAGAGAGGGTGGAAAAGGGTGGGGACAACAGATGAGAAAAATCTCTTAAAGAAGGTGGGATTTGAGATGAGTGTGGAAGGAAGCCAAGTAAGGAGGAAGAATGTTCCAGGAGTGTCATTCATGAGGAAGAATGAGAAAACTGGTGTTGTTAGAGGATAAAGCATGTGGAGCAAAGAAAAGACCAGAAAGATAGGAAGAGGTCAGTTTGGGAAGAACTTTAAATTGTAAATAGGACATTTTATATTTGATCCTGGAGGAAACAGAGAGCCACTTGAGTTTATTGAGTAGAAGTCTGAAATGATCAGACCTATGCTTTACAAAAATCACTTTGGGAGATGAATGGGGGATTGATTAGAATAAGAATAGATGTGAGGCAAGGAGACCAATAGTCTGTAACAATAGTCCAATAGAGAGGTAACGAGGACCTGAACCAGGGGGCTGGCTGAAACAAGAATTAAAAATGGACTGAGTGTGAGAGAGAAGTTGATGACATAAAGATTGCAAGTTTGAGTGCCCAGGAAGATGCCTCTAGATAGTAACAGGAAATTTTAAAGAGGAGAGGGTTTCAGTGAAAACATAATAAATTCTTTTCTGGACAAGTTGAGTTTGAGATGCTAGGGACATCCAGTTCAAGATGTCCAAAAGGTATCTTGTGATGTGAGACTAGAGTTCAAGAGAGATGTTAGGGCTAGGTAGATCTGAGAATTATCTGCATAGAGAGGCATGGTGGGTATAAGTAGGCTACAACATATTTCCAATAATGACTTCAACATGCAGAGTGGCAAAAAAAAATGTTATTGAGATGTTTCACCAGAAAAAAGGGAGGGTAGCCTTATCAGGAGAATGAGAAACAAGATACAGACAGCTAGAATGTCACTTTGGTACCTTCTAGATATTACAGACACCAGAGGTGGGCTTCCAATGTTTCAGAAAGACTCTCTACAGGGAATTCATAGAAAGATGTTTAAAAATAGCACAGGAAGAGAAAGCTCAGATGAACTACCGTCTACTTGGGTAGACAGAGCACTCACCACTGAAGTCAGGAATTCATTAAAAAAATCAAAGTATATAGTACAGTAACCAAATCATTCCAAGATATATAACTTAAATGAATTATTTGTGGTTAAATAAATTACTCTATGTTCTTTCTCTCAATAAACATCACCGAAAAACCTGACTAGCCTAACCTCTTCCTCCCAGGTAATGATACTGATTATATGTCACTTTTACACTCATTCCTTTCTCAATACTTTTGGTTTATTTTTTCTATTGAGATTTCTTTTTCAGCTCAGGAGGAAGTTAAAATAGACACTTCTTTCTTTAGCAAATGTGCCTCTTCATATGTGCCTCATTGTGTCTTTAAAGCAAAGTTTTTAAATAAAAGCTCTTTCTTAAAGGGACAGTGGTGAACTTCCTCTTTGTAAAGCAGTATTTTACTTTACTCTCAAGTAGATGCCAAATAAAATCCTTAATATGGAATTTCAGCTGAAACAGTCACAAATTAAGCAAAGAGAGCAGTATTTTATTTGAAATAATTTACTCACTTTTTCCATTTTTTGGTTTCTGCCATAAGAAATGAGATATGGTTAATTTTAAATGTAAAACTTTGTACACTATGCAAATCATGTCTGTGTGTCAAAGAAAAATAACAAACCTAATGAGGAATGTTAAAAAGCAGAACCCATTAGTTTAAAGATACATGGGAGCAGCCAAAGATGACAAACATGCATAAAATTCAAAACATGGTGGGAAAGGGAATAGGCACTGAAACACATAAATCAGTGTTTTGAATTCTTTTTCTCTGTGGGTATAATTGTACCTTAGTTTCCTATAATGATTTATTGAGGTAAATATTCTGTATGGTTTAACAGCTACAGCTTCAAAGTGTCAGGCACAGGCTCTCCTTTATTCATGAGGCAGCTGAGTATTGGGATGTGAATTCACTTCTGTATTCTGGGACTTGGCAAAGTTTGTTTTTAAGGTCCTTATAAAGAATTCATGTTGATGCAGCCTATTCAAATGTGAAAAACACTGTGCTGTAATGAGTGAAATAGAAAACCTTTACAATAATTCTGAAGAAAAAAGTAAATAAATTGAAATAAGCCATACAGAAATATCTTCGGCAAAGTAAGAAATGCCCTTGAGTTAATCTTAATCTACTTTTTCAAGTTTAGGTACTCTACAAACTCCACCTTTTGGTGGAACTAACAAAGCCAGGCACTGTATTTAGAATCATTACAAAAAAGCAAAAATTATGAAAAAGAAACAATTACATTTCAGTTGATAACAGTCACATGAGAAATTCTTTTGAAGACTATAACTTCATAGTTCATAGCTTGTTTGGAAGTAGAGGAAGTAATTTCACAAATTCACTTCCTCTGTGTTGCTTTTACCCATAAGCATTATTTAGAACAGAACTTCTACATGAGTTTTCATGGTGTGGAAGCCAATGTGAACCATGGAAATCTCTGAACTGACCCATGTCTTGGGCCAAGCCCCTCAGCAGGAAGTACAGATTTTGCCCAGAGACACATGTGCCTTTGATGAACCATGAACCTGACAGCGGTTCTTTAGCATACTCATGCTTCTGCCTATCTGCCACAGTGGCTCAATGCCTCTCCACAAGATGGTTTACCAACTTCAGGGCAAAGGTGCCAATTAAAAATGAGTGTAACAGTGAAAAATTCTGTATTTCTATAATAAAATACTCTTATTTCTAAGTTAAAAAAAGCTAGTTAAGTACATAATAGCTTTCTAAAGAAAGCTATTATGTATTTCATTAATAAATGCCTTTCTATTGTACCTTTTACCTAGATCTTCTCCTTGATTGAAACTCCTCATAAAATTATAAACAGATTAAAACTTTGTTTAGAAAAGTGCTGAACATACATTAAGTCTTCAGTAAACACATGAGGATTGATTTCCTTCCCACAATCATTATCAAAGGCTTCAAAAGAAATTGTATTAATGCCAACACCCAAAAGAATGTAATTTTCCCCAAAAATTAACTAGTCAATAACACTGGTCAAGAGCTAAGTAATCTTATTCAACCCTGGATAGCATAGAAGCAGAGGAAAGGGGGAAATATTATAATTTTCTTAGTATAGACATACATTCAATCACCAGATTTGACACTCTAGATTTTTTTTTATGGTTTCAAAAGAAAAGTTTGAAAATCCAGGCAAAATTGTTCTCCATATCATATCAAACACTGATTTTGTAACTTGAACATAAAATTCTATTTGATAATGTTAACAAATTTGAACACTGCCAAGGAAACCATGCATTGTCCCTAAAAATTATCATACTTTTCAGTAAGTTAAAATACTATACTTTTTCCTTCAACATTAAAGGGATATGAGAATCAGTACCAAATTCTGATTAATTTGAGATACACTCAGGTACATTTAAGAAGATATGAGTGATGACAATTCAAAATCTGGGAACAGATTAATGGAAGAACACAGGTATCATACTCTATCTAACGGAGAGTTTTCTGAGCCCAGTGCTTCAATGGGAGTTCACTTAGCCATATGAAATTTATTCAGTCCAAGAACTACATCTACAGGAGATCTTGAAACCCAGATGGTGGAACAGACAAACACCAATACCTGGACCCCAAGTGCTTGAGGGAGGGTGAGGGAACCAGGGGAAACCAGGTTGGAAAACTACCAGGTGCCTTGCCATTCTACAGCAACCGGGTCTTCCAGTGCCTCAGCAAAACTAAGGGAAGCAGCGCTCCAAGGGGCCCCAGGCGAATGAACATCCTGCAACATCTATCTGAAAGGAGCTGAAGAAAGCGAAAGGAAGGAAAGGCCTGGGTGAGCAGGAAAGCTCTGGGAGCCACACTACCTAATGTCTACCCCTAGAGTTCCAGTGTTGCTGATTCCAGTCCAATACCAGGTAAGTTGCCAGAACCCTACAGCCTCCAACTGCCTGCATTGGAGGCCCCAGCACACAAAGCCAGTGACCAGGCCCTAGGATCCCAACACAAGAAGCTTGAGTCAGTGCCCTCTGCTCCCCAGCAGGTTAGCTCAATCTCTTTGAAGGCCAGGAAATAGGCAAGCACCATGAGCAAAAAGAAATGTACAATAGATTCTTATTATGGAAAGAGTGAAGATCAAGGCAGAAATTCTGAAGAGGACAACATTGTCAACAAACCCACATCTGGAACCTCAAAAGGGAATATGAACTGGTCTGAAGGCCAAAAAGCCTTCTTAGAAGAGCTCAAGAAGGATTTTAATGGGAAAAGAAATGAGAGGTATGCAAGAGAGTCAATAGCTTGGAAAAGGAAGGACAAAAATTAACTGTAGAAAACAAGTCCTTAAAAAATACAATTGGCCAGGGGCAGCTAGGTGGCTCAGTAGATAGAGCTCCAGCCTTGGAGTCAAGAGGACCTGAGTTCAAATTTGGCCTCAGACACATGACACTTACTAGCTGTGTGACCCTGGGCAAGTCATTTAACCCCATTGCTTCATCCAAAAAAAAAAAAATACAATTGGCCAACTGGAAAAAAAGCACACTGAAGAAAACAAATCCCTAAAAAATATAATTGGCCAACTGGAAAAAAAAGGCACTGAAGAAAACAAGTCCCTAAAAAAATACAATTGGCCAAATGAGGAAGGAGATACAAAATCTAATAGAAGAAAACAATTTGTTAAAAATTAGAATTGGGCAAATGGAAGCTAATGACTCTATGAGAGAGCAAGAATCAGTCAAAAACAAAAGAATGAAAAAAATTGATAAAAATGTAAAATACCTCATTGGTAAAACAACTGACCTGGAAAATCGATTCAGGAGAGACAATTTAAAAATTATTGGTCTACCTGAAAATCACAATGAAAAAAAGAGCCTGGACAATATCTTTCAGGACATCGTCAAGGAAAACTGCCCTGAGGTCCTAGAATCAGAGGATAAAATAGCCATAGAAAGAATCCACCAATCACCTCCTGAAAGAAATCCCAAATTGAAAACGCCAAGGAATATAGTAGCCAAATTCCAAAATTACCAGGTCAAAGTGAAAATACTGCAAGCAGCCAGAAAGAAACAATTTAAATATCATAGAATCATAGTCAGGATTACACAGGATCTTGCAGCTTCTACATTATAAGACTGTAAGGCATAGAATATGACATTCTGTAGGGCAAATGAGCTTGGATTACAACTAAGGATCAACTACCCAGCAAAAATGAGCATGATCTTTCAGGGAAGGAGATGGATAGTCAATGAAATAGGGGATTTCCAAACCTTCCTGATAAAAAGACCAGAGTTCGACAGAAAATTTGATCTTCAAATACAAGACTCAAGAAAGACATAAAAAAGCAAATAGGACAGAAGGAAACATGTTATTAATAAGGGCAAACTGTTTACATCCCCACAAGGGAAGATGACACTTGTAACCCTTGAGAACTCTACTGTTATCACACCATGTTAAAGGGGTATATGTAAAGGGGGTGTATAAATTGACTTTCATGTAATGATAAAAAAAAATCTAAAGAGTAATATAATCAGTTAGGTACTAATATTGATAGACTTAACCCATCTCAGCAATACAAGGATCTAAGACATCTCCAAAGACCTCATGATGGAAAATGCTATCCACATCCAAAGAAAGAACTATGGAGTTTGAATGCAGATCAAAGCATACTATTTGCTATTTTTTTTCTTCTGTTGTGTTTTGTTTCCTCTTTCTGGTGGTTCCTCCTATTTGGTTCTAATTCTTACTTATAACATCAGTAATGTGAAAATATGCTTAATAGGAATGTAAATGTATAGCCTATATCAGATTGTGCACTGTCTTGGGGAGGGAAGTGGGGAGAGAGGGAGAGAAAAATTTAAAACTCAAAAGCTTATGGAAGTGATTGTTGATAAATCAAAATAAATTAATTTTTTAAAAAGTGCTTCAAAAAAAAAAGAAAATTCAACTAAATTTTTAATACATGCAATATTTGTCAAGTGGTATAAAGACTCTAGCAATAAAGTTGTGTTTTTTGAGGCTCTTAAATTTAAAAAAGAAAGAAAGAAATAGACCTACAGGTTAGGAACTGCAAGAGTTGCAGTCTTTCTCTTCCCTCACCTAGCTAGAGACCACACCAGAGTGAACAACTAAGCTGTCCTGGATTTATGGCATCCCCTGCTGACCAGCATGGGAAACTGATCCAATACCTGTTTCCAGTTTCCTCTTTTTTCTCCTCCCTCTCCCCACCACTTTCCTTTCTCTTTCAACATTTACTTTATTATTTTTCAAAATATCTGTGATTTCACCAATATGAGTACTCCCTCCCCTGACCCAGATAACAATGCCTCTGTAACTTAATTTCATGAGCTGTCATGGCCCCAAAATAATGACCTGGTGGCCCACCTTTAGTTGATGAACCTCTCCTAACTTAGATAGGCTTGTCCTTGGGCTGTTAACAGTCTGTGGCCAGGCCTGTGTTCCAAACCTCTTTAACTTGATAATCTATGTTAGAGCTTCCTTCTGATCAGCTGGTACACTACAATGAAGTGATAGAGTAGTATGACAACTCAGTTAATTCCATCTCAGATAATCTCTCCTTTCTACACAGACACCCAATTTATTCTTTTTCTCCTTCTCTCTATCCTTCCCTCTATCTTTATAATAATAATAATAATGATGATAGAAATACATATTTCTAGCACCCCTTTTTGGTACTTTCCCAACTTGACCCTCACTGGTTTGCAAGTTGGATCTCCAGGTGGCCAGTACTTGAAAGGTTCAAGAGGTATAATCTATGGGTTCTGTTTTCCTAGAACTATAACTTGTGACCCTCCCCTGATGAACATACCTTTCCTTAATTAGCCAAGAGAAAAAATTATCTCGAAACAAAGGTATTTACTAAGATGACACAATAAAAACGTTAGCTACAAAACATGTCCCTCATAAATCTAGAGGGCAATATCCTACAAACACAGCGTCCAAACCTAGAATTACCTTGAGAGAAAGGCACACACGTGGAATATGTGGCCAAGGCTTCTGGTAATACAGCAGCATCTCACTATCCTTTTCTTCCTTTGTGGAGTTGTCCTCTGGACACAGTGTCTCTGCTACGTGAGCCATTATACTAGGGTTCCCCAGTCTGTTCCTCTCTGAAACTCAACACTTAATGGCCCAGGCTAATTATCTCTTTAACCCAGAATGGGCTCACTGCTCTGCTGGTGGAGGCCTCCCTCCATGAAGCTGCTTCCTGCCTGGATACCACTCCTCTTGGTTGTCTGCGTCTCCACAGAAAGCATATGGCTCCACTCCCCCGGGACCTTCTTAGCTGTGCTTCTCTGTGCTGCACCATTGCAAAGTATCATGGCTAACAGGACTTGAGGGAAAGGGGGAGAAGAAAAGAGAAAAATTTTCTCCCTGCTTCTGTTCCCTGGCAAAGGAGCAAGGATCATACTCTCTGTAGCTGCTCCATTCCAGAGTTGCCTCAAAGACGCTGTTGCACAAGGCAGGCAGGCTGGTATTTAAAGGCCCAACATGAAACATGCCCAATCTTTTCCTAGCCAATGCCCAGCTGCTCTTTGAATTCCATCAGAGCTTATTTGCTTTGTAAAGGGATACGGGATTTACACACCGAGTTACAGTCCATATCTGCCTCTTATTGTTTCTGATTACATTTTGGACTGGGGGTTTTGGCTTAGCACCAACTCCCCACCCCACTTTACAGTTCTTTACCACAATAAAGAATTTTCCTCATAGCAAACATATATAATATATGGCACAAGTGTTATTAGCCTTATTTGACAGATGAGGAAATATGGCCCAGAGAGGTTACATGTCTTACTCCTGGTCACACAGCTGGTAAGTGTCAAAGTCTGGATTTGAGCCCAGGTTTTCTGACTCTGGGGCAACTAGGTGGTACAGTGGATAGAACACCAGGCCTAGAATCAGGAAGACATCATCCCGAGTTCAAATCTGGCCTCAGAAACTTACTAGCTATGTGACCCTGTGCAAGTCACTTGACCCTGTTTGCTGCAGTTTCCTCATCTGTAAAATGAGCTAGAGAAGGAAATGGCAAACCATTCCAGTATCTTTGCCAAGAAAATCCAAAAGGAGTCACGAAGAGTCAGACATGACTGAAAAACAATTAAAAAAACTTTCTGACTCCAGATCTGGCAAGGCACTTTTACCATGACACACACTCCTTTTATCCTATTTGTATATCCAAAAAATGATAGTAATAAGCACAAGAGTAATGTGAATGATGATGAACTTTTAACATGAAAAAGGAAATCCTAAATTTAGGAAGCCAGAAGATTTGGTCTCTAGTCCCAGACCTGTTATAATAAACTATGTGACTTTGGACAAATCTTTTCAATTCTCTCCACCTATAAAATGGGGACATTGGAATAAAACATCTGCCTTCTAGATCTGCAAAATTCTGATTCTGTGAAATGAGATATGATAAAGAACTAGTTCCATTGACATCTAAAAACCTTGAAAATGCCTAGAAATCCCATTAAGAATCCTCACAGATTTAAAACTAAAATAGATTTAATCAAAAGAGAAAAACAGGGAAACTACTTACGTGTCTGCAATGTCATTCAATATTGCTTTAGAGCCAGGGGTGGGAAATCTGTGGCCTCAAGGCTACATGTGGCCCTCTAGGTCCTCAAGTGCAATCCTTTTACTGAATCCAAACTTCACAGAACAAATCTCCTTAATAAAAGGATTGGTTCTGTAAAACTTGGACTCAATCAAAAGGCTTCACCCAAGGACCTAAAAGGCCAAATGTTACCTCAAGGCCACAGGTTCCCCGCAAGACCATTTAAAATAACCAGACGGTATAAAATACCTGAGAGTATACCTGCCGAAACGGACAATGGAACTATATGAACATAAACATAAAACATTTTTTATACAAATAAGGTCAGATTTAAATGATTGGAGTAATATTTATTGTTCACGGGTAGGTAAAACCAATACAATAAAAAAATCACAATTTTACCTAACTAATCTATTTATTCAATGCTATCCCAATTAAATTACTAAAAAGTTATCTTAGTGAGTTTAAAAAAAATAGCAAAGATCATTTGGAAAAACAAAAAATCAGGAATTTCAAAGAAACCAGGGAAATAAGATGTAAAGAAAGGAGATTCAGCAGTATCAGGCCTTAAATTATATTATAAAGTAAGAGTATCATTGAAATATAAAATAGATAATTTTGATTATTTTAAATTAAAATTTTCTTGTATAAATAAAACCAATGTAGCTAAGAACAGAAGGAATGCAGAAAATTGAAAAAAAAACTTTCATATACAAACTCTCAGGTAGGATGTGACTGTGTTGGAATATTGCTGTGGTATAGGAAATGATGAGCTGGTTGATTTAGAAAAACATAGAAAGACTTGGACCTATGAAGGAAGATGCTAGCCACCTTCAAAGAAAAGAGATTACAAGTGGAAATGGTCTTACATATATGTATATGTGTATATTTGTGTATGTTTATAGATATTTATGCACATGCATATATATCCAAGTTTAATTGTAGCCTTTTTAGGGTGGAGTCAGGAGGAATAAAGCAAAAAGCACATTGCAGAGAACAAAAGAAAACCTGCAAGGAAGCAAAGAAAAGCTGGGTAGTTTTGAAAACAATGAGTATTATTTATTATATAGGTTTTCTTGAAATGGAAATTTGTTGCTTTATATTTATTCCTCTCATATTCTGCTGTATACATAGCAATGTTCTTTTTTTTTCTTTTCTCATTTTGCATTTAAGTTTAAAATGAATAAAAAATTTGCAAAAAAAAAAAGTATTGATGACATATGAAAAAAAAAGAATCCTCACAGAACTTTCCACCTATCACCTCATCCCCTTCTAATTAAACCTACTTTTCCTGAAGTGTCAGCATTCAAAATAACACCCCATTTATTCATTATATTTTCATTTTTATTTTTCCACCTCCCTTTCCATATTTACCTTTCCACCCTCCCTGGGAAGTACTGTGAGTCCCAGGGACTATAGATGTCTCTAACGTAAGGGAAGAAGCGACAAAGAAAAGGGGAAAGGGGCTCTCTTGACCCTATAGGCTCAGGTATCATTCTATTCTGTGTCCTTTAATGTGTAAATAAAATCTGTTCTATATTTGATGTCTTGTGAGCCTGAATGTTTGTAAGAAGAGCTCATGACCACTATTGGGGAAATGTCACACATTGAAATGTCCAGGTTCTAGCCTAGGTGGGTGCAAATGTGGCAAAGGAGCTTAGAAGTCATTAAAATATACTGCAAAGTGAAATGAAATGAAACAGGAGAACAATTTATCAATGACAACAACACTGAAAAGACAAACATCTTTGAAAGACTTAAGAATTCTGAAAAATTAATTCTGATTACGTAAAATTTAAGTTTTTGTACTAAACCAATTCAACTAAAATTAGAAGAAAAAAAACCCAGGAAATGAAAAAAAAATCTTTGTAGTGAGTTTCTCTGATGAAGGTCTAATTTCTAAACCATATATGGAACTGAGTCGAATTTACAAAAATAATCCACCAACCTTCCCCAATTAATAAATGGTCAAACGATATGAATAGAAAGTTTTTAAAGGAAGAAATTCAAGCTTTCAATAGCCTCACGCTCTAAAGATGCTCTAAACCACTAATTACAGAAATGCAAATTTAAACAGCCCTGAGGGATGAACACACACCCACCAGATTGGCCAAGATGACAAAAAAGAGAAAATGGCAAATGCTGGAGAGACTGTGGGAAAACAGGTACTAACACACTGTTGGTGGAGCTGTGAATGAGTCCAACAATTCTGGAAATCAACTTGGAACTATGCCCAAAAAGCAACTAAACTGAGTATACCCTCTGGCCAAGTGATACTACTATTATGTCTATACCCCAAAGGGAACAAAGAAAGAAGGAAAAGACTTATATGTACAAAAATATTTATAGTGGCTCTTTTTGTGGAGATAAAGAATTGGAAACTAAGGGGATGTCCATCAATTAGGGAATGGCTGAATAAGTTATGGTATATGAATGTGATGGAATACTATAGTGCTGTAAGAAATGATGAAAGAGATGGTTTCAGAAAATCTGAGAAAACATATGAACTGATGAAAAGTAAAGTAAGTAGAACCAGGAGAGCAATTTATATAGTAACAGCAATCTTATAAAGATAATCAACTATGAAAGACGTATTAACTCTTAATCAACACTATGACCAACCACAATTCCAAAGGACTCATGATGAAACATGCTATCCACCTTCAGATGGAGAGCTGATGGATTCAGAGTGCAGACTGAAGCATATTTTCTTCTCTTTTTTTTCCTTACTTCTTTTGGATATGGCTAATGTGGAAATTTGTTTTGTATGACTATACATATTTGTAACAGGTTTTTCTTTTTTATCTTGCCTTCTCAGTCAGTGGAAGGTGGGGGGTAGGAAAGGTGGTGGGGAGGGGCTGAATTCCACCCCTTTAGTATATTCTGTACCTAAGAGCCCAGCCAAAAGCACTAGACTTTCTCAAAGACACAATCAACACAGGGAAATACAAAGAAAGACAGATACCCAGACTCCTAAAGTTGTACTGTTGTGACAATGAGCTCTCACCTGCCTGTCCCTTCTATCAACACACTAAGCTGTATAGCCATAATAAAAAGGCAAGTAAGTTTAGAAGCATGATATTAGAGGCTTGGGATCCTTCTGATTTTATCTGTTGCCTATAGGCTGCCTGCTTCCAAAAGAGCAGTTTATGCCTTTGTACTAACAAGGACAACAGCTCCTGTTCCCCTGCTCCTAAAGTTCTACTGATTGTGATATCTATCATATTCTTTTTAACTCACTCTAAGAAATCATTTAAGCAAATTACTGTTAACAGGAGATATTATAGCAAAACCTTGCTAAAAAAAAATTTACACACAGACCATGAATTTAGTTATGATCCCAAGCAAGTTATGTCCCATATGTATCTCTCATTATAATATTGAAAGCTTCCATATAGAACATTATATCTGTCTTCAACACCAATGTTATTAGTAGGGATCTACTATTTTACTCTACCTAGACTGCAACTTTGCTTAAATAGCTACAGTTGGCCAGAAATCACTATTAATTCCCTTGATCTACATTCTTTTTCTCAAAAAAGTCATAGAGCTCCAAGACCCTCACTTGCACATTCACTGAAACAAAATTAGCTGAAGACAATAGTTAGGTTCAAATTTTATCCCTTATGTTTGGACATAGCTGCTGAAACACAGTCATATCTCAAATAGTGGCTAGTTAATTTCCAAAAACACATCTGGAAAGAATGTTCACAGATAGAGCCATAATACTGATTCATGTGTAGACTGGCTGAGTATCATGTAGGAGGCAAAGTCCCTAAAGGAGAAATGATATTCTGAATGAAAGGTAGCCAAACGAGGCCAGAGAAGTAGAGAAAAAGGACAGTGTAAATTTTGCAATAATTTGCCTCCTTCCCACTCAAAGGAGTGGGCACAACTCCACTCAGATGCTGCTAGAGGAATCTCTTACAATAACTACTGATTAAGAAAGAAAACACAAAGGAAATAACGTATAATAAAAGGTCAAATAAATTTGAAGGCTTTTTTTTCTTCCAGTACTCTCAGTTCCCTGAAGATGTCCTAGCCACCAAGTACCATGGTAAATGTCACTGTAGTTGTGTGCCTACTGTGTACAAGGCACTACGTCACTAAGCTACTCATATTGCTAAGCACAGATGCTAATTGAATAATTTTATTATACACCATTTTTCTTCTGGAAGGTTTAAGTACCATTACAACAAACATGAAGGGGCTATCCAAAGTCCTTGGCTACAACAGAATTTTGTTGAATCAAATATTGCTCGAAATAAAATGAATACTATACAAAATATTTTTTAAAATAGTACTTTTTGTGGTAGGAAAGAACTAGAAACAAGTCTGTGTTCATTGTGGGATGGCTAAACAAATTGGGGTATTTGGAATTAATGAAATATTGTGCTGTAATAAATGATGAATATGAAGAATTCAGAGAAACATAGAAAGACTTATGTGAATTGATGAAGTGAAGTAAACACAACCAGGAGAGCAATTTAAAAAATGGCCACAATAATAGAAAGAAAAACAATACCAAAATACCTCAGGCCTCTGATTCAGTGACCAGTCCTGACTTCAGAGGTCTAATGTGAAGCATGCTTCATTTTTCCTGGTAGGGAGGTTCTGGTGGACCATAAGTGCAGAGTGAGGGATGAGGCCCATATTGCATATGACAAAATATGTTTATTTGTTTTGATTAACTATACTTTGTTGTTAGAGAAGAAAGGTTCAGGGTGGAGGAGGCTAATTGAGAAATGACAGTAATGTTTTTCTCAAAGTATTAAAGATTTTTTAAAAGAAAAATTAACAAGTGAAACATCACTTGGAACTTGAAAATATTTTTAGTAAGTTGAACTTTTTGTCATTGTTGCATTTGTTGACAGATTTGGGCCATGTGATATCCTTATTGCTAGGCAGAAGTATAAAAATTTTGAAGCTACAATACAACTGCCAGAGATTGTTGGGACTTGTCCAAGAGTTGAAAGTAGAATTCAGGTCTCCTACCTTCTAATTCAGTGGGTTTTAGATTTAAGGGTGTGCCTCTTTTAGACTTCAGCAAAGTTGGAAACCTGCAAAGATGATAGGACAGGACAGAGCAATATAGCTTCCTATATCCACTCCAGCCAAGATCTAGAAAAAGCACCAGATCAAGTAATGACTGGGAAATCCAAAGGGTAAACACAGTAGGTCATTTTCTCATCCCAGATCAGCCAAGGGAGTCAGACAAAGGCCTGTGGCCTGTGGCTCTATACCAGGGCATAGAACAGTTTAGGATCCAGCATGGAGAATAGAAGAAAGCATAGACTGGACCTGTGTCTGTGTACTGTGCAGAAAGCAAGAACAAAAGCAAGTCAGCAGTAGTGTTGTTCTGACCCAGAGCAGAGAACCAGTCCATAATGATGATAGGACCTGAGGCTGTAGCAGGGCAAGGAGTGGTCCCAGATCTAGCACAGAATGGCCTGAACTTTACTCCCATCAGGGAACAAGATATTATCAAGTCTGTAGCACTATTGCTCTGATCCCAGAGTAGGACCTCAGATTCATCCCACAGACCTACACTGGGCCTGCGACTAAGTAAACAAAGCAGGGGACTCAGAGCAGTGGTGAGCCTGGAGTTCCATTGGAATGAATGTGGAGTATATGGGGTGTTCAGGGAGGACTAGCACCTCTGATATGACGGCTTCTCATCCAGTTTTCACTCAACTCTCACCTGTCACTCCAAGAAGCTGTAGCATGCACAGCTCTGCCTGACTTAAATAAAATTCACAGATGAGACAAGACATCATCCCATGATGTCATTGGTCCTCTTTGAAACAAGGGACAAACAACATGAACCCATGTTGCTTTCCAGCTAGAGAACAGGGGCTGGAGTGGTAAAAGTTACTATGGAGCCAGAGAGACCCAAAACACAGGCCCAAAAGAAAAGAATAACTACACAACAGCCACAAGCAAAGCTTCAGAAAAAAACATTGCTTGGCCACAAGATCAATTAGACTTCCCAAAAGAAATGAGCCAAAGCTGTTTTTTTTTCATTATCTTATAAATTAAGAGAACTCTAGAGGAAAGAAATGGAGAAGAAATGAAACCATTAGAGGAAAGACTTGAAAGGACAATTAACAGATTAGTACAAGAAGTGCAAACCCTAACCCTAATTAACAGTTCCCCTGAAAATCAGAATGGACCAAAAGGAAATTCATAATTCCATGAGACAAGAAATACTAAAACAAAGTCAAAAGACTGAAAAACTAGAGGAAACTATATATAAAGCCCCTCTTATCAAAAATAACTGATCTATAAAATACGTTAAGAAGAAAAACTCTAAGACTCATTGGGCCACCTGAAAGTTATGACCAAAATAAGAGCCTGGTTGCCATATTTTAATCTTATCATGTCAAAAAAAAATATTCAAAACCATTAGAGCCAGAAAGTAAAGTAAAAATACAAATAATCCACCTGAAAGAAACCCCAAAATGAAAATTACCGGGAACATCATAGCCAAAAGCTAAAGCTCCCAGATCAAAATGAAAATACCGCAAACAGCCAGAAAAAAAGAAGCCATTGTCAGGATTGCACAAGTTCTAGAAGCTACCACTATTCAGGAAAGAAAAGCTTGGAATATTCTATTCCAAAAAGTAAAATATAAGGGCCTACAATTAAGAATAAATTACTTAGGAAAACTGAGCATAATCTTATGAGATAAAACAAAGGACTTGCAAGTATTTCTGATGAAAAGACCACAGCAAAGCATAGTAGAAACTTTGAAATGCAAACATAGAAGTCAAGAGAAACATAAAAAGATAGATATGTTCAAGCAATTGGAAGGGATAATACAAGGGTTTCTAGGGAGAAAAGAAATGTGTCCACTTAGAACTCTCATATTATCAAGTGTCTTAGAAAAAGTTAAATAAGACAGAAGACCTAGGAGAGCTTTTGATATGTTTTGTTGATCTTAAAAGAAGAAAAAGAAAAAAAAGAATACATTAGAGAAGAAATGAAGTGGAGGTGGGTGATTTACCATCTCATAATTTGGGTGTACAAGTAGAAGACTATAAAAAAAAGGAGGAAGAGGTGGAGGGAGCAGGCATCATATGAACCTCATTTTCATCTGAATTGGCCAAAGTTTAGACATAAATACACACACACACACACACACACACACACACACACACACACACACACAATATGTCTCAACAGAGAAACAGGAGGGAATTGAGACAGAGAAGAGGGATAGTGGACTCAAGGAGGAATAAATCATAAGCAAAACAAAATCCATCCTTAGAAGGTAGATTGTGAAGACAGTTTAAAAGGAAAGAAATAAAGGGTAAGAACCTGATTGGTATCTGTGTGAGGGGAAAAGAAGACAGGCAATAGAATGGGAACAGATTTCATCAAGCATAGATCACTAAAGTTGAGCACACTGCTGCTCTTTCACAGCCCTATTCCTTCTAAAGAAGGAGCCTGGGGGCAAAGAGAGGGGAAAAACCAGACCAGCCAAATTGTAGGTTGTAAAGGGCACAGATAAAGATGAGATGTAAAAGTTAAGCCCTTTTAGATATACCTGAAGCATTCCACACCTTATAGGGGATATGATGTACCATTAACTCAAAGGTCTAAAACTAAACTTATTATATTTCCCTCTAATCCCTCCACTCTACCAATCTTCCCAGTTTCAATATCAGCATTTTTCTGGACTCCTCACTCTCACTCAACACACAGACTGGGTCGGTATCTTTTCCTTAACCACCCATTTGCATTGCAGAGGTGAAGATTTGGGCAATGTACCAGATATTTTTCCCCTTCCCTTTCCCTTTTCTTGGGTACTTTTCCCTTTATTTCATCATGAATTAAGGTCAGCAGACCCGCCAAGGGAACCCAGCTCTGAACCAGGAAGAATATTCAAAAGGACCAGGTTATGCTTCTTCCACCTCTTACCCAGGACATAACAAACCTCAGAACTAAGGCCTTGAAGGAACAGAACTAGAAAAGCTTCTGTTGACACCAGGATAAGGGTCTCTGCCCATTCTAAAAGAGCATAGTAAAACCAGAGCAAAAAAAAGCTTAGCAAAACTCAGCCAAGCCTGAACCTAGAAGTGATGGAGGCAATTGAAGAATTAGCCCAAGGAGTCCAGAAAATTGACTTGTTTAGCAGAGACATCATTTCCTTAAGTACCAACCTAAAAGTCAGGTGACCTGCCGAGCCCAGCCCAACCTGGCAATGGATTAACCCATAGAACAAAGATACCACACCCTCTGAGAAGCCAGCCTAGCAGAGGAGCCAGCCCACACATCATAATGAATTTGGTGAGGCCTCATCAAAGAGAAAAAGGATCTTGAGCCCTGACATTCCAGTTGTCAGTTGTCATAGCCATAAGAACTCCCTACACTTGTGCCTCATACTTATACACACTTCCCCCCCACCCCGCACCATGTATTCCTAGTATAATTATGGGAAGATACATCCCAGGATTTGGGATGGGGGAGACGTTTAATAATGACTGATTTTGCTATTCTATTTGAGTAAGTGTCTTTGCTGAAAGTTAATTGAGTCTACTGCATGATCGTTAATGGAGAGCACAGAGGTAGGGGAGGGGGGTGACTCATGAAGTACAGTAGAGTCCCTTGGGGTTACCCATAGAACCCAAGGCATCAGTGGTTCCTCTGGGGACCCAGCTGCAAGTTTGGGACAGCAGCCCATAAGAGATGTAACATAGTAATGGTATTTGAACGTCATTAAAACAAGAGTTTAGGTACCCCGAAAGGGCACACAATAAGATTCACAAACCCTTGTGTCTATCATTTATTCTTCCATTCCAATTCAAATAAAATAGTAAATGAATCCCCCACATGACATTAAGTAGAAATCAGTCATACCTGGCTGGCCTCTTGGCGGAGAGTTGTCAAAAGAACTGATGTTTATATTGTTTGAAATTTCTGCTGAAAATATCTACTTCTGTTTGAAGGTTGCAAAATATCTTTCAGTATTCAACTAAATATTGTCACAATACTGTCATCTTTTCATCCACATGGTCTCCTTTCTCCAGCTATGTTTGTAAACAAGTTCAAGAGTAATGGATTCCTCCTGGAAATGTACCACGATTTGAGCTACCTAGCAATTCAGAAAATTCAAAGAAATAAACACTTACTCCCTTTGTTTCCTTCATACTTTGACATACAGTACCTTCTTCTTTTTTGTCCAGTAAAATAAAAGGTTGTTCTTTTGACTCATAAATATAAAAAAATTGAGTCTTATTTATATCCAGTATTTATGATTTTTAAAATATTTTATTTTTAGGAGAGGAAGAATGTTGTTAGAAAGGCTTTTATTAACAGGTTCAAAAGTACAAAGGCCATTTCAAGCTCCAGACATTTGTAGCCTTTATTTCTTTAGTCCTTGAAAGGGCTTTTTAAATGTTAACAGCCACGACTGCTTTCCTACACTGCTTCTCAGCCTTTTTCCTTTGTAGTTGTGGTAGGGGATTTTTAGTTTTGTTTTGTTAGGACTTTTTTTCTTTGCCTCTCCCCACCTCCCTTAGCTTCTATTTTCAAAACAAAAGCCAACATCCAAGGCATTAACTGCTGGTTCATCACAACCTGGGTAGCTATAGATTTCTAAGAGCAAATATCTTTTACAAAAGCACAGGAACTCAGAATTTAAAAAAAAAAAAAAAGAAGACCCCAGAGGTCATCTAGTCTAACCTGCACACTAGGCCCCAAACACAACTTTTACTTGATTTTTCCATATTTGGTGAGTTAATGTTTCTATTTTACTCATTTTTATGTGCTGATAACATGTATCTTTAAAAAAAACTACAAAAATACTCAGGCTAAATTATCACAATTTTTTTTTTGCTGGCCTTCTCCTCTCAGAAATTATAACACTCAATCTTTTGAAAGATTATATTTAATAGAAAGGGAAAGATGATTAATCACCAACACTGATCATCTATGTTTCTCTGTACAATGTTGTTTATACAGTATTTAGTTAGCAACAACCCAATAATATAGTTATTATTACTCCCATCTGGGGAGACCAAACCTGTGATTTTCTTTGCACAGGGACTCTTGGTGTGGAAATTGAACATGGGCAATCAGTCCACAACTTATAGAGTTGCCTAGGGCACTGAGAGGTTACACAACCAAGTCAGAAGGAGGACTTGGAAATCCTGGTCTTTCTGTCTGACAGTCTTCCCAAAATTTCACTGCGGTTTTGCACATACAGAAACTGAGATAATTTGCCTAAGACCACACAGCTACTAAGTGATGCAGTTGCCTCTCAAACCCGGATCTTTTGATTCACAGTCCAAAAGAAATACATTTTGAAGTTTCTAGATAAAATTTAGGAGAAATCATGGGAAAGTAACTGGCCTGCAGTATATAGATAATTGTACATAGCTTCCATTTCACTTAATGTATAAAAACACAACCTAAGATATATAAGGAAGTAAACAAGCATTTAGTAAGCACCTATCACATGCCAGGTATTTTACAGATATTAGCTCGTAACAACCACAGTAGGAAGTAGGTACTATTATTATCCCCATTTTACAGTTGAGAAAACTGAAGTAGACAAAGGCTGTGATTTGCTCAGGGTCACACAGCCAGTAAATGTGTGAGGCTGAATTTGGCCTCACGCTGCCCTGACTCCTTGCCCAGAGCTCCATCCATTGCACCACCCTGCTGTCTAATATAAAATGAGAACACAGCCAGAGAACTCATTAACCTAATACAAAGACTAAAGATCTATCTACATACTGGTTCTGATGTCTGAGATTAACGGGATTTCAATAACAACTGCTTTGGAACAGTTCCATAGGAAGAAAATTTCTCTCTTCTTTTTCTTCAAAAGATAAAAAAAGCAAGATTATGTGAAATAATAACTAACTACATAACTGTATTTAAAACAGTGTTTAAACCTTGGTCTCTGGTAGACCACTGTGTCCATTCACTGGGGAGAATGACATTACCCTTCTCCTCAGTCATCATCAACAGTAATTTTTAATCATCTACTATGTAGAAAGCATAGTTGTAGGTACATCCATATAGGCTATTATTTATACTATGTTTACTCAACTTCTTGACTGGTTTTACCTCTGTCTACTCCTGAGATAACTGTCTCTAAGAATTTTTTTCAGTCTTAGACAACAAACAGCAGTGTGTCTTGTTTCTTCTTCAGGTATGTTATCCATATTCAGTTAAAGATGATGGTCCCTGTGAATATTACTTTAGATATTCACAGTTTCTTTTGTTGTACTACACAATGTAAGAATATACTGGGTATGTACCAGTTGAGGGAATTCCATCTGCTCCACTGTCTCAATTCACCTTTACCTGGTCTTCTGTGGGAGGAAGACAATGAGATAACATGCTGACGGTTATATCATTTCACATGTGACAATTTAGCATGTTTCTCTTTTTTTCATGGTAGGGCTAGGCAGGTTTCAACAATTCCATTAAAGAAAGTAACAGAGCAAAACTAATGACTTCTCAATGCCTTAGCAAAACTTTCATCTGTTGATGACTTTAGAACTATTTAGAGCACTAACGAAGAGTGTTTTTTGAAGGGTAACTGTTTTGTTTATTTTTAGTATACTACTGTCTGGGAAAGACCTTAGCTTTAAAAGGCTAAGGTCTCCCATTATACGAGCGCCATCGCCAGTCGTCCTGACATATATGTCTTGCACTGGACTCTGATGACTCTGGAGGAGAGAGTGAGGCTGATGACTCTGCACAGCTCTGTCTCACTTAAATCCAATTCACTTGCAAGTCGGGACATCACCCTCCTGATGTCATTGGTCCTCTCCAGAACAAAGGACAAACGACAACAATACAAGTGTACAAAGAGCACTGCAGTGTTGGGAGGCCTAAGTCTGAGTCATGGCTCAGGCACTAGCTGTCCTTTGGCAAGTGATATAACCTCTCTGAACCTCAGTTTCATTATCTGTAAAATGTGGATAATACTTCAACTAGTCACCTCACCAGGGTGTTGGGAAGTAAGTACTTTGTAACCTTTTTTGTATATATATATATATATATATATATATATACACACATATACACACACACACATATATATGTATGTATGCATATCTATATATGTGTATATATGTATGTATGTATGTATACACACACACACTGCTTTTATTATCCTTCAGTCAATCTTTCTAAGGCTCCTTTGTCGGATCATCATTCGTGTCCCATAACGCTTTGTCACTCTTGGTGACTTGGATCCTGTCATTCCTCCTTTCATGGCTTATTTCCTTGTTTGTAAAATAAGGTGTGTGCGAAGGGGGGGACGTCAGATTATGTGAGTTCTTAAGGTTCCCTACTGGTCCCTCTTCCCTTTATCTTGAGGATCTTATCAGTTTCATCTCTGTGCAGATGATTCCCAAGTCTATAAACCCTAATCTCTCTAAACTCAAGTCTAGCACCACCAACCTGCTAGAATCCTCCATCTGATGTCCCAGCAGCATCTCAAGGTCAATACTGTATGCTGAAAATAAAGATCATTATCCAGTTCCTTAAACTTGCCCCTCCTCCAAATTTCATTCTGTTAAGGGTAGCACCATCCTGCCAGCCAACCAGGTTCACAACCTTTGTGTCATCCTCAACTCTCCCTCTTCCTATTCCGAGAAATTGCCAAATCTTGCCAACTCCCCTTACCCCCACTATCTCTTGCATCTATCCCTTCTTTCCTCTCCTTTTGCCAACATCCTAGTTCAGGCCTTCATCACCTCTCACCCCCTAGTGCTTCTTAAACTGTGGGTCTCAACTCCTTAAGAAGAGTTGATTAGGTCACAAGTGGAAAAAGTTTAAGAAGCCCTGATGTCCCAGACTACTGTAATTGCCTCCTAATTGGTCTCCCTGCTTCTAATCTCTCCCCAATCCAATCCTTCTTCCTAAACCACAGGTCCAGCCTGGTCACATGTCACTCTCCCCTGGCTCCTGCCACCGTAAGTCCCCTCTTATTGCCTCTAGGACAAAATACAAAATCCTCAGCTTGGCATCTAGAGGCCTTCACAACATATGGTTTCAGCCTACCTTTCCAGGTTTGTTTTACATTATACCCTTTGATACACATTTCCAGATAAACAAACAAGGAAAAAATCTTTAGATTTGACATCCTACCTCCTCCCTCTTCCATGAGAATACACTGGATTTGGAGTTAAGGGCCTTGATCTGAATTCTAGTCTGTGTAGTCTCGGACAAATCATTTAACCTCTCTAGGTCTCAGTTTCCTTATCTGTAAAAGAATAAATCAGACAAGATGACTTCTGAGCTCCCTGCCAGCTCAATTTTAAGATTCTCTGATCCTAACTAAACACAGGCTATCCCCAAGGCTTAGCATGAACTTCCTACTAGATTCTTGTCTTTCAGAAACCCTCACTTCCTTCAAAGTTCAGCTCAGATTCTACCTCCTACAGGAAGCTTTTCCAGATCCTCCTGCTTATTTGTTAGTTCTTTTACCCTACTCAGATTATCTTGTACTTATTTATTTGTGAATATGGCATATTCCATAGTAGAATGTGTAGATTCTGTGTTTACTATTTTTCATTTTTGTCTTCATGTGCCAGTTTCCTCAGCCATAAATGGGGATAATAATAATAATTTCTACTTCATAGGGCTACTAGGATGATCAAAAGAGATGATATGCAGAGTGCTTTGCAAACCTTAAAATGCTATATATTAGTTATTTTATCCAGTGCTGAGCACAGTGACTCACACTTTCTGCTGTTGTTGAGTTGTTTAGTCACATCTAACTCTTCATGACACCGCAAACTGCAGCATGCCAGGTCCTTCTATCCTTCACTATCTCTCAAAGTCTGTCCAAGTTCATTGTTTCCATGATATTATCCTCTACTGTCCTCTTTCTCCTTTTGCCTTCAATCTTTCCCAACACCAGGGTCTTTTCCAACAAGTCCAGTCTTTTCATTATGTGGCCAAAATATAGCCTAAATTAATTTCTTTGAGTATTGACTGATTTGATCTCCTTACTGTCCAAGGGACTCTCAGAAGTCTTCTCCAGCACCACAGTCTGAAAGCGCTCAGCTTTCCTAATAATCCAACTCTCCAAGCCATACATTGCTACTGGAAAAACCATAGCTTTGATTTACACGTTTGTCAGCAAGGTGATGTCTCTGCTTTTTACTATGCTGTACAGATCTGCCATAGCTTTCCTTCCAAGGAGCAAGTGTCTTTAAATTTCATGACTGCAGTCACCGTCTGCAGCGATCTCTGAGTCCAAGAATATAAACTCTGACACCACTTTCATTTTTTCTCCCTCTATGTGCCAAGATTTACACATAGTAGACACAATAAATGCTTGGTTAATTAAATTAAATCAGAACTAAGCTACCATACAGATAGCAGTAGAAATAGAGGGTCCAGTAAGATTTGAATCTATTGTGAATAAGTAGTCATCGACTACCAAAAAATATTTTCCAGGAGCCATGAAAAGGTCTGCTGATTTGGTTGTCATTAGTATTAATTAATGGTTCCTTTCTCTGGCATGGCTCATTCTCACAACAAAATTGCAAAGTTAAAATGCTTCTTTTTCCATATGCACTCATAGAAGCTGGACTTCTTAAGAATAAAGTATTATTTTGTATTTTTCTCTGTTTGTCTGAAAGATAGAGTAGATCTTATGCTCTACTTCCTGGCAGAACAAATTATATTCTAATTATTAGAGAATTGGACTGATCCTGAGTTTTTATACTGTTATGGCTATCTGATATCTTAAAATATCTGCATTGGAGAGCCTTGCATTTAAGACATTTCACACAAGCTAAACTTCATGTCAACAAAGGTGTCACATCTCCCATCATAAACTTACTTCAGGACACGTGGGTTGGAGTCAAAATTCAAATTCTAACTATAGTGACTTTGGACAAATCGCTTCATTTTTCTAGGCTTGTTGCCTTCTTTGTAAAACGAGGGGGAGGGGGATCAGACTATAGGAATTCTTAAGGTTTCCTCCAGCTGAACCCTAGTCCTTTAGGTCGAAGATAGTACTGCCTACATCTTGTCTGACCCCTTGTTCAAATGCAGGTTGGACTAGATGACCTCAAAGGTCTCCTGGTTCTTTTGGGATGAAGTTGGCCCAAGTCTACTTAGACTCACAGCTTCAGCCAGCTTCTAAGGGAGTAAGGAATTGAATAAATAAGGTGATACACAAATACAATCTTTAGGCCTCAGGTCAGCTTTAGTGATACAGGTCCTAATACTAATGAGCACCTATTAAGTACCTACTAAGTGCAAAGCACTGTGCTAGGGATGTGTGTAGGGATGCAAAGACAAAACGGACAAATAGTCTCTGACTTCAAGGACCTTACATTCATTCTACTGGGGGATAGCTAGCAATTCTAAGAGGGAAGGAGTACATTCCAAGGATTGCGGGGGAGGTAATACCAACTTAGGGTAGCCATGTGGTGCAGTGGATAATGTGCTTGGGCCTAGACTCAGGAACACTCATCTTCCTGAGTTCAAATCTGACCTTAGACACTTACTGGTTGTGTGACTCTGGGCAACTTCCTTAATCTTTTCTGTGCCTCAGTTTCCTCCTCTGTAAAATGAGCTGGAGAAGGAAATGGCAAACCACTCCAGTATCTTTGCCAAGAAAATTCCAAAATGGGGCCACAAAGAGCCGGACACAACTAAACAACAGATAAAAATACCAATTTCAGGAAATAACAAGGTCAGTGTGTCTCAAACACCCAATGCATGAAAATCAGTTATGTAAAATAAGCCAAAAATGTAGGTAGAGCCAGATTGTGAAGGGCTTGAAATGCTTAGCTGAGGAGTTTGTATTTTATTCTAGATGCAATAGAGAGCTACTGGAGGTTTTTGAACACACTACCATAATGACCAAACTGAAGCCATGAATTTATCATCAGAGGACCAGGGTTCACATTCTGGCTCTGCTGCTTACTCCCTGTAACTTTGGAAAAGACATCTAGCCTAGACTGTTTCAACAGCCTTTTAGTTGGTCTCCCTGTATCCTCCTCCAATCCATCTTCAGCACAGCTTGAAAAGTAAGATTCCTAAAACACAGGCCTCACCAAGTTACTCCTCTGCTCAAGAAGATTTCCCATCTCTCTATTGCCTCAAGGATAAAATGCAAACTCCTCTCTTTGGGAATTAAAGCCCTTCATAACCTAGCTCAAGTTTATCCTTCCAGGCTAATCATATATTATCTCTCTTGCCGCCCCCCCACCAAACCCATGCACCCTACTTTCTAGAGGAACTGGCCTACTTGCTGTTCTCTGTTCTGGATATTCTATGGAGAGTCTCAGTGTCTTTCCACAGGTTATCCCTGAAGCCTAGAACATATTCCTACTTCCTCCATGCTTCTTAGAACCTCTAGCTTCCTTCAAGGTTTAGCTCAAGTATTATCTCCAGCAAGAGGCCTTTCCCGATTCCCCCAACCCAATTTCTTTGTATTTATTTTGTATTCTTTTATCTGTATACTTGTCATTTTTCTCCAGCAGAATATAAGCACCTTGAGGGCACGGGCTGTTTTCATTTGTCTTTCTATGCCCAGCACTTAATAAATGCTTCTTGAGGGCAGGAATCTTCTTCTGTTTTTATTTTTGGATGATGCTAGGTGGTGCACTGTCTACAATGCCAGCCTGGAGTCAGGAAGACCTGAGTTTAAACCCTGTCTCAGACTCTTACTAGCTGTGTGATTCTAAGAAAGTGACTCAACCTTTATCTCAACCTGTTTCCCCAAAAGTAAAATGAGGATAATAATAACATGTACTTCACAGGATCCTGTAACAACCCAATGAAGTAACAGGTAATGCTGCTTCGCAAACATTAAAGAACTGTGTAAATGCTATTATTATTTGCATCCACAGCACTTAGCAGTGCCTGGCACCTAGTGAGGACTTAATGCTTTATTACCTCAGCAGTTAGGTGGCAGCAGGGCAGACTTGCTCCAAATTCTACCTCTAGCTATGTGACTGGACAAGTCACTTAAACTTTCTATGCCTCAGTTTCTTAATTTGTAAAATGAGGATAGTAAAAGCACCCACTTTCCAGGGTGAGGATGAGGATGAAATTAGTCAACATGTTAGTTAACAGCTGTTCGCAAACTTTAAAGAGTGTATATATTCCAAAAAATAAAAAATTCCAAAAACAGTTAACAGCTGTTCGCAAACTTTAAAGAGGTATATATGTGGACAGCTAGATGGCGCAGTGGATAGAGCACCGGCCCTGAAGTCAAGATAGACCCGAGCTCAAATCCAGCCTCAGATTAAACACTTGTCACTAACTAGCTGTGTGACCCTGGGCAAGTCACTTAACCCGAATTCCAAAAAAAAAAAAAAGGTATGTATGTTCCAAAAAATCAGTGCAACTTAAAGCTATTAAAAGCTAAAACTGCCGGACTTTTAGCTATTATTGACAATGCTAGGTCTTTCTATTATCTCCAACTTATATCCTAAATATTTTGTTCCTACATAGTTGTTTGCATGCTGTTTTCCCCATTAGACTTCGTCTCGGGGGCAGGGATGGCTTTTGCCTTTCTTTGTATATCTAGAGCTAAGCAAGCACACAGCAGAGCCGTAACACATGCTTATTGACCGTTTCCTCTTCTGTAAAATGGAGGGTATGGGGCTGGACTATGAGGTCTCGGTGATCGCTGAGAGCATCAGGGCTGAGCCTAGATCTCTTGTGCCCGGGCCCCACTCCAGCTGCCTTTGTTGCTCTGCCCCACCCCCAACTGCCCCAAAGAGAAAAATGCCCCCTCCCTCACCTGCCCCGAGCAGGTACTCGGCCTGCGCCTGCCTAACTGCACAGCTACATAGACAAATGGGGGCAGCCCCTGGAAGGGCCTTTTAGGATGCTGCCCGCCGAAGAAGCCACCCCGGGGAACGCAACAAGCTCTAGAGGTCAGGAGCCATTTTCTTTTTTTTTTTTTTAAAGGTTTTGGCTAGGGCCCTTGAGGATGACCATATGTCACTGAATTTAAAACCCGAGGAGTTCATAACGACAACAGTGATGGCAGGAAGACAGCTCAGCCTTGAGCCGAGCGGCCGTCCCGCGTCCGCAGCCAAGAACCTCGACACCTCCCTTTCGGGCGCAGCCTCCAGAATGGCCGAAGAAGGCGAAGCTTCCGAGGGCACTCCCGCCACTCAGCGCGAGAGCGCCGCATGGCTTCCTGGGAGTTGTAGTCCTTTCCGTTAACTCTCGTTGTTTCTGTCACAGACGGTCGAGCCAGAGAACTACAATTCCCAGAGCGTTTCAGCTGGGGGGAGGGAAAGGACGAGCGTCGCGTCGGCGGCATGGGCGGAGCGCGGCGACGACGCTTGCTGAGGAGGCCCGGTTCGCCCCGCGATCCTGAGCGCCGCTGAGTTGGGACTGCGGCGGCTGGCTTTGGGTGCCGACGGTAGAGGCGGAGAGCAGTGGGCGGCCTCGGCGTTCCCCTTGGCAGGGTCGGCGGGAGGATGAGTGCGGCCCGAGAGTCCCACCCGCACGGAGTGAAGCGCTCAGCCTCCCCTGACGACGATGTAAATAACAATGGCGGGGGAGGGGGAAGGGGAAGGCCGGCTAACGAGGCCTACTCATCGGTCCGAGGCCCGGGCAGGGGCGGCTCTAGGGGAGGTGGGGGAAGGGGCGCCCCAGGCCTGGAAGTGGAACTGAAAGAAGGGGCTGAGGAAGAAGCGGCCCCCTTGTCTTTCCCCGGGGACGGGGGGAGGCGCTGAGAGCGACCCACATTTAATTTGGGCTGTGAGGGGTGAAGGGGTTCCCCACTCCGGCGGTCAGGGGCCCGGGCGCGTGCGCCACCGAGCTTTCCCTTTGTGGGAGGTGCGCGTCCTAGGCTCCCTGCCTGGGGGATGGGAGGGGGGGTGCAGGATTGACCCCCGTGAGCTCTCGTCCCAGCTGGGCCCCTGGGGAGGGGGGAAGGGACGGACGGAGCTCAGCTGTTAGGAGGGCAGCGAAGATCTCCAAGCACGTTTACAGCCAGTCTGGCATTGGGCTGCTAAGAGTTAACTCGTGAGAATGCACGAGCTCAGGATGTTGCATCTTTGTAGTCACTACGGGGGTGATGAGGCTTCTGACCGGCAACCGGGGAGCGAGCGGGACGGGAAACAACGCGCGGCTCCATCTGTCTTCCTCCCTGTGATCCATGGGCAGGGGTCTTTACGTTTAGTGCTTCCTTGCGCACTGTAAAACAGCTTGCTAACGCTTCTGTTTGTAACAGAGAGGCTATGCGATCTTCAGAGTAGGAAAAAATTAACTCGTCCGTCTCTCAGGGAAATGGGAAAGTGCGTATATTGTTTTGAAATTCTCAAAGAGGCTTGTAGTGAATAAAAAATGTTGGAGTAGGCAGGTGAGAATTTGTCGTGCTCTTTTAGTGCTATCTTTTAGATACATTTTGCCTAAAAGTGTGGGCACTGAAAGGAAGGTCACATTTATTTAGCAAACCAGATTAGAGGCTTGATTTTTAAAACTTGTTTTAAAAAGATTATTTTGATAATTTTACACCTTGCTGCCCTCTGCTTGTGCAAAAAAAGTCTTATGAGTTAATTTTCATTTTTAGAACCAAGATTCAGTACTTGGTGTAAATATTTCTATATTTTAGAATAGCTTGGCTACTATAGTAAAGAAAACTTTTCATCTTACCTTTTCAGTTTAATATATAATTGAACTATATATGATTCTTTAAGTTGGAATCATGGTTTTCGATTCGAAAATTTTGATGTCAGCTCAAAAAAGAGGCGTCGCCTACTATAAAATAACCATTGGTAAATGGAATTTGCTGAGTTACACCACTTAATGAAGCAGAATGTAAAAGATAGTCAAGTCAACAAGCATTTGTCCTGCGGAAGAGTGAATCAAGAAAGTGAAAAGTTGATCAGTTCTGTGATACTTAAGAAAATTTAGGCCTGGAATCTTACAAGCCTAAAGTTTGTTATGCTTTGATATTTTATAACAACTTATTATATCCCATAGTATCCTGTAAATGTCTAAACTTCATTTTAGGAAGATGGACTTTTGTTATTTGATACAATATATATTTTTAAGGAACCTTGACTAAAAATTGAATTACTGTAGAACAACAAAGTTTGCTAATTATAAACACATTCTTTAAAACCTACTTGATGAAATTAATTTATTCTTAATGTCAACCAGAAGTTAGACAACATCAGAGTCAACTAACAGTTTTTTATTGAGCACTCATTGTATGCAAAGTAAAGTAGTTTCATAGATTTGAAAAAGATGTCAGAATAGGCCCAAATTAGTTCAGCCATATAAAGCTAGAAGTACTTGCTGTTAGAATGGAAAGTAGAGGGACTGGTTCCAGGTGAGTTGAGTAGGTCAGGGAAATCTTAAAGGAATAGGTAAATTAATCACTTACGGGAGGGAAGATCACACGCAAAGCTAGGATGTCATAAAGCTAATATTAGGAGGACTGATGAAACAGTTTAACTAGAAGGAAGAATTTAAATCAATGTAATGATCAAGTGAAGTATGGGAGTAACTAGTTTGCAAGAGAAGTGGGGTAAAAGTGGCAACTTAGATGATCTTGAAGGATGTACTAAAGAGATGTGAGTGGCTGCATTTTCCATTTCCAGTCAGGAAAGTAAATAATATAACACTTTGGTTGAATTCTTGCTGTGTTGGTTCTAAAAGACTTCAGAGGAAGAATGAGTGTGATAATGATTAAAGATGATATGAGGTTAGAATTTGAAGATGATTCCCAAAAAGTGAGCCTACAGAACTGAAAGGATGTTGATTGTATTCATGGAAATAATAACATTAGAAAGTAGCCTTGGTTTAAGTAATGGGGGGGGCATATATATATATATATTTTTTTTTTCTTGTTTCTTTTGTTTAAAATTTGTTAAGCATTAGGTTTAGGGAAACTAAAGGATCAGAAATCACATCAAGAACTCAGGTGGGAATATAGATTTGGGAGTTACCTAACTCTAAGTGGTAGTTGAAACCATAGGAGTAGATGAAAAGGAATGAAAAAAGAACACTAAAAACAAAGGAAACTATCCATTGCATATGCAGTAAAACAGCATCACTAGTCAAAATTTAGTTTCAGTAATACTTTATTGAGTGTCTTTTGTGTCCAAGAAAAAGAGGAGGGGAGAGGGTACAAAAAAGTAAATGGCAGTCATTTCTTTTGATAGTACTTAAAACGAATATATTTGATTTTAAATAGTGATACACAAGCACTTACGTTCCCAGCATATTTGTTTATTCATTTGCATGGGTAAACTACATAGAAAATTTAGGCCATGTAAATCTAATATTTTTTTCCATTTCCAAGTACATGTTAATGTCATCCTTCCCCTTCCCCCCCACCTAAAAAAAAAAAGGCTCTAATCTCCTCATTTCTTGTCTAGATTGGATCTAGCAACTGGGAAGCAGCTGACCTGGGCAATGAAGAAAGAAAACAAAAGTTCCTAAGACTAATGGGAGCTGGAAAGGTGAGTATGGGGAGGGGGGGTGAAAATAACTTTAATTTTAAAAAATACAGTTTTTCAATGAAAATATATTTTAAAAAATATTACAAGGTGAAAACAGTTTGCTCAGAAGGAGAGAGGGGGCTGTTGTTCCCTATTCTGTTATTCTTTGTCACATTAACTAGTCAGAAATGTTGTCATCCTAAAATTTGGGGAGAAAACTAGCTGGCCTGAGAATGAGAGCCGTATCCATTATCTCCATATCTCAAATCCTGAGATTATTTGATTGGTAAAGGAAAGTGTGGCAGAAATGGTGAGGTGAGTCTACTGCTCTTTCCCAAGTGGCATACCAATATATTTTGTGAATGAATATACAGGTATATTTTGTGTAATGTTGACTCAACCATTGTTGGGGAGGGACATCCAGGTAGCATAGAGGATAGAGTGCTAGACTTTTGGGTCAGGAAGACCTAAGTTCAAATTCTGCCTCAGACACTTAACAGATAGGTGACCCTGGGAAAGTCTTTTAACTTCTGTGTGCCTCAGTTTCCTTATCTGTAAAATGGAGATGATAATAACATCCACCTCTCAGGGTGGTTAAGGATCAAATGAGATTTTATATATGTATATGTGCATATAATATATAGCATTTTGCAAATCTTAAAGTGCTACAGAAACATTAGCTATTTTTGACACATTATACCTAAATCCTACTTAACACTTCCAGTCATACAAATTAGATCGTGCTAATTTTACAAAAAGAAAGTTCTGAAAGCAATTTTCTTGCTTTACAATCATCTGGAAAGAAAGTCCCTTACTAGAAAACCTTCTCTGCACTCTGAACTTCCAAAGCATACCTTGTCAACCTTAAAAGGATGTCCCATAATAAAACTAGTGCTGCACCTGCCCCCATCACGTTCTTTCAAGAAGTTAAGTTTCATTGATGGCTTTCCCACTCCTTGAGTGATTACAAAGATGCTGTGCTCTACCACTATTCCTGTTGCTCCCAGGCATGCCTGTGCTTTCCCACTAACTTTTAAGGCAGGTGGAAAGATTACTAATCAAAATCCTCACTTCAGAATACAACCATTTCTTTCACTTTGGTTCTCCAGGTTCTCCTCAAAAGAAGTAGCAGCTCTCCATCTGACCTGCTTTGCTCAGCCTTTGCATAACAGACTACAAGGTAGATGGGCAACCAGGATAGGGAGGATGAGCTGGATCAGAGAATTAGATGGAAATGAAGTATGTAATAGATTTGTGATAAGTGGTACAGGTATATTAGTATTCTGGGAAATCTCAAATTTCCGCCCCGAGTTCATAAAATAATAGGTCCCAATAGCTAATAAAGCATCCAGTCAAGGAGTATTCTTTCCCTCCCCCTCCTCAAAAAAATTCCATCATAATCAACTTTAAAAAAAAAAAAAAGACAAGACATTTACTACTTGCCTAAAAATAACCTTCAGGGGCAGCTGGGTGGCGCAGTGGATAGAGCACCAACCCTGAGGTCGAGAGGACAGTCTATAAAAAATTAGATTCTAAAGCATATCAGTACCCTTTCTTTTCATCAAGAAAATCTTTCAATATTCGTATACCATTCTTCTGTATAAATTATAAACTAGGCCTTTGGGTAGTGTTAATTCAACTTCAACTTTTTTTTGTAGTTAACAGATACCATCTCATTGTGGGAGTGGGGGTAGGGGAAAGGAGGAGTGCAATAGCTGACATTTCCTTCTTTGGAATCTTTTCTTTTTGATATATGTTGAAAGTAATCTTTGAGCACCTTTAGAATTATGTTGCCTGCAAATCACTTTGGTATGTAGTGATCAGGTTCAGCCTCTCTTCCCAACGTACCTTAAGTACCATGTCCTCACTGGGTACTGAGGTAATCGAGCCATATCTAGTGGTTCACTGTTGTCATTGAGTTTGGCTTATGGTATAAACATTAGAAGATGTGTCCTGAGGGGTGGAGCCAAGATGGTGGAGTAAAAGCAGTGACTTGCTTGAGCTCTCCCCCAAACCCCACCAAATACCTATAAAAAAAGACTCTAAACAAATTCTAAAGCAGCAGAACCCACAAAAAGACAGAGCGAAACAAATTTCCAGCCCAAGACAGCCTGGCTATGGCGACCCTGGAACAGGCCTCAGAGGGCTGAATTGAGGGCAGCTGTGGCGGTTTCCAGACTTCTCAACCCAGGAACGCCAAAGACAACTTGGAAGGTCAGTGGGAAAAGTCTGTGTCAGTGGGGAGAGAGAGAAGCTGGTGGTCTCAGCTCCAGTCCCCAAGCTCGGCGGGGGCAGCGGCTGCCTCCTGAGCTTCTGGCCCACAGACTGAGGGGGAATAGAGTGGCTGATTAGAAAGGGGTTGCAGGGATCTCTCTGCTGGTGCGGGATTCTCTTGCTTTGCCCGTGCTTGGATCTGGGTCACAGTTCTGGGTAGCGGTCCTGAGGCAAGGAGGAGCCTAGCGTGGTGGAGCTGGTAGTGGCTTTGGAGAGGAAAGCCTCCTCACAGTTCCAAGACAGAAAAGAGTGCTCATAGACCAGAGCACAGGCCAGGAAAGGAGTAAACACCTCGCCCTTGATCATACCACCTTGGAAGAACTGAAAATTTACAGGTCCCTAGAAGTATCTCTGGACACAGCTGCACAAAACCCCTGAAGCTTGGGACAGTACATTCTCCACACTGGAAACAGACTCCTACCTTAACAAAGAGTTTATAACTCAAGTAATTGGCTGGGATCATGAGCAAGCAGTGCAAAAAGAGTCAGACTATATTATCTTACTTTGATGACAAAGAAGACCAAAACATACAACCAGAAGAAGACAATGAAGCCAAAGCCTCCAAGAAAAATAGGAATTGGTCCCAGGCTATGGAAGAGCTCAAAAAGGATTTTGAGAAGCAAGTAAGAGAAGTAGAGGAAAAACTGAGAATGATGCTAAAGGAGACCCAAAAATACTGAAGAAAATAACACCTTAAAAAATAGCCTAACTCAAATGGCAGAAGAGGTCCAAAAAGCCAATGAGAAGAATGCCCTTAAAAGCAAAATTAGCCAAATGGAAAAGGAAGTCCAAAAGCTTACTGAAGAAAATACTTCCTTAAAAATTAGAATGGAGAAATTGGAAGATAGGGACAACTTGAGAAATCAAGGCACTGTAACATTAATCAAAAGGAATGAAAAAATAGAAGAGAATGTGAAATATCTCATTGGAAAAACAACTGACCTGGAAAATAGATCCAGGAGAGAGAACTTAAAAATTGTTGGACTATCTGAAAGACATGATCAAAAAAAGAGCCCAGACATGATCTTTCAAGAAATTATCAAGGAAAACTGCCCTGATATTTTAGAACCAGAGGGCAAAATAGAAATTGAAAGAATCCACCAGTCACATCCTGAAAGAGATCCCCAAAGGAAAACTCCTAGGAATGTTGTAGCCAAATTCCAGAATTCCCAGGTCAAGGAGAAGATATTGCAAGCAGCCAGAAGAAAACAATTCAAGTATTGTGGAAACACAATCAGGATAACACAAGATTTAGCAGCTTGTACATTAAGGATCCAGAGGGCATGGAGTATGATATTCCAGAGGGCAAAGGAATTAGGACTACAACATAGAATCACCTACCCAGCAAAACTGAGTATAATCCTTCAGGGTAGAAAAATGGTCTTTCAATGAAATAGAGGACTTTCAAGCATTCCTGTGGAAAAGACCAGAGCTGAATAGAAAATTTGACTTTCAAATATAAGACTCAAGTGAAACATGGAAGAGGTAAACAGGAAAGAGAAATCATAAGAGATTTATTAAGGTTGAACTGTTTACATTCCTGCAGGGAAAGATGATATTTGTAACTCATAAGTTCTTTGTCAGTGTTAGGTAGTGGGAGGGAAAAAATTATATGTTTGTATAGGTAGATAGATAGAGGACACAGGGTGAGTTGAAGTTGAAGGGCTGATAACCTGGAAAATAAAATTAAGGGGTGGGAGAAGATTATACTAGGAGAAGGAGAAAGAAGGAGAATGAGGTAAAATATCTCACATGAAACAGACAAGAAAAGGCTTTTACAGTGGAGGGGAAATGGGGAAAGGTGAGGGAATAAATGAATCTTATTCTCATAGAATTTGGCTTAACGAAGGAATAAAATATACAATGGGATATGGAAATCTATCTTATTCTACAGGAAAATAAGGGGGGAAGGGGAGAAGAGAGCAGGGGGTTGATAGAGGGGAGGGGGTAATCAAAAGCAAACACTTCTGAGGAGGGACAGGGTCAAAAGGGAGACTAGAGTAAATGGGGGGTAGGATAGGATGAAGAGAAGTTTAGTTTTTCACAACAGGACTACTATGGAAGTGTTTTGAGTGACTACACATCTATAACCTGTATGGAGATGCATGCCTTTTCAATGAGGGTGGGTAGGGAGGGAGGAAGGGAGAAAATTTGTAACCCAAAGTTTTAAAAACATGTTAAAAATTAAAAAAAAAATGTGTCCTATTCCATATCTGGTTTGTTCTTCCAGTATATTAAGTCTCTTGAGGTAAGCTGACTTAGCTGTTTATTCTTTTTTAATTAGAAGGTTTTCTACTGTCAAGTGAGTCTATATTGCTGGTAATCTTACGTTATTTTCCATATAGTATTTGTAGATAAATATATGCCATAAAATTGATGTTGCCTTTACCTCCCATGTTTCTCTACTCTGCATGGTAAGGAAGCTGTTTGTTCTCAAAAGCAGTTTCAGAACTTTGAGCTGTCTCAGTGTAGCAGTTGTTTTGTGTTCATTTCTCTCCGAGAAATGGTGATAAATTGAGTCTATATTTTGCCATTGTCCATGTCCTATTTTTCAGAGTCAGGTTATTTGGAACTGATGTTGCATCTGCTGAAATTTATAATATTTTCAAATTTGGTATTTGCTTGAACTTTGCTCTAACCTAGTCAGTAATCTTTATGAACAGATAGCTAATTCACACATGACTACTCTATACATAATAAATTCTATTTAGGTACAACTTTATGTCTAATTTATAGCAAGAATATTTGTAGACATAGTCAGTTTTATTTTTTTGTGATGCCAGTTAATGCCTGCCACATCCAGAACCTTCTACTAGCTCTCTTTTTAAAGCAAAGTATTGATGGTATGTGGGAGTGAGACTTCTGAATAGTCTGCGTGTCTTTTGCCTCTTTGATGTCTTAATATCAGATCTTATTTTACCACATAGTGTTTTGCTATTTTCTCTTGATCCACCTTGTTAAAGTCCTCTGGTATCAGGCTTTGTGTTAGTTCAGTTTGGGGCATCTTTGTCAGGTTCTCTACTCAATTCTCTGTTGTAGATGTTAGCATAAATTGCAGCTATCCTGTGTTGATAATATTTGCTTATGTTTATCACGAACACTGCAAGACAAAATGACTGACTGTCCTTTGAAATTGTGTCTTGTTGTCTTTGGACAAATAGTAAAACCAACTCCTTTATTTGTTTCTCTGAGGAAAACTGAGAAGTCTTTCCCACTGATCTATAACTTGTTTATATATTCCATTTTTAGTTAAAGTAAGATTATCAATATGAATATAGTTTGGTTGCTGATATTTGTCAGTTATTGGTTTAAAAATTACAGATTAAGGGTATAAATAGTAAAATAAATGTTTTTAGACAGACTAGAGCTATATTATTCATAGCACTTTTTGCCTCCTCTTCTCCCACTGTCACTTTAGAAGCATAAATAGGCCATGAAGACCAAAGCCCATTTTGTATTTTTATCCATTTGTGGTTAGCCATAAAAGAAAAAAAAATAATCTGCTTGTGGTAAGCCTTCTTGTAGATAGTTTTACATTAGACCTGTATTTGAAACCTTTCCATCTTGGTAAAACCTACCAAAACGTGTAGTATGCAATAGCCTTCAAAAACCCAGGGTCATCTCTGTCATAATGAGGCACCAGAGTAGGAGTTTTCTGGACCGAGAAAAGATCATTTAACAAAAAATGCGAAACCACATAGAAAAAACTAAAAACCCGCAAGGGAATGGCCAAAAAAATGTGGTCAGTGATTGATGGACTAAACCCTGAATGTTTAAAAAAAAAAAAAAAAAAAACCTTGAGCAAATTGATTAGTGGATAAGGAGAGACAGAATAAAAGATTTGGACAGTAGGATAATTAAGCTGAACTTCAGATCAATTCTAGAGAGTATCAATATATGGTATTGATTTTAAAGGCTAGCAAAGACAGTATTAAAAAAGAAAACCTCATTTTACTGCAATATATTTAAGTTTTCATTAATTATAACCAAGCAAGTTTTGTTACATATGCAAAGTAGGTTTAATATTAGGGGAAAACTGTCAATAATACATCATTAACAAGAGCATTTCTGAAAATCATAAAGTCAAAGAAGTTGATGCAGTGCAAGCCTTTAATAAAATCTTACATTCACAAGTATTCTCATTTTTACCACAGTTTAACACAAAAGTAGAAATATAAGCAATCTCATTAAAACAGAGAAAGAGGATTAGAGAGATTAACTTTGGAAATGAGGTCAAAATATTATCAGGTGACTTAAAATAGTATACCTAGAAAAATCAGTATTAATAATAAATGAGTAAGCAAGATTGCACTATTTTAAAAAATCATTCTCATACCTCATTGGATCCCTGAACTCATCAGTGTCAGTATTTCCTCTCCAAAAAAAGGCCAAATGACAGCCCCTCCATACCATCTCGGGCTGAACAGAATTTATCCACATCATCTAGCAAATTCTTCATAGGCCAAATACCCAGGGCACTCCACATACTCCAGATCTCTTGATATAGCACGGATATGAATGGAGCACTGGGGCTCTCTGGTTAACCTTACTCTCCCTATATGTCATTCCCATTCTTGAGCAAGATTTTCCAGGTAAGAGGAAACACTTTTCAGCAACAATGCCAGAAGTCAGTAAACATTAAAGAATTAACTGGCACACATGATTGTATAATAACTATATAAAGCTCCACCAATACAAATCACAAGTCCTCTGTTGCTTCGCTAGTAACATTTATCACCCCATGTGAGGCCAGCTGATAATGAGCCCCTCTTCCAGAGTTTGTGCTTCATGGTAATTCCATCGTGGGGAATGGACCCTGAGGGTCCTACAGAAAGAGGGGGGAGGTTCGGGGAAGCTATCCATTCAAAGGTTTTTATAACAACAGTATTGGTAATCGAAAGAGGAAAAAACCCTGGCAGAAGCCTATATGTCCTAAGAGTAGGAGTTAAATAGTGGTAGAGTAATTAGATTAGAATGCTAAGATACAACTGATAGATAGGAATATGAGAAGTGTGTTGTTTATGAAATAAAGTAAAATGAGAACAGTACATGCTGTAACTATGTTAAAAGAAATATGGGAATAAATGGACAAAGAAATAGAGAGATAGAAGCAACTTGAAGAAGCAACTGAAAAGTAGATATAATAATAAATCTCCAGGAGAGTATTAGTTAGCCCAGTTAGAGGTCAGAACTATTTAGCAAGTGCCTGTATACAGAGAAGGGAAACTGTTTATTATTGTTTTTTAGTTGTATTGTAAACTTACACCACCAACAAAGGCCAGTAGTCAAATAAACACATAATAAGAAATGAGAAATTGTTGTTTAGTGTGTAGTGTTTAGTTGTAAATCAGTGAGATCTGGCTTCAGATCCCATTCTTGTAAGCTCTATGACCATAGGAGTTTCCTATACTTATTGAACCACAGATCCTTTACATATTCACGTAATAAGAAATATAATTTTGCGTAACCTTTAATGTTGGGTGAAGGTGAAATTATTAAATTAACAGACAACTCCATAGTTTATGTGATAGTTTTTATATCCATGAGAAATAAACATTACAAGTAATGAAGTATTATTATGGGATCCCCTAAGGCAGAAAAAATAAATAACAAAAAGGAGAAAAGCTTAGTATATAGCATCATTTCCCTTAAGTGGCATTGTTGGGAAGTAAAATGTTTTTGATTAACAACATACTGCAAGTTGAACTGTTTAAGCTTTGAAACTGCCCATAAGTAGTTAGGCTGTCGGAGCCTATATCTCCAGAGCAAATCAAAGTATATAGCATGCACCAATATGTTGATTAATATTGCAGCTGTATACTTTAGAGCGTCACTTTATCATATATTGATCTTTCTCTTATTCAGGGTGCCAATCTTTCAAAAGAAGCATCATGAAAATAGAAAGCTAAAGTATGTGGTAACATAAGCAAAGTTAGATAAATATGGAAGAGGAGAAAATTAGGGAAAAACTTTAGAAGATTGAGAAGACAGGAATTTAAAAACTCCAGAAACTATTAGTAAGAGAGTTTTCATAACGTTGAATCAAAGTGACTGTATAGGGAGGTTTAAAGAATGTCAGGAAGAATGTAAATCAAAGTGTTTGTGGGGTTTTTTTGTTTTGTTTTAGCTCATTGGTTTTTTCTTCGTGTTAAATCTGTGGTTTTAACATGTTGGATATAGATTTTAAAAATTCTGGTGCCTCAGGTTTTTTTTGTTTTGTTTTCTCTACTTACCTGTCTTCACAACCTGACCTCTGCCCACTCAATGTCCTTGCACTTCTTGCTCCATCCATAACTGCTCTGAGGACATTCCACCTCTGCCTTTACACTGGTTCTCCCACGTAAATGCAGTGAGTTCCCTCCTCTCCTCTGCCAGACCCCACTCAAGTAGCACCTGATGCCACCAGCTGCTAGTAACTCCCAAAACTACCTTCTCCCCCCCTCCACCCGTTTTTTGGAATTCTGTATATAGTTTGGTGTATACTTGTTATTTCCCTCAATAGAATCTAAGGTCAGGGACTTTTCATTTTTATCTTTTTATTCCCATCACTTCATGCAGTGCCTGTCACATAGGCACACTTAATGAAGTACAAATGAGGGGGTTGGACTGGGTAATTTAAGGTATCTGTTTTAGTTCCTGTGAAGAGGGAAGGG
Source organism: Vombatus ursinus (assembly GCF_900497805.2). Lineage (NCBI taxonomy): Eukaryota > Metazoa > Chordata > Mammalia > Diprotodontia > Vombatidae > Vombatus > Vombatus ursinus. The sequence goes on from NW_020949548.1 coordinate 17,729,084, forward strand.
GACAAGCATTAAGTGCCTACTATGTGCCAGGGGCTGCCCTTAGCACTTTACAGATCTCTCATTTAGTCCTTATTACAACCCTGGGAGGTGAGTGCTCTTGTGATCCCCATTTTACAATTCAAGAAAGTAAGGCAGACAGGTTAAGTGACTGTGCAGGGTTGCACAGCTAGTAAGTGTCTGAGGTTTATTTGAACTCTGGTTTTCTTTGACTCCAGGCCCAGAGCTTTATCCACCAAACTACCTCTGGAGCTATGACCTTAAGAACAGTTTGGGAGATTGTAGGTAAAATCATTGTGCTTAACTCGTTTTTAATATTCTCTACTCTTAGAAGAAAAGATTTAACTTTTGGTAGACAGAGCTGGTCTGCAGACTATTAGGGTTCTGTATGCCTATGACCAAAATTCATTCAAAAATCTTCCAAAGTAGATTTGTATGTCTCACTCAGCGTTTAAAAACTTAAAATCAAAACACTTAAGATATTTTTTTGAATGTAGATTTTGGGGGCTTCTAGCCAGTCAAAAGGCTCTCTCTAATTACATGGGGGATTCTAAGCAATTTCAGATTTTGTTATGTATCAGAACACAGTTGTGGACATCAGAAGCTTTTTAATCCTCGTGGGATGTATATGTATAAAAATTATTTTAACAACTTCTAATTTTCCATCTTTTAAATAGAAAGAACACACTGGCCGTCTTGTTATAGGAGATCATAGGTCAACATCTCACTTCAGAACAGGTAAGAATGTACAATATAATTAAAGTAAGATGTTTAAATGTAGTAATATCAAAAGTTTGTAACTTCTAATAGTGTGAATTAATTGGATCTGGTGACTGTGGAATTCAACCAAAGCACAGTTCCTTTTTAATTTTTTTTTTTTTTAATATAAAAAGGTAGGTGTTGGTTATGCTTCAATTTTGTTTCTGTTATTTTGCCACTCTGGTATATTTATCCTCCTTTTTTCCCCCCCCCACTGGGCAGTGGGGTTAAGTGACTTGCCCAGGGTCACACAGCTAGTAAGTGTCAAGTGTCTGAGGCCAGATTTGAACTCAGGTCCTCCTGACTCCAGGGCCAGTGCTCTATCCACTGCGCCACCTAGCTGTCCCCTAATATTTATCCTTCTTAATAAGATCGTATTGTTGGTTTTTACCTGCATAAAGATTTTCACTCTGTCATTATGGAGATTTCTTGCTTTCTTTTGCCGTTATATTAGTACTTATAATTATGGTAGTCATAATAAATTAATAAGATCATGGATTCAGAGCTGGCAGTCACCTTAGGAACCATCTGATCCAACATTCTGAATTTACATATGAGAAAATCTAAGCCTAAAAAGGTACAGTGACTTGCCCAAGATCATACAAGTGATGGATAGGGTTGGATCCGAGATCTTCTAGCGAAACCTTTCCACCATGCCATCTGCCTGCCAACAAATTGGATTAGTCTCCCAATCAGGAGTCTAGAATTAAAGTCCAAAGAAAATCCCTAAAAATACTCAAGAAATTAATATGATTTTCAGGTTTCGGGGGGAAAAATTGCTTTGTTAAAATTGTAGCTTGAGTTTTGACTTGAGGGAGACCACTGAAAAATGAGAGGCAGGTACTCGGATGAAGGAGTACAGACAGTTCTTGCTTTGAAGTGAAGCATTCCACAGACCTTTATGTAAAGCAATTTTTACATAATATGAATTTGCCCTTGGAAATGGGGAAGGTGAAGATGGAGGGAGACAGGCAGGAGACCCACATGTCCATGAATGAGGGGGTTGGCACACAGTTTAGGACAAATGGGGGCTGGGGACAGAGAAGCTAGAGCAGGAGGTGGAACACATGGGGGCCTGGTTGGAACCAAGAGAAAGAACAAGGGGGGATGGGGGCAGATACAGACAGGAGAAGCTGGGACACATGCTGGAGCCCTCTCAGCTTGGTAGTCGCAAGCACTTCAGTTGCACTTTCACTTGGAGAAGTGTTTTGTTGTTGTTTTTTTTGCTTTTTTTTTTTTTTAAGGGGGGGGGGTTTTTTAAGGTTTTTTTGGGGGGGGGGGTGGAGCACCAAGCCAAGGGGCAGAAGCAGAGAGAACACAGTATTATATGGTAAAGTTAACATTGGTACTTTTTTGGAATGTGAATTTCTTTCAGAATTCTTTATGTAAAGTTGAATATGTGTAGACCAAGAACTGTCTATATTCCATTTGTAATAAAAAGTTATTTTGAATCACTGGTCCTACTACTTAATATGTGTGGCTGGGACTAAATTATTTAGCCTCTCTAGGCCTCAGTTTGCTCATCTGTCAAATGAATAGGTTAAACTAGATGATTTCCAAAGTCTTTTATAACCCTAAATCCTGTGATTTTTTCTCATTTAAAATTGCTCTTTAAATAAAAAATTTTTAGCTTCACACTGCAAGAACACTTGAGTATACCAGTTGTTTAGCTTTGAAAAGGTTCTAGTTCTTGATCTTTCTTAGAGAAGGTACAGGGTTTAGCTGCTTATATTCTTTTAAACTGAGAACTTTGTGAGTCAAGCAAATAGTAAGGACACGGAAGTTGATTGTTGTTTGGGTTACTGAAGCAAGAAATTCCCTTTATAGTTTAATATATAAAAATGGGTATTAGTGTTATGTGTTATATGTGTTAACTTACTACAATAAACTTTAATGCAGAGAAGCCATAAGGGCATAACACTTGACAAGTTGGTCCTTTTTCACTAGGTGATCTGCACCCTTGATGAAACGTATTTCAGTGTTTTCATCGAGTGGAAGGAATTCTGGAGTTTAGGGGATATGTAAGGCAACTTATTGACAGTTGAATTTTCAGAAGAAAATATACATTAACTTAACTTCCTGCCCTTACCTCTTTCATTTTTTTTTAATCAGAAAAAGGTAACTCAGAGTATTGTTCTGAGACCATGCAACCTTATGATGTCTGGCTTGCCTGGTTAGAATTATTGGGTTGAACACTTTGAAATTGAGAATATTGGTTCCAACAATTAGTCGCCAATATAGACATTGAGTACTTTGATAGTCCAGTTTGAGCCTTTTGATCTCTTGGGTAAATTCTTGTGGAGTTCAAATACATCCATGAAGTTAAAATGATTAAATCATAACTTTTAAAAATCAGCCCTGTATATTAGAGTGATCTGTATTATGGTTGTTTTGTGTAATCAAATGTTTTTATTAATTTAACTGAAACATAACCAAAGTACACTGGACATGCAGGGGAAGAAGATAAGAAAATGAATGAAGAGCTGGAGTCACAGTATCAGCAGAGTATGGACAGTAAATTATCAGGGAGATATCGGCGACATTGTGGCCTCGGCTTCAGTGAGGTAGTGATTAACTTATTTTCATTCATTGGAAAGACGTCATCTAAATAGAATTGATGAGTGTTGATCATTACTCACCTGGGGATTGAAGGACTGTTTGAACAGCCTAACATGATAAGTTACTATTTTTTAACAAATGAGTTCCTGCCCTCAGATGCTCTCGAGCAGTGATATGAAATGAGTAGAAATGGCCTCTCCACCATACTTAAGGATCCTTGCAGGCCACATATTGACTTAGAAAACCACACACATTTACATGTGTATCAGCACATTAAAATCTGATAGCTACGTTTTAGTCAGGTTTGGGCTTTACTCTGGAGGACTGTGGGCCATACACGGCCCTTGTGTATTTAACACAAGATAATTTAAAATAAGACTTTCTTTATGCTGAATTCTGCTTTATAACAATATATATTCAAGCTTTAGTATATGTGCTTTCTAAACGTAAGCCAAATATAATGTGTTCTGGTAATTTTAAAAATTTGAACTTTGTTCTAGAACAGAGGTGTCATGTTCTCCAACAGAGTGCAGCCAGAACCAGATTGAAATGTAATTGAGAAATAGTTACAAAATAAATAAAAATACAGTAGAACATAGGTAATTTTACCATATATAGTTTTCTAAGTCAATATATGCTCACAGAAAGCCTTAATTAGTCCTGTTTTCTGTTTCAGTTTGACACTACTGCTCTAGATAAACCCTTCACCCACAAATTAGATAAGATTTTTTTTTAATTGGCTAATGAAGGCTCCATTTTGTTTGTCTTTTGTCCCTTTCATGTAACTTTGGGTTTCACATTAAGAAATCCTCAATATTATTTTAAAATTGATGGAGTTTAACAGTGATATATCTGTTAAGGTCCCTTGACTTAATAACTACTGTTAAATTACCAGAAAGTAACATTGTATGCAAAAGGTTTTATTAGAATAATTAAGCTAAAGTTAATCTTTTTTTTGCCCTTAAAACCATGTAGAATGGGATAATAACTTTGAAAAAGGAAAGTAAGTTAAATCTTTCACAGAGACTAGATCCTTTACTTCTTTCAGGCTTTTTAGATTCCTGTGTTGAGTCATCTAAAACAAGATCTCATTATGAAAAGGGCATACCTCTTTTATTTTTAGTTAGAGGATCCTGATGGGGAAGGTGATGCTGCTGGAAATGATGATGACGATGACGACGATGATGATTCACCTGACCCTGAAAGCCCAGAGGACTCTGAAAGCGATTCAGAGTCTGAGAAAGAAGAATCTGCTGAGGAGCTGCAATCTGCTGAACAGCCAGAGGAAGTGGAGGACCCCAAAGTGAAGAAGGATGCGAAAAGCAATTACAAAATGATGTTTGTTAAATCCAGTGGTTCATAACTTCCAAGTGTGTGATTAGTCTTTGTATTCAAAGTAAGCCTTATTGTTATAATGCACAGTGGAGGACTGCTTCTACAGCACAGACCTTTGTATTATAATTTTAAAAAAAGGCCCTTCTTTTAAATAATTACTAAGAGTGTTTGCTTTCAGATGCCATGGATTACAATTTTATGGGCATGATTATATCCATTTTTGTAAAATATAAGAGTTGCATTGTACAAAAGACAAATAAATATGATTCCCAGCTTCCTTTCACATTATCATCATCTACCCTCTAAATAACTACTCCCCCCCCTTTTTTAAGTCCCTCCTAATGAAATTATGTGGGGAATATTGTTGAAACTTCTTAGTACTATTTTGTGGGTGTTTGTTTTTGACAGCTGTATGTTCCATTCTTTTTTTTATTATTTTTGTCCCTAATGTTTTCACTTATAAAAGTTAATTTGATAATGTGATGGTGCGTTTATGAGAAAAATACCTCTTTAATTATAATACTTTGATGTAGTGGAACTGTTCATCATGGAAATATCTCCTGGCATTGATATATTATAATTATTATTACTAGCTGGCAAAAAGAATGGGTCTTTAGTTTATTGTTATTTTTCTGCTCTACTCATGAGCCCAAAGAATCATGGCAGTAGATACTATTAGGCTGGGATAACACTGTGCTATCCACACTGAAGGGTTTGGGGTATTTTGGTTTGTTTTTTTGTTTTTGTTTTTGTTTTTTATTACCATAAGTAATGGTCCTTTACAGCAAGTTGACCCAGTACCATTATACAATACAGTGTATTGTATAATGTAACACATTTTGTAGTAGTAAATTATATGACACCGGATTAAGTGATCAGGGAAACAAAATTAATTTCTTTTGAAAGGAATAAGTGCAAAATTAAATTGGTTGATTATTTTAAAGTCACGGGAGGAAAAGATGTTTCCACTATTTTCTTATCATCCCTCTTTTGTCATTCTCTAAAACTTACAGCATCTCAGAGAATTTGATAAAGCTTTACCATGCAAGACACTGAAAGCAGTATGTCCTCTTCCAATTCTGTTGCCTGGACTGTGTTTTTTGTTTGAAGTTCTTTTCTGATTTCATTGTTACTTCTCTTGTGAGGTTAGAGTACCCTAATTTAGAAATAATAGTTTGCATTTTTCATGCATTTACAATTAAGAAGCCCTTTGACACGATGTCATCATCTTGAAATAATCTTGTGAGATAGATAATTAAATATTTTACAGCTGGGGAAACTGAAGCCTAGCAAGGCAATTTTCCCCTCTTGGAGTTAATGGTAGGGACTTGGTCCACAGCTTTCTGTTGTATCTCCCTATTAGCAACTTACCTAACCAGTAAATGAGAGGTCAGTCAGTATAATGTGAAAGTAGCTAAAACAAATTTATTTAATTGGCTATTTTCATAACAGGATTTTGGCCCTTTTTTTTTTCTTGTTTTAGCTGAAAATTTAACAGTCCATTTGAGATATTTGTATGTCACTATCGGTCACATAGGGATACTTATAAGAAGAGATACCTTAGTAATTCCAACTTGAATCTATGGGCATAGTTACCATCTTTAAGTGACTTGTTTTGTGTTCTCCCCCAGATATTGCTGGGTGGCACAGTGAGTGGAGTACTGGACTGGAGTCAGGAAGGAGTTCAACTCTAGCCTCAGATACTAGTTGTGTGAACCTGGGCAAGTCACTTAACCTCTGCTTGCCTCGGTTTCTTCATTTGTAAAAAGGAGATAACACTAGCATACGTCACAAGGGATATTGTGAAGGTCAAATGAATTAACATTTGTAAGGTACTCAGCACAGTGCTTGGCACATGGTTGGCATTTAATAAATGCACGTTCCCTTCCCTACCCCTGTGGGCTCTGCCACCTACTTGCTGAATAATCTTGGCAAATTACTTCACTTCCCTGGTCTCTAGCATCCCTCATGTAAAATGAAGTTAGATTAGATCAGTGGTGTCAAACTCACATAGAAAAGCAGGGACAGGGGTACACTCACTTGGACATAAGGTTCCTCAGGTCCCCATGTTGATATAGAAAACCATATATTAGTGTTATCTATGTATTTTTATTTTAAAAATATTTCCCAGTTACATTTGAATCTGGTTCAGTGCAGGCTGTGTGTTTGGCCTCTCTAGACTAGATGACTCCAAGGGTCCCTTTCAGGTCTAAAGTTCTATGATTTACTTTTCACATATTTAAATTTTATACTGATATAAAAAAGTTTTCTTTGGTATTTCAAAAGGTCTGTGGATTGTTTGATCAATGTAGTTTCTTCTGCCACCGATAGATCTCTGCCCCTCTGTATATGTTCTATGAGTTGATGTGACCAACTTTCTTGGAAGTCACCTTGTGGCCAATCGTATGCTTGTGAGCTGGTTGGTGGCTGGGTAATAGCCATCCGCTGAGACAACCTTACATTCCCACTACAATAAGCAATCTTTGGTGAAGGTCACACAGCCAATATGACTTTAAATCCAGGCCAGCGGCCCCTTTGCTGCTTTTACTGAGCCATGGTCACTGAAACGGAGAGAACGAAATAGCAGCTCATAATGAAAAAAATGGGGGCTTCAGTAAACTGTAAGCTCAGGGTGGTGGCCAGAATGGGATAGAACTTTAGGCTGCTTAGCTAGGGTCCAAAATGATCAGGTTGTAATCCCTCTGTACCCCTGTCAGAACATATCTGTAGTGCTGAGTTTCAGGAGGAAGATTTGACAAGTATCTCCAAAGGGGACTAGTATGGGTGAGAGGACTTCACTTTCAGTTGGAGGGCTTAAAGACAAAGGGAATCTTTGACATGTAAAGGGTTGTTGTGTAAGAGGATTAAACGATGTGGCATCGGCATGAACTAGGCTCCTTTGTGTTCTGAACCACTTTGGCAGTCTAGTGAAGCCTTTTACACCCGTTCTATAGAGTTGTTAAAAATATTAAATTCAGACCCCATGGTAAGAATTGTGGCTCCCTGCCTTTGGGACCTTGCACCCCAGTAAGGAAGGGGAAGGGCAAAGCATGCACAGGTGAATGTTAAGCAAAGGAGGGATCCAGACAAAGCGTTCTAGGACAATTGAAGAGGGGGGGACACTCACCTGGGGACATTAGAAAGGTGGAATAAGGGTACTTGTGAATTCCGAATCCTAAGGAGCAAGGTACAGTCCTTGCAGAGGGCTGGCTGATTGTATATGTGCCACAGGTTTCTGGGCATGCGAATATGAATTGTAGCAAATCCATGAAGTTTCTTGCAGACAGTAGCGGGTGCTAGTTAGACTGCTTTCTTTCCTCTTAGATTCTTCCAGGAGCTGGCTTACAAATGGGAAAGTCCTCCCCATGGGGAGCCACAGCCTAACCTTAGATGGGACATAGCCAGTAGTCTGAAGGGCCATGGGCACCCCTTGTCCTTAGTGGCTTCATCTTGGAAAGAACCTGAAAGGAGAATGAGTGAGTCACTTCATGGAACTGATGGCTTGAGATGCAGAGCAGATGGTGACAGGACAAGAAAAAACTGTACAGGGCAGGGACCACTCCCAGCCGAGTAATCATTTCCCTTCCTAGAATGGGAAGAGCACTGCCTCTGGAGTCAGAGGACCTGGGTTCAAATCCTACCCCTGACACTGACTTTGACCAAGTCGGCTAACCTCCTTGGGCCTCAGTTTTCTCATCTGTAAAAGGAGGGGGTTGGGCTAAATTGAAACATCTCTTCCAGCTCTAGAGCTGTGGTCTAGACTAGCAATATTGACTAAGCATCCCTGAAGTGCTAAGGATTACTATTAGTTTGAAAGTAAGTTTACTCAATTCAGTAGACATTAAATGCCTGTGTGCCAACCAGAAAAGTAGTTGGGGTGTAGCTGACTTTGGAGTTGGGGATACCTTGGTTTAAGTCCCGACCGATAAATACTGGCCGGCTATGTGACCCTTGACAAGTCCCTTGACCTCTCAGTGCCCCAGAAAGTGCCAGCCTGCATTGGTAGAGGGAATTGCCTCATCCAGAAATTCTCCATTAATGAGAACCTCCATTAACCGCACCTCCAGCCTCTTTCCTATTATACTTCAAGCATTACGTTAGACAGTGAGAATACAAAGATGAAATTTGGTCCTGCCATATAAATGGAACATGGATAGTTGCTGCTCTTCGTAGTCCCTAGAAAGGACATCATAGGCCAAAAGTAAGGAAAAAGCATACAAATATAAAATTATGACAGGGCTGAATGCAATAACCCAGATAAATGAGCAGCCATCTTGATCAGCCAAAGTACTTTTCTAAGTTTGTTCTTTGGAGAGAAACCAGTTACTGAATGGTGAGAGCCTAAGAACAAGAACAGTCAAACAGCTGGAGAGGGGGATTGAGGGAATAGATCCTGGCATGAAGGACAGATGAGGAAGAAGTGTTGAATTAAAAAACAGAATGGTGTCATTGGAACAAATTGAATATTATTGTATCATTTTCAGTGCTGTAATTGACTCTCTCCAAACTTGCACTCCATCTTGCTCCAAAGGCAACTACTTTCAAAGTTCAAGGGTACATACCCTATAGCATCACCTTTCTGAAACTGCATTTTTGTAAGCCCCCACCAGTGTGCTTTCCATTAATTGTCAGCCAGAAGACTAAGCACTTAGCAAAGGCATTTTGCTCAAATGACTCAGGAAAAATAGAGAACATCTGCCCCATAAAACTAGGGTTCCCTTGCCCATACTATATCTGTGGAAAAAATGAGCGCATAGTACAAGAAGTAAGGCAGCATGTTCCTAGATGTCTTCATTCACTGCTGGCTTGCTTTATTGGATGATTTGCTTAGCTGGGCTTGATCCTCAAAGGGCAGAATATATGTGCTGGAGGGGTTCATCTACTGGCCTCAGTGGGCTTGCTTCTCAGTGGACAGATAAAGTAGGTTCAGGTTCAGCCAGAATCCTTGGCTGGGGTATTTAACTGCTGCCTCTTTCAGAAGGATCAAAGAATCTTAATCTAGTACTGTGTCAGAAGCCTCTCCAGTTCTGATCCCTCAGAGCCTTGACTCAGGCTTGCCACCTCCCAAGAAGGAGCTGGGAGAGTAGACATTTAGTCATTCCTTTTGACCATTCTTTGTTCAGGGTTGGATCCCCTCAGTAAGAAACTTTACCCTAACTTATGATGACCACATCCACATATGTCCCAAGTCTCCATCTCTGAAAACTAGGACATAAACAGGCAAACAGATCTTGGGGTTCAGGGTTCTCTAGTTTTTTGTTTAACTCAAGTTTCTCCATTTGGTACATAAAAATTAATGACTAAGAAAAAGGTACAGAAAATGGTTTTTGCCTTAGGGTCAAAGTCCAGTGTCCCTGCTATTCTTTTCATATGTAAATGAGCTCAATGCCTTATCCTTTATTCTGGGCAGAACGATACACTTACATCTTTAGACTCTCATCACCCAGTAGAGGACAAATACAGTGAGGGGGTCCCTCCGTAATTTGCGCTTTACAACCTACAAAGTTTCTGGTCTGAAAGAGCCCCATCCCTGCACAATTTTAACTTTTTTTGTAATATAAATATTCATAGTTGATGTCACTTTCTACCAAATGAATCAATTACTTAGGGGAGAAAATGTTTCAGAGGAATTCTGAAGACCTTATTGTTGAGTGCTGAAGTCCAAATTTTTTTCCCTTCTCATTCTAACTCTTTCTTTTCAATACCTCCACGAAGCCTTCCCTGATTCCAGCCCAGTGCTAGTAGCCCTCATCCTGGGAAATAACCCGCTATGGAGATTCGCCCTGGCTGCTTCCTCTTTTGGTGCTGAAGACCCTCATACTTGAAATCCTTAACGTGATCCAATGGTTCAGTATTCAAACTGGCAAGATTTTATCAGTGGTAATGACCTTAAAGGAGGAATTTCCATTTGCTTTGCGGCCACACCCTAAGAACCACGTGGGATCTTTATCTGACCTTCGCTTGAAACCTTCCATATATAGGGGTTGTCTCCCCCCATTAGACTGAGCTCTTTGAGAAGAGAAAACTATCTTTTCTGTTTGTATCCTCAGCACTTTGCACATAGTAAGGGCTACATAAATGCCTTTTCATTCATTGAATTCATTCACTCAGAACAATAATAACCTGCCCTCCTGGACCACCCATAGCACTTTATTCTGAAAATGTGGAGTATTAGAGTTTTCCCTGCTTGTGTCCTTTGCCCTCACCAAATATCGCGCTTCCCCCCAGAAGCCTATCATCGGCTAATCAGCATTTGCTATTTTTTTTTTATGGCACAGAAATGTAGAAATGCAGAGTGCCCTCTGCCGAAGGTCCGTGTTTCTTTGAGGCAGAATCTCCTTGGCTCCCAGATCCCATGTGTCCTTGTTACTAGGCTGCACTGCCCTTGAAGTCCGTGGCCCTCGTGTCTGGCAGCCCTGGTGTCCTGGTGGGGGCCCCTTCGAAGTAAGGAGTCCTCAGGATACACTGCTCTGCCACTGCTGAGTAGCTCCTCCTTCTTAGGCCAGCACCCAGAGGGAATGGGAGCTGGGAGCAGGCCCCAGGTTCCTTCCTGAGGCAGGCACAGTTGAGAACAATCCCTTGATGCTGTCACTGTTTCTCTGAGGCCGTTTGCCAGATGATCTCCCCCTCAACTCCTGCACTTAATCAATGAATGTTAGTACATGCCCACATTATGCCAGGCACCTATCACAAAATACAAAGTCTGTGGTAGGTGGAGGACCCTCTACACAGTAGGGGTTAAAGGAAGAGAGGAAGGAATGGGGAGATGGGGTAGGGAGGGAGTAGGGAAACAGCCCTAGAAATAATGGAGAAAGTTCCTTCCTGAGGTGAGTGCTGCAAGTGAACTCTGGTGCCACCCAACCATCTGCAGTGAAAAGACCTGAAAAAAGGCTTCCTCAAACCCAAGGAATTCAATAAAAAGGGTCAGTGTTTTTTTCTATCCCCTTTAAATGGAAGGAATCCTTCTAGGTCCCAGAAAGAATTATTTATCAGGTGTTGATGATTTTCCTCAACGGCCTTAGAGTACGCACCGTCCACTCTGTAAAGGAGAGACAGACAACTTTATTCCTGAAAGCTCAGTTTATAGGCCAGCTTCAAAGCACCAGGTCCTTCTGAGCAGGGTATGGAGGCGCTGGTTTGGGAATTGACATCAAAGGGGACCTACACGTGTTGTTCTGATGTTGCGGTGGACGGGAGGTAGAGGCCTCTGTGGATTTCCTCCCGTCCCAGAAACCCAGGGTGGATTATTCACTGAGGTTGGCTCTGCAGCCCTGAGGAGACGCAGGGAGCGGGGGAGGTGGCGCTGGGACCCCTGCAAACATCAAAAAAGCCCAGCCTGTCAGCACTGGCAGCAGCAATAGGAGCAGAGAAAGGAGAGTGGTCAGACCCCAGGCAGCCGGCCTCTTCTGCACACTCAAGGAATGTCCCCAGGCTGGAGTGACCCGAGAGCCCCATCGTCCATTCCAGCCTGGATGGAAGCAGGGGGAAGAGGAAAAACAGCTGAGTCTCTGAGCACTCAGCTCAAATGCAAGGGTGCAGGAAGAGCCTGCTCTGGACGCAGAAGAGAGGAGAGCAAAAAGAAGAGGGGAGAAGCCTTTGTTAAGCGCTTACAATGCGATGTTTTGCATATAAATGGAAAGTTGAGACAATCCCTCTCCATGCTAGGAGGGCTCCCCCTTGGGGCTTGCTGCTTGGCCCTGCCCTCCCCCAATGGCGCCTGAGCCCTGGACACCTTCCCTTCCTCCTCTCCTCATTCAGACTTTCTTGTCCCAGATAACATGGTTCCTGAAGGCCCAGCTCTCCATCACCTTCTCCAAGTGACAGCATTTATTAGGGGTTTACTTAATAAGCCAAGTATGTGCTGAGCTCTGGGGAGAGAAAGAAAATTCAAACCATCCTTCCTCTTAAGAAACACATTTAGAGAAAGCAATATACATAGGAGGTTTATCAGTAGGGTAAATGGGAAAGCCCAGTGGTTCTTAGGGTATGGTACCATATGTGTGTGTGTGTATATATGTCTACACATAAATAAATGTAATAATGTGTGTATATATATTTATATACATACATGCATATGTATGGACAGCTAGGTGGCACCATAGTGCACAGAGCACTGGGTCTAGAGATAGGAAGACTCATCTCCCTGAGTTCATATAGGGCCTCAAACATGTGTGACCCTACGCAAGTCACTTAACCCTGTTTGCCTCGATTTCCATATCTGTAAAATGAGCTGGAGAAGGAAATGGCAAACCAATCTACTATCTCTGCCAAGAAAACCCTAAAATGGGGTCACAAAGAGTCAGACACAATTGAAAACAACCGAACAAGAACAGAAGCATGTATATCCACATATATGCATATTTATGTGTATATTTATATATGTATATACATCTATATACACGTGTATAAGAGATACATATATGTGTCTATAATATGTGTGTGTGTGTATACTTGTATATGTACATACATGTGCATACACACATACAACAACTTAAGTGTTGCCTTAGTGCCCCCTGCCCAGGGATCTTCTAAAGAAAATGTTAAAGGTGGAAATTTTAGGCACCAGGTCTAGTTAGTAGGGAAAGCTATCTGAAGGGATAGGAGAAAATAGGGAAAAGGCCAGTTTGCTCTTAGGCACATGCATATGCAGTATAGTTATCTGCTTGAACACCACCTGTACCCTGCTTCCAGCTAAACCTGGGCTCATCCCCATGAAGCAGTACCCAGTTGACTTTCCCACCAAGGGGTCAAGAAAGCTAGCAGGCAGAACATTCTGGGCAAAGTCCAAGGGCAGAAGAGTCCAAAGTCCAAGGAGGAGACCGAAGAGGGCACAAAGGATTGTAGACCACAGAAGCTGGCCACCCCTCCCCAATTTAACTCTTATTTAGGGAATAAAATGAAAGACTTTAGGGGAGGGAAAGGGGGTGTTCTTCCATTTGGTTTCTAGGAGGAGGAGCCTAAGTGAAGTTTGTCTTTGGTATCTCCTGCTTCTCTGTACCCCTCCTTCCTCGTACTGATAGCAATCTTATGCAGACATGGTACATTCCAGCTACCCAGATTCACCGGGGGCAGCACAGCACCATCCTTGAATTAGGGAAGTTCTCAGAAGTCACTTAGAACAAGCTTGACCCAATGCTGGGAATCCCTTCTCCAACACCCATGATAGACAAGGGTGACCGTAAGTCAGACACAACTGAAAAGCCCCAGCAACAATAACAGGGTTTCACAGATGTAGCTGAAGTGCTCAACCAGTCCGCTCTCTTCCAACAAACCAGGAAGGAACCCTAAGTCAAACAGTAAAGTATTTATTTAGGGCAGAAGAGCAAAATTCGTAGCAAGGGAAATTCAAGCGGAATTATAGAGCTAGTTCTGGAAAGGACTCAGAGGCTATGTAATCCAATCCCCGCATCTTGCGGATGGGAAAACTGAGGCCCAGGGAAGCTGTGACGTGCCCAACGTCACACAGGTAGAAAGTATCAGAGGTGACACTTGAACTCAGGTCCTTTGACTGTTTTTCCACTGTACAATGCTGCCTAGTAGAATTATTCTACCATAATAATAATAAATAGCATTTATATGACACTTAAAGATTTTCAACCTTATAATCTCATTTTATCATCACAACAACCCTGGGAGGGAGGTGCTATTATTATCCCTATTACACATATGAGGAGACTGAGGCAGACATTAGTTTGGTGACTTGCCCAGGGTCACACAGATAGTGAGTGTCAGAGACCATGCTTGAACCCATATTCACTGCAGCCATCTGGTTGCCCTATACCCAGAGCCTTTCACACATGCACACACAAGTAGGAGGAAATATTTCCCGAACAAGTCACACTCCTAAAATCTTGTCCTTGCCACAGCATCTCCTTATATGTTTCCCAACAACTGGCCTTAGCTCACTGTTAACTCCACTCTGCCTTTGTAGGTGTTTCTTAGGCTTACCACCATATGTTGCTATTTTTTGCTAAGTTGCTATCAATCACCTTCTGTTGCGACTTCTTGCTTCAAAGGCGGAATTCTCTGCTTTTGTAAGGTTGCCCAAGAGAACCTGCCTGGGGACTAAACAATCTTTTTTTAGCTCTTTTGTTAATCAGGCCCACAATCCCTGTAGGGCAGCCGTCAGGACATCTGTCCTGTTGTTCTTTGTCCTTTCTGGAAGAGGATCATGACAGGCAAGTGAATTGAATTGAAGTGAGGGAAGGCCGTGCAAAGTCACCAGCCTCACTTTCTCTTCCGGAGCCATCTGGGTCCAGTGGCAAGATCAGGATGGCTGGATCAGAATGACTGGAGATAGCCCCTGACTTCTGCCCTAACCCCAAACCAAACACAGTTCATTTGTGCACATCCCCACCGTGAAGACCCATAGGCTGCCATGAAATATACTTTTAAGGAGGCTAAGGCTCACTGCAGTTTGACAAGTTGGAATGTGTCCAAAGGCTTTCAACCAGGGTGGGAAGGGAATTGGATGCCATGTTCTACAAAGAGCAATTGAAGGAACTGGGGGTGGTTAGCCCAGAGAAGAAAAAAACTCAAGGCTGACACAGTCGGTGTTATGTGGAACTTGTGACTTACCTAAGGTCATACAGCTACAAGGAGAGCTGTGACATGTGCCCAAGTCTCATCTCCATGCCCCGATGTTTTTATTTAATCAGCTGTACCTTCAAAGGTCATTACTAACAATTCTGCCATTACATCTGTGAATTATCTCAACACCCTTGGTTAGAATTTGTTCAGGTTGGGAGACTTGACCTCCCTTCATTTGCTTGGTGCTCAAATACAACCTAACTTATATCTAGTTATATCCACATTTGTTCTACTCTGTCCAGGCTTCTGATAGTCATTCTCCTTGGAAGAGAAGACCAGAGCCAAAGTCATGGTTCTGCTTTCTTTCTGTGGTCTATGAGCCCAGTCCCACCCTCTCCCAAGCAGCGTGGCTAACCCTTCCTTGTTGCCTTTTTGGCCCTCAACAACTTAAAAACATTGACCAAGATAACTGTGTGTATGAACCATCCCACCCAAGATACACTGTCAGCCCCCATCCTTTTAAAAATCATTTGAGGGGGGAAGGGAGAGAGGGTCTCTTCTGGGATTCCTCTGACTCCTTGACAGCATTTCTGGCTCTTTGTACTTTCGGAGGAGCAGGAGAAATAGAGATGATTGCAGAATCACTCATTTTTAAAACAACAGACCAAATAAATAGTGCATATGCTTAGGATGTGACTTCTCTCCTCCTAGGCTGGCCCAGGGCCTACAGTGCTACATTAACCAGGCCACATTACTCTTTCCGTTCCTCTTTCTGTGCTGGGCAAAGATGCTAGAAATAGGCATGCACTTAAGTCCCTGGGCTTCTGGGATTTTATCTTCCCTTCCTGACTAGGCATCATTTGGAGCTAGATGGAAGCCAGAAACCATTTCCTGAGTCCCCGCATGGCCTTGGGGTTCTCAGAGACCCAAGGAGAGATGGAGAAGAGGAAAAGCCACTCAGAGCTGTGCAGGAACTCATTTGAAACCCTGCTGAGTGGTTTCAGAAGGAAGAAGGATGGCCTTGCACTCATCCAAGCGATGAGGAAGCTGTATTGTGGCATGTGAGCACAAGGGGAAGTAAGGAAGGGCACCGCTGCTGTTGTACAACTTGCCTGGCTAGGGTAAGGAAAGATGGCACAAGGAAGGGGGAGAAGTGCCAGGTATTGTGCTAAGCAGTAGAAAAATATTATCTCATTTGATCTTCAAGCAACCCTGGGAAGTAAGTGCTATTATTATTCATAATATTTGATATCATTAATGTTATTATTAATAATTAATATTATGTATAGTTGAGGAAACTGAGGCAGACAGCCATTAAGTGACCTGCCCAGGGACCCATAGCTAGAAAATATCTGAGGCTGGATTTGGACTCAAGTCTTCCTGACTCCAGTTCCAGCACAGTGGACACACTAGATGCTAAACCCAGTATCACTTTAAAGGGATCATAGATTTAGAAATGAAAGGGACCATAGAGGCCATTTAGTTCAATCTCTTCCTTTTATAATTGAAGAAGTCAAGACACAGAGAGGTTAAGGAACTTGAAAAGGCCACATAGCTAATGATCAACAGAGGCAAGATTCGAACTCGGATTCTGTGGCTTCAATTTCAGCACACCTACTACTGCCCCAGGCTGCTTGTTTGTCAGCATATATAAGGTGATGAGCATGGCACTGCTTTGTCAAGAGCCAGTCATGCCACACTAAGTTCATTCCTTTTTTTTTTTTTTTAAACAAGGTTACTTGACAGGCAGATGGGAATACAACAGACCTGGCATGCACACATTTCAGTAGAGTTTGCAAAAAGTCAGAGCAATCCAGCTTTCTCTTCTCCTCCAGCCCATGCTTCTGTGCATCTGGAAACCAGGGACCGTTCTGAAGGTTACTCATTGCCTGCCCCACAGAGATTCTACAAGGACAGGATGAAATCAGCAGCCAGAAACCGGAGATTTCAGGGAGATGTGGAACTGGGAACAAAGACCTCTCCTCACAAGGAAAAAAAACAAACCCCCTAAAGCTTTCCGGGGCACCCCGAGGTGAGCTGATGCAATGATGCTAGACCTAGCTGTGGGATGGGGTGGAGGAGTGGGGTTTCTGCTACCTAGAGGAGCAGCATTTCTGGCTTCCTGTAGCTTAGGGGAGAAAGTAAAGAAGGGTGTGCTGTTCATTCCTAAAGCATCCTGAGGTATGGATTGCAGCAGACAATTGCAGCAGTCCTAGGCTATAGCAAGGCCCCCCTATTCTCAGGAACTTTCTTTGTCTTGGGAGTAAGGTCCACAGGGAAAGAATTCCTAATTATTGATTTTATAAACAGAAGCGAAGAAAGGAACAGGACTCCAAAGCACACAAAAAATAAGGATTTTTGTAATAATAAAGCACTAGAAATTAAGGAAGTGTCCATCAGTTGACAAATGGCCGAACAAAGTATGGTACATGAATGTAATGGAACACTATTAAAACAGCTGGTGGTACTGGAACTGGAGTCCGAAAGAACTGAGCTCAAATCTAGCCTCAGACACTTACCAGCTGTGTGACCCTGGCCAAATGACATTAGCCTTTGTTTGTGTCAGTTTCCTCAAATATAAGGTGCAGATAATAACAGCACCTACCTTGCAGGGCTGTCATGAGGATAGAATGAGGTAATATTTATAAAGTGTTTCACACAGTTCCTGGCTCATAGGAGGCACTATATAAATTCCTACGCTCTTGCCTTCACCATCATGGGCTGCTAGAAATGATGGAAAAGTCTGTTTTGTACAAACTGATGCCGCACGAGCAGAACAACGTATCCAATAACATCATCCCTGCAAAAACTTACACTTTTGAAAGGCTTCAAGAAAGTCTGAAAAATGCAGTGATCCTGGAGAACTAGTGATGAAGGATGTTGATAGGCTACATGAGGCACACATTTTTGGACACGGCCAGTGTGGGAATTTGTTTTGCTTGACCATGCTTATTTGCCTCAAGATGTTTCCTCCCACCCTTCCCCCATTGGGGGAGGGGAGAGGTAAGAGGTGAAAAAAAATAAACGCTTGTTAGGAAAAAAATTAAAATTTTAAAAGTGGAAGCAATCAGTGGTCGAACATTACAAGAAAGCAGACCAGCTTAACATAAGGAAAACATCTCCTAACCACTAGAGATATCCAAAAATGGGGTGGAAGGGGGTGAGTTCCAAGTCACATAGGGTCTTCCAACGAAGGTGAGGCTAGCCTTCAAGGAAGGCCTTCCTGTTGATCATGGGACTGAGTACCGTCTGAGGTCCTTGCCCTCATATTCATATGCTATTAAAAAAAAAAAAAGACACTTTTCTCCTGGTGGAAAAGTGGGGTAGAAGTGGTTGGAAAGGAAGGGTCTGTTTCTTTCACTATGTGGCTCCCCTCTCCCAAATCCTAGGAGCAACAATCTGCAGTGGGTGGGGTGGTCCATGCCTTAGGACTAGAGAAAGAGTTGCTTTTTCACTGAGATTCCAAGTCATATACTCCTGGGTGGTATGTATTTGTGGGCTCCATTTGTAGGCACATTCTCAGCTTCTGCCCAGTACTGAGGACTTTCCTTTGTGTTAGTATCTGGTCTAGGAGATGATCAGCCCATTCTCTGGCTGGCCACTGTCTTTTCAGTCCAACCAACTGCTGGGTTCTGTCTTTCCAGGTTTACGAGGAGTTTA
This sequence comes from Vombatus ursinus, assembly GCF_900497805.2. Classification (NCBI taxonomy): domain Eukaryota; kingdom Metazoa; phylum Chordata; class Mammalia; order Diprotodontia; family Vombatidae; genus Vombatus; species Vombatus ursinus. Next base: position 17,747,924 of record NW_020949548.1, read on the forward strand.
GCATCCAAAGTGGCAGAGCATACCTCGGCAGGCTTATATTAAAAATGCCCTTTAAAATTCCAAAGCTTTGAACTAAAGAAATACCTCAAGAAGTTTTCATGGAAAGTTCAGACCCACCAGTTCAATTCACTACACTTAGATGAACCTTTTCAAATAATAGGAAAAAAATGTAAAGGGGTCAGCGCCAATCAATACGTGTGTTCAAACAGAATTCCGGGGACTGTGATGTATGTGCATTTTGTATTTTTCCTTTGTACCGCGCCCCTCTGAAGAAAGGTTTCTTTTGCTAGGAGAGCAATGAGAATGTTAGCCTTTGAGTAGAGTCAGTTAACCAATGGCGATGTTTACCAGGTGGAAAGGATATTACCATTTTTCATGTCTTTTTCCCCGTATGTGGCTTTGTTCTTTTTATAACCATGAACAACTCACGCAGGCAAATTCTTTCACAAACCCGCGACATTAGATGTTAATCAGAAGCAGAGGGACCAGAGTATTTGACTTCCAAGTCTCAGGAAATTTGGTGTGAGGATTAGAAGGATAACCTTTACTCATCAGGAACCCAGGAGGGAATAGTGAATCCTTCCTCAGAGGGTGGAAAAACCCAAGCCTGCTATGTTACAGGGGCTTGGTGAGTTATCATGAGGGCCGGGGAAAAGAGATGTGACACAGACAGATCGCTTTTTAACTGGTCCTTCTCGGCTAAGCCAGAGGACTGGACCCCACTCCTCAGATGACCAGGTCAAGGGGCTGCTGGGACCTTTAGCCTGAGGCCTCATTAGCTCAGCAAAGCTCTATGCAACTAGGAAGGATGAGTCTGGAATCCCTGAGAAGCCCAACAAACAGGCTTTCAAAACCAGGCAGTCCTAGGATGTGAGCTAATATCTAGTTACTCACTGTCTGACCAGACAGCAAATAGAAGAAAAAGAGATTACTATGGAAAGCAGGTGATATATTTGGAATATATGTATAATATAACCTCAGCATTTGATAATGAATGCCCATTATGGATTTGAGGAACTCTGTATTTCAGTAGAGCAGGACAGATTAGATAAAGCTATTAATTTTTCATTTGAGGTCTTTACTTCTGGTTACTAATGAAATTAGCTACTTACTGTCATTCCAGATCTTTGCCTCAAAAAGAACCAAACCTAAGCTCCTATCATCACCCAGGCAGTGACTATTACCAACTCATTGACTGGAGCCATATTTTCACAGCTGTCATCTGTTGGAATCGTTTGTTTTACCTGAGGTTTCTTTAGGTTGATTACAGTTTTCACTAATTGTTAAGATGCAGCACTCTTGATTTTCTCAGTAGGCATGAGTTGCTAGCTTTCATTTTCTTGCCAAAAATCCAATCTCATCTGGATTTTCATAGAATGACAGTGGTCAGGAAGATATAATTATGCTTAAATTAACAAATGATTAATTAGCCTTCCTAGCAGTTGTAAACAAGAATGCATTTGCTAATGGCAGACCCCTGATAATGGCCATTGGCCCAAAGAGAATCTTTAGGCTCACCCTAAAAATACACACACACACACACACACACACACACACACGTGTGTGTGTGTGTGTGTGTATAATATATCTTCATACACATACATACACATTCCACAGGGCAGAGTCAAATCACTGAACTGAGTCTGTTAATTGGCTAAAGTGAGGACAATAATTCACATGAGTATAGGGACCACTTTCTCCCTGAGTGCTTAGAGGATGCCAACAGCCAGTTTGCAAAATTAAAGAAAAACTCAGTCGATCAATGAATAAGGAGAGAAAGAGAAAGAAAGAGGGGAGGACAAAAGGAGAAGAGAGAAGGGGGAGAAAGAGAAGAGAGGAAGAAAGGGGAGAAGAGAATGGGAGAGGAGGGAGAGAAGGGGGAAGAGGGAAAGAGAAGAGAGAAACAGGGGAAGAGGGAAAGCAGGGGAGAAAGGGGGAGAGAGGAAGAAGAAGAGAGAAAGGAGGAGATAAGGGAAAGAGAGGAGGGAGAAAGAGAAAAGACAGGAAGAGGGAAAGGGAAGAGAGAAAGGGAAGGGGGAAAAGGGAAAGAGCAGGGGGAGAAAGAGGAAAGAGGAGGGAGGGGGAGAGAAGGGAAAGAGAGAGAGAGAAGGGGATGAGGGGAAGAGAGAAGAGGAAGACGGGGGGGAGAAAAAAGAGAGGAAGAAGAGAGTAGGGAGAAAGGAAGAAGAAAGCAGGGCAGAGAGACAGATACATGCCTTAGGTTTGTATCTGATGAGTTGCCAGCAGAGGGCTCAGGAACATTAGAAATACTAACAGCGGCAACGAAAAGTGTGGTTTGGGGTGTGGTTTTTATTTTTTGAGGTCATTCATCCCCAGTTTCTTCTTTAAAACTTGCTTTGAATTATGGTTACACAGAGACATCACCAAGAGCTATTGGAAGCCAGACTTACTTCAATTTTTTTTTTTCCAGTCTTAGCTCAGAGAGCAGCATCCTGAGTTTATTAAATACCTTGGAATCTAATTTCCCCACTTTAAATAGTTGGAAAGTCACTCTGAAGCATTGGTATTCATTTTGGGAAAGATCCTCCTTTAACATCTCATGACACCTTGCTACTGAAGCATTCGGGAAATGCAAACAAGTACATTTTTTTTTTAAAGGGCATCACTTGAGACTGAACAGGATTTTTGTTTTCTTTTGTTGGGGCCTAAGTCATAAGTTAAAGCTGTTCAGTATGACCCCGGTCTTCAGTGTTGTTAAGACTTGGGAGCTGCATCCCTGAAATGGGCCTCCAGGATTGGATCTGGAGTGAAACCTGCTTCTTCTTTTGTTTCCCACCCAGCTAAAAAGAACCTGTCCTCAGAGTGGTTCAACAGCTGCAGAATGACCAGTTGAATCCTGGAAACATATGGGTTTTTCCTACCCTCCCCTGCCCCCCACAATTTCTTATTAAACCAAATATCAAGAAATTTCTAGGGGTGAAGGATGCTCTCCAAGGCCGAGTCAAAGCATATGGGAGACACACATGACACAGGGCTGCCAGAGCAGATTTCAAAATATGTGGAAAAATTCATTAACAGCCACTTACCAGGATTCCCAGAAAGAGCCAGGAAACATGTCTGGTTAATATTTTAATCTGTACATACCTTTTTTTTTTTCTTCAAACCATTACACTTTTATTTAAATTAACTTTTTCTTGCAAAATATTCATTTCCTTTTTTTTCCGACAAAATTTTTTATAAAGGCAAAAATAAAACCATTTCATTTTGGCAAGTGTTATGAAGTTGACACTGGCAGTAACTGGAGTGAGTTAAAAATAGACGTGTCTTCTAAATAGCTTCAAGAATCATTTTTTTTTTTCTGAATAGAGTCAAAAAACAATAGGAATTTTTATATTAATCAGCGACTTGTAGTTCCACTCACCAGGTTTTTTAAAAAAAACTTTTTTTTTTTCAATTCAGGAAAACATACCTGGAACACGTTAATAGTCTTGCAAAACACTGCAAACATCTCGGTGACCTGCCCCCTCCTCCTTGCGGGCTGGCCACTTAACCCAAAGTCCTGTCGTGTCACCGAATTTCATTTCTGTAGAAAACCAAGTTTCTGCAGGAAAACGTTTTCCTTCTACAATGCACTAACATGGTTCTCGGGAGTCTAGCTGCCCGCCTTCAGCAACTGGCCTGAGACAACCACCCAAGAAGGAGAGGCTTGTGAAGCAGACCTCAGAGCGAAGGTCAAGGCCCCTGGAACCACAGGGCCACTGGCAGGATATCAAAGGCCCTTCTGGACTCACTTGATGCTCCAGCAGGCCACATCTTGCATTTGAAGACAATTGAAGAGAAAATCAAGATGTGTCGGTCAAACATCCCCTGGGTTCAGTTATTGCTTACTATACGACTTAAATCGCTTCTCTTTCTCTCTCCGTTTGGTATTTCCAAATTTTATTCATTCATTTCTTAAAAGTGAATTTTTAAAAAATTCTGGTAGAAGACCCAATTCCTTCTAAAGCTACATACACTGTAAGTGTATACATTGCCAAAAGGTGCCCAGCTGGTCAGAATCCAGCCAGCACCTCTGACCAAAGGGCAGATAGTCTGGGGCTTCTGCTAACAATACTGGCTGCTAAGCATAAATGACATTCAAGGCAGGATGCAAATCCGTGTTTCCAGTGAGTAGGAGGGATCGTTGACTTTCTTCTCCCAGCAGAATCCTTGCGATCTTTTAGCTCCAGCACCCAGGAAGTCATTCTCAGGCTAAATTCTCCCCCAGATTCATCTCAAACATAACATGCTTTTCAAGTGTCAGCAATGATTTGCGATTCCAGTTCCTCACCTCTCTCCTCCTCCTAACTTAACCCACCACCCTCCATATGCGTACCTGAACGTGGCCCCCCTAACCCTGCCACCTCTGTATAAATACCTTTCCATCCACTCAGCCCTTGAGAATGTTAAAAAATATATTGTTTCTAAAATACAGTGTCAGTATTTTACAGCTTGTATTAGAAGTGCCTTTTTATACATATATAAAAGTCATAACTGAAACGTGTGTGTGTGTGTGTGTGTGTGTGTGTGTGTGTTAGGAACTAGCCTACAGTGAGTGATTCATTCACAGGATGGTTGGGAGGGTGGGGGGGGTGTCCTTCCCCCCTTCAGAAAACCTCTCCCTGGCCTCTCAGAATTTCCTTTGGGGAAAGCAAGAGATCTTCTCCAAGGGTGTTGGCTCCATGGGCTCTCAGCTCCAGGCCTCTCTTCAGGACATGGGTCACTGGTCACTGGTCAGTTACTGCTTGGGCTGGCACAAAGTAAAACAGAGTACAGTTAGGAGCCGAGCAGCGGTCAGCACCATCAGCCTGCGTACTGAAGAAACAGGGCACATGAGCAGGCAAGAAGCATGTCTGTGAACGTGGGCGCACACACGTGTATACACGTGCACACACACACACACACACAACAGGAGCGCAAGGCTGACATGACGGGGCGCACAAGCAGAGGGGGGGCATGAGGCCTCCCGGGTGCTGCTCGCCCATGGCTGTGAATCCCAGACTCCCTCCTGGCCAGGCTCCTCACAATTTCTGGACAACTCCAGACATGTTGGCCCCTGGATCAGAGCTATGCCTTGAGAGGGAGGTGGGGGGATATAAGACGAAGGTGAAAAGGCATCAAGAGACTAGATTCTAAGTTATGGCACTGCCACTAGCCATCTGTGTGATCTTGGGCCAGTCTCTCAACCCCCCCTATGCTTCAGTTTGCTCATCCAGAAAATGAGTGTGGACAATCTCAAATGTCCTTTTCAGCTCCAAGAATCTAAATCTATGAGTAAATAATGTGAGTCATGGTCTTGGTTGGGCCGTGAACAATCTGTGTGACCTTAACTTCACCTCTCCAGGTCTCAGTTTCCTTCTCTGTAAAATGAGAGGGAGATTAGATAGCCACCAATATTGCCTTCTATCCATAGCCTTCTAGGAATATATCTAGCATTTCCTTCCCCCCAAACACCAGGAAAAACAAGGAACCGTTCTCTAAACAATCCAACCTAGCTGTTAGACCTGTGAGCCTCAGTCATCTGCTTATCAGATTGAACCCGGGTTGCTGGGGAATAGATGAAATGAGAGTTTCTTAAGTTTTCCAGGTGGTAAGGAACCAGTTCACAGAGATCTGATTACGTCATGCAGTAAGATATAGCCTTTCCCATTTATATACCATCTGATGAGTCTACTGCAGTCCCTTTTCAGGCACGGTTAAGGCTGGACAAGTCGCCCAATTCCCTTTGAACTCTGAGATTCTGTGATGAATCTTGGTCCCAGAGGATACAGGGATACTTTCCCTCATAGCTTTCAAAGTGTTTTTCTCTGCTACTGACTCATTTGATCTCCATGACAACAACCCTGTGCGGTTGTCAGGGCTGGGATGATTGTCTCCTATTTTTTTCCAATTGTGTTTTTTTGTTGTGTTGTTGTTAGTCTGTGTGTGTGTGTGTGTGTGTGTGTGTGTGTGTGTGTGTGTGTGTGGTGTGTGTGTCTGTTTTTTAAACTAAAGCTTGGCAAGGTTAAGGGACTCACCCAAACACACAGCTAGTAAGGAGAGGCGCCTAAAGTGAATTAAAACTTCCTCTCCCATCTACGGTTTAGACAAAGTTGACAGAAATAAATAGATCTCATCGGGAAGGAAGAGGAGTTCCAATCGATCACTACTCCAAGGAGAAGCATCTAGGAAGAGACATGCTCCACACTGCAGGGCAATGAAGCATCCAGAACAGAGGCACCACAGAGGCAAGCCAGGCAGGCCAAGCGGATGCGGTCATTAGTGCTTACTTGGAAGGTGCTTAGACAAACGTGTAGTGAAATCCATTGCTTAAGGGGGGCTGTGGTACAGAAGGTGAGGGGAGGCCCTTGGACAGCAAGGCTGACTGTTGAGCTAGACAGAATCACACAGGAATTAAGCAGTGCGTTAGACATAGGATTGATACAAACTGTCGACACAAGTCCCCAACGATCAGCCGGACACCCCAAACACCTGGCGTGGGAGGGCAGCAGGAACCAGAAGGGCAGGGCAGGTGACCTCACCAAGGCCACCCAGCCTCAAATCCCAGGGCATGAAGGGGGTGGTGGGGAGGAGCAGTGAGGCAGGTGGTCATCCCCAAGGCTGGCCCCATCTGGAGGGAACCCCAGGGTCCTCTGTGGGTCATAAAGCCCTGAAGGTGGCAGAAGACAGGGGCAGCAGATAACATGCAGGAAAGACATCAGAACATCTCTGTTCTCTGACTGGAAGATTCTGCTCTGGTACATGCTAGGCTTGACTCCAAGCAGGCAATTACCAGGCTTTAAAATTAAGCATGTAGCAAATAGAGTAAGAGCAAGTACAGGCCACAGAGGAAATAGGAACTCTGTCTCATCAGTAAAGGAATTCCCATGAAGAAGTCGTCACCCAGGCTTCCTCATAATTAGCTCCCTAGTTCAGCCTCTAGACCCACCTCAGACCATTAGCTGCTCAATGTAGAAGCCATTTTGGGGTGTACAGCATTAGGAAGAGACTGTGGCTGAAGCGTGGGAGCATATGTTGGGAGAAACACATTAGATGTAGGCAGCCCTGGGCTGAAACCACAAGACTGGTAAAGGCATGGCCCCTGACCTAGGGTGATGAGAAACTGGAGTGATTTTAGCCAAATCTGATAAAAATGAAATTTAATAGGAATAAATGTAAAATCCTACACTTGGGTTCCAAAAAAAAAATAATAAAATTGACTATACAAGTACAAAAGGATCATATGGAAAAATCTGGAGGCTTGAGTGGACTGAAAGCTCAATGAGTCTGCAGCCAAACTCTTTCCCACGAACCTACACCTAATGGGATCTTAGGCTCTGCAAATATCTCTCTCTGAATTTGCCTCTTATTAAAAACTTTGGAATCAAATTGAGATCTGCACAATTTTAGCTACCCAGTCACCTGGAAGGTCATAGTAGGGAAGGGGGTTTGCACCAGGACAGAGAACACTCACTTCAGAGGCTGTACTCAACATTTGTGCCCATGACTTAGATCCAGGAATTAATGGCGGTGGCTGTCAAATTTGCAGATGACACCAATGACCCAGTAGAAGGTAAACTCTTTGTTCACATTTGTCTTTGTCACGTCCCAACACCAAACTCTGTGCCTTGTACATAGCAGTCCTCATGTTGAACTGAATTGAATTGAGGAAGTATAACTAATTGGGATCCTTAACAAAATACTCTAGAAGGATTAGAAGAAATCTAATAGAAATAAATGTAGAGTCTTAAGTTCCAAAAGAAAAATCAATTATGAATAATGAGGTTCATATTAAAAAGATCAGGGGGTTTTAGTGGACCCAAGGCCTGACATGAGTCAGCTGTGTGCTACAGAAGCTCAAAAAAAAAAAACCCACCTCACCAAAAAAACTAATGGGATCTTGCACTGCACTAAGAGAAGTGGGGGAGGGTGGGTTCAGAATTGGGAAGGTACCTGTCTTTCTGCTTCCATCATCAGATCACACCTTGAATATTATATTCGCTTTCAGGTACCACAATTTGGAGTGAAGACTGACAAACTGGAGCACAACCAGAGGAAGGCAATTAGGCTACTGAAAGGACTAGGCTCTATACCAGGATCCATGGGACAAACTATCTTTAGTCTCAAACTTCTGGGTCTCAGAATCCCTTTACACTCTTTAAAACTTTCCAGAAATCCCCTCCCCATCCCTGCAAAGATCTTTTGTTTACATGGATTATATCTATTGGTGTTTACCATTTTAGAAATTAAAACATCTTAGTGTCATTTTGAAAAGAGTTTTGACCTCCCAGACCCCTGGAAATGGTTTTTTGAGACCTCCCAGACCACACTTTGAGAATCACTGACCTAGAGAAAAGACTTGAAGGGAGGCGGATGGTCAATGATCATCTTGCCAATGACCACCTGCCTCGGTGTCTTCTGGTATTTGAAGGGTGGCTCTGGGGAAGAGGGATTAACCTGGTTGTCCTTGGCCTCAAAGAGCAGACCAAGAAACATCAGGTGGAAATTACACAGAACCAGAGAGAACTTCTTAACAAGTAAAACTGTTTGAAACTCCAATGGGCCGCCATAGGAGTTAGTGAGTTCCCCAAAAGTAGTAGAAATCTCACAGAGGGCATGTCTACTCACATAGGGGATTGACACAGAGATACATTAAAGTGCCTTCCAATTCAGAGACTCTAGGATTCTATACTCTGGCCTCTCTGCCAATCACCCGCCTCTCCTGAGGCCCAAGGAACAAGTCTCCAGCAATGCACAGGGTCTCCTCAACTTCTCATCAGGCTGGAGGATGTCTACAATGACTTCTCAAGAAACCCGCTAGAAGGATTCCAGTAATTGTTAAGGACATCTTTCCTTTACTTGTCAGAGTCCACTCTAGGCCATGATGGCTGGAGCACTGAATGACAGCAGTGCCTGTTGGGACTTGGGGACAAAGATGCCTGATGCTGAATGACCCAGATGTCCCAGAGCACACAATCTCCTTCTAGGCTTTGCCCCTCAGAAAGGCAGGTGTGGGAGCCCTTGGAACTCCCTGGATACTGCCCTTTCCCCAAATGCCCAGCTGGATAGCAATAAGTCTCCTTTGAAGAGAGAGAGGTTTCATTCCTGGCCAAATAGCATTTGGGGAGCTGAACAATGTTCAGAACAGTGAAACTGTTCCTAAGAAAAAGTCAATATTACTCCTGAAATAGTTTCCCTCTCCCTCTCATGAGTGTGTTGGGGGAAGACAGGGGTCATCTATATAAGTGGTGTTACACTCAAATAGAAAGGATCACTGGACCATATCTAAGGATCCCCATGGGCCCTACTGACTTAGAAAACCACATATTAACATCATACATGTTCTATTATATTTTTATGTATTTTGTAAAATATTTCTCAATTCCATTTTAATCTGGTCCTGGCCTTAGGAATGCTGCCGGCCACAATGTTGCCGCATGTTTGACAGCTCTGGTCTATGTGGCCAGTCCAAAAGTTTGCTTTGGCCACCACTGTAGAGAGGAAGCTAGAAAAACTCAGCTTTAGTGGACAGTAAGGAGGTGTCTAGTTGGAGACATTATGAATGGACAGGCATTCAGTTAGGCCAAAAAGTTGTGGCCTAAATCAGACAGTCAGGACCAGGATACATGGGCAGGCAACCCACCTCCCCTAGGGAGGGCTAGCTTGACTCTGGTCCTCCTACTTAGCCCCCACAAATAGTCTCAGAAAACCATCTCTCCAGTTCATTCATCCTAAGTGCCAACTCCCATAGCTCACCCTGGTGGCCCCAGAGATAGAACTAAGTTTTAAATCCTCGTTTTGAGAGCGAAGCTGACATGCTGATAACTTCAGTAAGAAGTTGAAAAAAGCTGCCGTCCCACCCACCCTCCCTGCCCCCAACCACAACCCCCTTTCCTACTCCCCTACTTGAGACTGGCAGACAGGTCACTTGATTACTTCTTTCTCCATGGGACTGAGAGTCTGGCCTAGGACAGTGTCTTCTTGCTTCTTGTAAAGAAATTAATCCTCTCTTGGCATGAACCTCACATCCCTGGGGGAATGCCTCCTACCCAGAGGTTTGCTGCCTCTAAGAGAGGGTGCCCTGGATACAGCGTGAGTGGCGGTGACATGTGAGAAGGCTCCCAGGACTCAGGAAGGGGCCTGGCCACAAGTGGTCCCTTGGGATGGGAAGCAGCGAGGTTTACCTGCCACCTGCTTGCTACGCTGGGAGGCTTCAGAAGCCAGGGTGTGGGAGATATGGAAGATGCGTTCTTGTTCCTGGAGCTGGGAGTCGAGGTCGGCTGAGCGGTTTTTGTCCTGAATGGTTGGAGGCTGGAGGTTGTGCATGCTAGAAGCCAAGAAAGAAAGGAGGCGGTCACCCACCCACCAGAGGGCAGCTTGATGATGGCTTGTAGGAGCAAGGACAGACCCCTCTCCCCGTACCCAGATCCTTCCAGGGAATGGGCGGGGCAGTGAGGAGACTAGCTTTACACATGGGCCCTAAACCTAGGCAGCCTGGGTGGACTCCCTATTCTGCATCCTCTGTCTGCCACACTTATCCCTCCTCCAAAAACACGCTCAGTGTATATGGGAAGCCAAAGATCACCAATAACATCTAGGATAGGACAGAATAGTTGTCACATGGATAGTAAGTATCAAAGGTCAGATTTGAACCCAGGTCTTCTGACTTTAGAGCTAGTTAAATTTCTATTCTATCACACTTGCCATCTGGCAAGTCACTGAAGACTCAGTTACCTCACCTATAAAATGGAAATATTAATAGAACCTACCTCACAGGGCTGTTGTGAGGCTTGGGTAAAGTGGCAGGGACTAGACTGGTAGACCTAATTCCCAGGTGAGGAAACACTTTCTACAAATTCAGGTCAGCTACTTCTCTGAAATCTAAAGTCTTAGAGAGTTGACTGGAGCATTGAGAAGACAAATAACTTGCCCCGGATCACAAAGCCAATATGAAATAGAGGTTGGACTCATATCTGGCTTTGAGGCCAACTTTCTATCAGCTATGGCATGAGCCCCCTTCATTTGAAGAGAAAATGAAATAACATACAAACTGCTATGCACACCTTAAATAACTACTATTTATCAGCAGTTATCATCTGAGCCCTGTTTCTGAATTCTTGCAGGAGTAAGAAGGTCATTTCAACTCGATGTCAGAGAGAGAAATGATGCTGACACTTGGACTTCACTGACGTGGGTATACCCTCCAGTGACATAAGTGGAGGCCAGGATGGTGCAGAAGATGGAGGCTGGGCTTGGGAGTCAGGGAGAACTGAGTTAAAATCCTAACTCTGCTATTAACAGTGTGGCCCTAAGCAAGTCACTTAAACTTTCTTGAATCTTAGCTTATCCATCTGTAAAATGGGGATAATTATAGCAGCTACCACACTGGGATGGTAGCCTTAAAATTGCTATATTGCCAGCTGCTTATAATTATTATTATTGTTGTTGTTGTTGTTGTTGTTGTTATCATTCACCTAATTCCTCCAAACACAATCTTTAGTTTCATGAATTTTTTTGGACAAAATAATTCCTGCCGTAGAGGTCAACTTTTCTGAAATCAGCTAGTGATCCTTGGTTGTCAGCATGGTGGGAAGCCATTAATTGAGCCAATAACTCTCCACTTTAGGAGGATCTGGCCATGTGGGTCTTCTGTAGGAAGAGCCTTCCAGGACCCATGGACACCTCGACAAGTCCACTGAGGCAGGGGAGGAATATCTAGGCAATTCTCAATGTTGGGAGGATATGCGGAGACACACATGGAGCCCTAGTACAAGGTACTCCAATGCTTGCCTGACCTGATCCATTATCAGTATGTGGATGGGGCTGGGAAAGAGGATAAGGGAACCCAGGATGAGATGCTGACCTCGAGCAGGTGAGGAGGTTACGGATCTTCTCGGCTTTGCGGAACCTTGCCTCTAACTCTTCCAGGCTGAGCGGCTCCTCGGGCTCCAAGTCCACATAGCGTTCAGGGATGGACACCTTATCTGGCTTGGACAGCTAGGCAAACAAAAGGAATAGAGAGAAATTCTGAAGCTGGGCACCTGTCCCCCACTGCCCTCCCCTCTCTGGTTAGTACCCATCCATTAGCACCGTAGCTGCCATGTACCAATAAATGTACACAGTGTTTCCTTCAATTAGATTGTAAGCTCCTAGAGGGCAGAACCAAATTTTTGCCCTGCCTTTGTCTCTCAGGGTTAGCACAGTGACTGATATCTGGTAGTAAGAGTTTAGTGGATGCTTATTAGTTTACTGATCAATCATACTTGGCAGATCTTTTGAGGTCTGCCTGAGAGGCTGGGCATTGCCCATCTGAGGGCAGCGGGGATATGGCAGGAGGGGAGGCAGAGAGAGAAGGGGGAAAGGGAAGGAAGCCAGTTCAGGGAGGTTCTAGACTAGCAAATTATACCGAGAGTTTCTAAATGCAAGTCACTCAGCCTATACTTGATCCATTTCTTTAGTCACGATCCCTTACATACCCTGTTGGGTCAGGGCAGGTATGAGGACCTGACCTGTGATTTCATAGGTATAGGGAACTCCCTGGGTGGAAAACTCCCTCTACTAATACCACATCTAATCATTTTAGAGAACTGCCCAAAGCACTGAGAGGTTTAATGACTTGTCCAGAGCCAGTATACATCTGAACTCGAACCCAGGTCTTCCTGGCTCCAAGGCCAGTTCTCAATGCACTATTTCTTTTTATTTATATATTTAAATTAATTTAAAAAATTTTTTTTTGCTTTTTGGTGAGGCATTCAGGGTTAAGTGACTTGCCCAGGATCACACAGCTAGTGTCAAGCGTCTGAGGCTGGATTTGAACTCAGGTCCTATCTCCAAGGCCAGAGCTCTATCCACTGCACCACTTGGCTGCCCCTATTTATTTTTTTTTACTTGCTTTTTTTCAAGGCAATAGGGTGAAGTGACTTGCCCAGGGTCACACAGCTAATAAGTGTCAAGTGTCCGAGGCCAAATTTGAACTCAAGTCTTCCTGAATCCAGGGCCAGTGCTCTATTCACTGTGCCATTTAGCTGCTCCCTTGATCTACTATTTCTGAATTTTGAATACTCTTTTCCCCCATGAACAAGCCCCAGGAAAGAGACACTAAGGCTTGACCGTGTGTTGGCAGAGGAGAAAAGGAAAGAGAGAGGGGAGCAGGAAAAGGGGACCTGGGCAGCCAGTGGGCAGTGGAAGAGGTATTAGCAAATTAGAAACTGAAGTGTGGCCAAGGAACAGAAGTAGAGATTTCTTGAAGCAGCAAAGACAGAAACTACAGAGGAGAGAGCACAGTCAGCAGAGCCTTGGGTTTGAATCCCAGCTCTGATGCTAATTAGCTACAGCACGCTCCCCACAGACAATTTATTAAGCCACTCTAAGTCATTATCTCCTCTGTCAAATGGAGAGAATACCTGTCAGGATCCACCTCACAGGGATATTCATACGACCATAGTCAGAGCTTGAAGAGACCTTAGAAATTGTCAGGTTCTCTTTTAACAGAGGAGGAAACTGAGGCCCAGAGATGTGAAACAACTTGCCCAATATTGTTAAGCCAGGGAGTGGCAAAGCTTGCATATGAACCCAGATCCTTTTATGCAGAACTCTTTAATGATTAAATGAAGCAAAGGACATGAAGTGCTTTGTAAAAATGTTAGCTATTATCATCTTCATTATAATTGTTTTTGTTGAGATAGGTAGTTTCAAAGTTCTAAGCCATGGGCTCAAATATTGATAGGTAGGCTGTGGAAAAGAAAACTGGGGACCAAGGTAGGGGTTTCTTAAACTGGGGAAGGGGGAGGTTCCAAATCACACTGCTATGACTTCCTGGGTTCCCCAGGACTGGAGGGAATCCTTCCAACCAAGGGCTGAGCCCTGGCGGCCCCCACGCAGAACAGCAGCCCCAGTGTTAGAGGCTCTTTCTTATGATGGAGAGGAGGGAGCCCAGATAGGCTTAGCTGGCAGGCTTTTCCCTAACGCTCAAAGGGTGAATTTGATCACGTTTGATCAAATTTTTAAAAACCAAATTAAATCCCACTTAAGGACACGCTCGCCCTCTGATTGATAATTGTTACCTTCCCTCATGGTGGAGAAAGTTAACAAACTCTCCTCTGTTTCCAATGGGGGCAGATGAAGAGGAAGTGTGATTTCATTACAGCAGGAGGGATTTAGGTTAGAGATAAGAAAGGACTTCCTGACTGGCAGGATTATTTGGGCACTATAGCAGACTGCCAAGACAGGATATGGGAGTTTGTTTCCAGAAGGGGACCTGTAACTTGACAAGCTCCTGGCTATCTCAAATCGCAAGAGGAAAGGCTCAGTGGCCCGAGGACTGGCACAGAGAACTCCCGGGGCCAGTGGGACCTGGATGGAAATGATTCTGCTACAAACACTGCTCTATTGTTCTGGGTAATTCAGTGAGCTGGTCAATAATTATAATAATATCTCACATTTATATAGTACTTAGAGGTTTGTAGAGTGCTTTCTCTATGATATCTCATTTGACCTGGAGAACAATCCTTTTTGACTGCACTTGAGGTTTTCTTGTCAAAGATACTGCAGTGGTTTGCCATTTCCTTTTCCAGCTCATTTTACAGATAAGGAAACTGAGGCAAACAGGGTAAAGTGACTTGTCCAGTGTCACACAGCTAAAGTGTCTAAGGTCGGATTTGAACTCATGAAGATGAGTCTTCCTGACTCTAGGCCTGGCACTCTATCCACTGTGTCACCTAGCTGCAAATCCTTTGGGGTGGGGGTTATTATTTTCTCTATTTTATAGATGAAGAAAATGAGAATCAGAGACTCTAAGTGACTTGTGGGGGTCACACAGCTAGTAAGCATCAGAGGTGGGATTCCAACCCAGGTTCTCTTGATTCTAAACCTAGTCAGTGAGGGCTTCTCCCCCAACCTGGTCTCCAATTCTGTGAGGAAGATGGTAATGTATGTATGTGTGTAGGGAGGAGCAACCACTATGAGTCTTGGCTGAAGACCAAGGTTGTAGCAATTCTCTTTAGGGAATCTACCTCATGATGGTCACTGACACTGGAGTTCTGAATGCGGAAGCCTAGAGACATGACCACTAGGCCTCTTATTATAACTATTTAATAATGGCCATTCTTAAATATCACTTAATAACTATTATAAAATGTTATTTAATAATTATTGCACATAATTTCACAACTAAACAATGTTTAATAAATATTATTGAATCATTTAATTATTATTTAATAATAACTCACATTTATATAGTACTCAAAACCTTTCAAAGTAGTTTACATATGCAATCTCATTTGATTGTCACAATAACTCTGTGAAGGGTTTAATAATATTAAATGATTATTTAATAATTATTTAGTTTTATTTAATTACTTAATATTAGCATCCAAGGTCCCCTTTGAATTAGACGTAGAGATGTGGAGCAGAGTGATGCCATGTGTGCAGTTATATTGGAGCTGCTTCATTCATTCATTCATTCATTTACTTAACCAACACTAATTAAGTTCCTATTCTATACAAAATGCACCATGCTTAGTTTCAGGCCCAGAAAAACTAAAACATCTTGTTAGGTCCCAAAAGAACCTGTACCAAATGGGAACTTATTATTATGCTCCCTGGACCCGCTCTTTGTTCAAATGCTCTGATTTCCACTAACAGCACTGCCGTCCTTCAGATGGCCCCAGTGCAGCCTCAGCATTATCCCTGTGTCCTCCCCATGGCCTCTATATCCACTTGCCCGGCTCCTCTCACTCGCTCAGGCCCTCGTCCCCTTTCCCCCGAGCTATTGCAGAAGCCCCGAATTGGTCTCCCTGTTTCAAGACCAACAATCCTCCAATCCACACAGCTGCACAGGCTAACCAGATCACTCCTTGGCTGAACAATTTTCAGTGGCTCCTTAGCGCCTCCAGGACAACATACACATTCTTCAGCCTGGCACCTTTAAATCCCTCCATGATCTAACTTCCCCTGACCTTTCCAGGGTTATTTTACATCACTAGGCTCAAATCCTGCTTCTGACCCATACTGGCTGTACAATAACCCTGGACAAATGGCACAGGGGGCAGAGAGCTGGGCCCTGGAGTCAGGAAGACCTGAGTTCAAATCTAGCCTCAGACACTGTACAACCCTGGGTAATTCACTTAACTCCTCTGTCTACCTCAGTTTCCTTGACTATAAAATGGGGCTTACAGGGCTATTGTGGGGACCAAATGAGATATTTGTGAAATGTTTAGCACGTAGTAAGTACTCTATAAATGCTTCTTCCTTTCCCCTTCCCTGGGCTGTTGTGATGATCAGATGGGACAATGTTTAGCATACAGTAGGTGCTCTATAAATGCTTCTTCCATTCCCCTTGTCTGGGCTGTTGTGATGATCAGATGGGATAATGTTTAGCACACAGTAGGTGCTCTATAAATGCTTCTTCCTATCCCCTTCCCTGGGTTGTTGTAAGGATCAAATGAGGTAATATTTGTAAAGCACTTAACTCAGTGCCTGGAATTTCCTTCCTTCCCTCTTCAAACTCTCCTGTGTCCATCCTTATCCACTGCCTCCTTCTGCATGATGTAAGTAAGCTCTGTGAGGACAGAGCCTATGTCATTCTTTATGAAATCAGAGCGTTTGAACAAAGAACAAAGACGGATCCAGGGAGCATGATAATAAGTTCCCATTTGGTACAGGTTCTTTCGGGACCCAACAAGATGTTTTAGTTTTTCTGGGCCTGAAACTAAGAATGGTGCATTTTGTATAGAATAGAATATAATCCAATGTCTAGCACAGTGCTTGGCACAGAGAAGGCACTTAATGACCTCTTCACTGTGAGCTCCATGATAGCTTGCCTCCTTTTACCTCAGCCCCATTTGTCCCAAAGCCTGGTCCCCCTGACTCAAGGGAGTCCTCCAGCGCCCAACTGGAGAACATTTCTTTAACAGGTCTTGAGATGACATCTCCTCTACACCATTTTCTGTCCTGATGCCAGCTTTGAGATCCTAGGCTCATACATGGAGTCTAACTCAGTTCTTTTTTGAGGGATTATCTGGGAAACACTTCATTGTGACCTACAGCAAGAAACACTTGGCAAACCCAGCCTGGGAAAGCCTGGAGAGAAGAAGGCCATGGAAGGCGATGCTTCCATCAGCAAGATGACAGCCCCGCCAACTTTACCTCTCTGTTGATGTCTATGTCATATTCTTGAGGCTCTAGGTCCATCTCAGTCACGGGAGTAGCCTGTACTTTCAGCCAGCCATCCTCGTCTTTCTCCCCTCCTTGCATGGCTCTCTCAAGTAATTGCAAATCAAAGTCCTGTTCTCGCTTCCACTGGTAACAGACACAAAAGGGTTAAAAAGTGGTCACTGCCTCCTGCCAACTGAAACCTGCCCTTCCTTTGGGGGGACCCAGGCTGCTAGGAGTCATTATAGAAAAGCTGGACAGGAAAATGAAAAATCTCTGACCCTTTCAACAAACAGCCTGTTTCCCTAGGCTTAGCCTTTTAAGTAGTAAATAGCTGATGCCTATCTGGAACCTTGGGATTAACTACATTTACAAAACACAACTGGAGCTAGACCCAAAGGATGTCTGTTCACTCTAGGATACCAACTCAGAGCCATTCACCTCTGTTGGGATGAAGGCAAGCTGGGCGCCCAATTGGTAATTCTCAGCCCCTCAGCCAGGGCCTGATCCAAATCTCCCAATCAGCTGTACTGTGTAAATACCTTAGAGGATTGCCAGCTGGTGAGGCTAACAAATGCGGATGGTTGGAGTGGTATGGGGGAAACAGTGATGGATGTGGAGTCCAAGGACATAAGTCCAAATTTTGGCTCTGCTACTTATTACACATGGAACTCCACAAATTTTTCATCTTTATTTGGACTCCAGTTTCCTCATCTATGAAATGAGGGATAGAACTAAATAATCTCTAAGGTCCCCTCTTGCTCTAATCTATGATGTTAGGACAGTTACTACCAGCCCATGTGAGCCTATGGGCTCCTTTCTCAATTAAAAGACCAATATATTGGACTTGGAAAGAGGGAAAAACAAAGACCTTCACCAATCTTTTGGTAGAATGGGGATATTAGTGAATTCTTTCCACATATAATAGCTATTAAGATCAGCTAATGAGGCAGCCCATGGTGTAAGCTTATAGAACCCGAAGGTAGCTTTGGAGCTGAGTCACTCTGAAATTAGAGTGGGTTTATGTGGAATCGGTGAGGCCACTTTTAATTCAATGGCAAAAACCATGGGTACCTTAAAAACTATGCTCAGTCTGAGTTTTCTAATAACCCACTCCTGAATCTCCCG
Organism: Vombatus ursinus; assembly: GCF_900497805.2. Taxonomy (NCBI): domain Eukaryota; kingdom Metazoa; phylum Chordata; class Mammalia; order Diprotodontia; family Vombatidae; genus Vombatus; species Vombatus ursinus. The sequence goes on from NW_020949548.1 coordinate 17,766,182, forward strand.
AAAATACTTTATGGTCAGCACTGGAAAGGCCAATTTCTACCTTCTTGTGTCCTAAAAAGTATTAACGCTGACCATGTTATTGTGAATTGTGAAAAAGGCTTTTCCATGCCTTTCTTCTCTTAGACAGTAGCAGATGTCCATCTTCTCCCTTCCCCCTGTCCCCTCCTACCCCAAAGAGTCCTAGGCACATCTGTCAACAATGCTAATGACAATAATAATGAAGATAAGATCGGCCGATTTCAACCTATTCACGCACAAGCTTTCCATACTGTATATTTAAACGGTCATTGCTCTCTCTTTGGTGAATGATTCTGAATGTTTGAAATGATTAGGATGTTGAAGCTCTTGTGATAGAGAAATCATGCAATGATTCTCAAAGAAGACATGCCGTTTTTTCCAGTCTTGGAAGAGTGATAGTCACTCTTTTAAGCCAGGCTTGATTACCTCCATAAAAAGAAGAGGACCTCTTTATTCTACGGTGCGGCCTAGTAAGAAACATATCAATCCATTATCATCAAGCAACATTTTTATTGGTGTCAATGCAGAGACTTATACATGTGTTTCTTCCAAAAAAAAAACAACCCAACAATAAAAAACCCACAAGAAGCTACTCAAGAGTCAGTCTGTATCTGTATTCTTTCTACATTTTGAGACACCTGGTTGCAAAAAAACAAAACAAAACAAAAAAGGCAATGTTATCTTATTTGGTCAGTAACCCACACACTGAGGCTGAGAGAGCCAGTGGACATCAGCAGCTCTGTACACGTCAGTGCCCCTGGAGCTCACCTCTCTGGCCACTAAATTAATAGCTACAAATAGGCTGCTTGACTACAGGTGGGGGGGAGCATGTTTTGATACTCACTCCAATCATTAATTATTGTCAACACAATAGCAAAAGGTGTCATTAAGAAACTGTGCGCATATATCAGATGAACTAGAATGACAAAAAAAAATACTTAGACTCAGCATAGCTCACTGGAATATGCAAAGATTGTGAACATATTTATGCTTTCCAGGGTGAAGGACTTCACTCGGATAAACATGTGTTGCCTAGCTCTCCGCTAGTATTCCCTAGAAGGGAACAGATCAGCAATGCAGAGACTTAGAGACAAGTGAACCACAAATCAGCATTACTGGGCTGGGCAGCAGAGGATGCTAGACAAGGACTGAAGGAGAGGGAGAAGTCACACTTGGGGTGGGGGATCGGCTATGCTATTGAGGCAGAGCTGCTAATGCAATGAAGCCTGGTAAAAACAGAGTGGGCTAGTTATGAAATGTCCAACACAAATTAGAAGCTTCTGTAAACAAAACAGGCGACATTAGAGGCATGATGAGCAATAACTCTAAAAGCAGGAAAACTTGTGCAATGAATTAGGTAAGGAGGAATCAGGCTAAATATCTAGGGAAACACATTATTAAACACAAAACACACAACTGAACTAAAATGGGGAGGGGAGAAAGAGAGAGAAAGAGAGAAAGAGAGAGAGAGAGGGAGGGAGGGAGGGAGGGAGGAGACAGACAGAAAGAGAGAAGAGACAGACAGACAGACAGACAGCAGACAGACAGACATCTAATACTACTGTGCCATTTAGACTCCTGGGAATCAGGACACTCCCTTTGTTAGCTTGGCTTCGGTTAGTGACCCAGGGGAGCATCACAAACTCCCATATTCTCTGCTTGAGCCCAAGCATGTCCTGGCTTCCGAAGGAACTATTCAGATCCCTCCTGAAGCCATAGTTCACTAAAAGAGCCCCAGCACATATCCAGAGCCCCTCCTGTGACACACACTTTGAAGTTTCCAGGGACGGTTACTTCATTTTGCTCCTTCTCTAGCAAATTACTGGGATCCCTCTTCCATCCGCCACACAAAATCAGTCATAACGTTCTGAAAGGCTGATAGAGAATTCCTAGAATGGCCTCTCCAGGAAATTCTTGAAATAAACTCTAGACTGACTAAGTCTCTCTAGACATCTCCTATCCACTAAGAAGCTCTCTCTCTGTTTCTCTCTCTCTCTCTCTCTCCCTCCCTTTCTCTCTTTCTCTCTCTCTGTATCATCTCCCATTCCATTTTTTGACCATCTTTCCCCTGCTCAAACACAGCCCTCATTTTGAGGAGAAAACCTTAACCAGGACTACTGGCGCTGCTGAAGCAGACAGCTCGCTCAGGCAGAGTTCGGAAGCCCTGCTTTAAAGTGTGAAGGGGGGAGGCACAAGCAGCCCAGTCCTCCTAGTAACATACTGAGCCGAGGTCTCCAGGGCTGGGACGGCTGAACATGTGGGACGAGGACACACTCTGTTTCTCGCCCTGGCTCAGCGTCTTCTTGCGCTCCCGGACGAGGGCCTTCTGGTGCCGCTTCATCCTCTCCAGCTGCTCCTCAGCGCTCATCTTGCCCCTCAGGTGGTCTCCAGAATACAGACGTTCCAAGGCACTCTTGGGTCTCTGGGAAGGAGGCATGTGACAGACAGAACACACAACCTCAGAGGCTGAGAGCCCAAAACACAGAAGGACTCAGACCGCCAGGACTAACTTCTAGCCCTGTGGCCTCTTCAGAACACTTTCACAGAGAATAATCTCAGGGACAGAAGACACCTCAGAGGTATATAATCCAATCCAGCAAGCATCGTGCTAGGTGCTGGGGAGACAAACTGGAATTTTAGAAAATAGTCCCTGCCCTCATGGAGCTTCCATTCTAGTGGCAGGAAATAGCATGTCAGCAAAACGAGTAGGTGTATAATTAACTGAGGAGGATGAAGCAGACACTAATACTAGAGGAAATGAGCTGGGCCTTAAACCAGAGGAGGGGGAAGAGTATGCTGAGGCATGGGGACAGCCTAGGCAAAAGCATGGAGGAAAGCTGAGATTAGGAAGAAATAAGGAGGCCAGTTTGGGTGTAATATGGAATGTGGGAGAGAGAAGAGTAGGAAATAAGCCTGAAAAGGTTGGCTGGAGCCAGGCTGGGAAGGCCATGGGAGCCAGCGGCATGGCACAGTCAGACTGCGTTATAGGAAGTTTATTTCAGCAGCTGTGTGGAGGATAGTTTGGTCCCATTTGCACCCAAGCAGGGAACCTTCTACATCATGATGCAATGGGAAGAATGAAGGCTATGGAGTCAGCTGTCCTGGGTTTGAATCCCGGTTCTACCATTAGGAAATCACTGTACTTCTCTGGCCCTCGGTTCCTTCTTCTGTAAGACAAGTGGGCCAGACCTCTGAAGTCCCTTCCTGCTCTAACTCCAAGATCCTATGAATTTCTATCTTCAACAGTTGGTTCAGACAGCCTCTCTCTGTGTCTGGACTCTCAAATATGCCAAGGACTTGTGATTTCTTTAGCAAGAGGGAACCCTCCCTGCCAGCTCAGAATACTATTAGGCAGTAACTCCAGAGCTAAGTCCTAGAGAGTTGTGTGAAATTGAAAGAGGGTAAGGGACGTGTCCAGGGTCACACAGCTAGTCAGTGTTTGAACCAGGATCTGAAGGTGGGTCTTACTGCAAGCCTTGCGCCTTCAGGCATCCTTGACTCTTAATTATTACAACATTTTTCCTTTTATCAAGTTGAAATCTGCCTCCACAACTTGTATCTGCTCAAAGGGCTTCTAGTCTTGCCCTCTGAGGACAAGCAAGATAAATATAATCCATCTATCATTTGATGGATAGCCTCGAGGATCTTGGAAGACTGTGAAGATGGCCTCCTGAAGTCTCTCCTTCTGCAGGTTAACCCTCCTATGTTCCTTCAATTGGTCCTCCCGTGACATGGGTCCTTCACCATCCCTGTAACCACTCTCTGGCTTGTCGACGCTCCCCTTCTAAGCACATGAACATCTAGAACCGAGCACGATACTTTGGAGGACAGCCAGGCTAGCCTCTCCCCTTGTCCTGGCTAAGACAGCCTGGGATCCCATTAGTTTTTCCAGCTGCTGGGGTGTCAATGACCTATACTACTCACTTTCAAGGGCAGCCATGTGGCACAGCGGTTAGAGCTTCCAGTCAGGAAGACCTGAATTCAAATGGGTTTGGAATCAGGAAAAATCATCTTCCTGAGTTTAAATCTAGCCTCAGATACTTATCAGCTGTGTGACCCTGGGCCAGTCTCTTAACCCTGTTTGCCTCAGTTTCCTCATCTGTAAAATGAGCTGGAAAAGGAAAGGGCAAACAACTCCAGTATCTTTGCCAAGAAAACCCCAAATGGGGCCATGGAGAGGCAGACATGACTGAAAAACAACTGAACTGAACTGACTCTTAAAATACCATCATTGGTACAGATGATGAAGTACCGCGATTCTTAAGTCCCAGCCCTGGAGAGATTTCTACTAGATTTATAGAGATTCTTAACCTGAAGTCTACATTGTGATTATTCTATTTTACTATAATTGGTTTCTTTTGTAATCCTATGTATTTTATTTTACACATTTAAAAACAATTTTCTGAGTACAGTTTCATAGGTTTCACCAGACATTGACAATAAAAAAGGTTAGGAACAACGGAATCAGAATTTGCCAGATGGGAAAAGAATACAGTTGGGCTGCACAGGCAGGTAAGGGCCTCCTTGAAGCTCTACACAGTTTCTTTCTTTTGCAGACCACAGAGATGGGCAGAATGGTGAAGAAGTTGGCTATTCTTCTGACCCACACTCACTGTGGTACCCTGAGCAAGTCAGTAACCTCTCAGGGCCTCAGGAAACTCTTTAAGACAGACAATTAATTAAATTAATGTTTAAGATAATTAGTTTTAAAACAGGATTTATTAAGTAGTATTATGTGCCAGGTACCATACTCTAGAGATATAAAGGGAGAGAAAACCAGTGCCTGCCTTCAAGGTACTTGACTTCTAATGGGAGAGATAACATGGAAATGACTAAAGACAGAAGGAAGGCAGTTTGGATTAGCAGCCAGGGAGAACAGAAAAGGCTTGCAGAAGGTGGGATCTAAGCTGAGTGTTGAAGGAAGCCTGAGAAACTAAGAGGGGGCGGTGAAGGGGCAAAGTATGCTGAGGGACAATAGAGTACAGAGGAATAATATAGACAGATGTTGATGGAGGAAGGCTTCTTATCTGGAGATCGCTCTGAAAATAAATCCTAAGTCCTGTCCTGCTCCCCTATCCCAAATGTAGCTGGAGCAGTACCTCTTGGGAAGCACAGATTTGGGCAACCTGACCCCCAGCGTGGGCCTGGTAAGTAGGGTCATCCAGAGACTTTCATGCCCCTGCCCGTCCCACCCCTGCCCCAAGTTCAAGTGAACCTCGTCTACTCTCATCCCCACTCCTGAATGACTGAGGAGTCTTGGTTCCCAGGAAATGCTTGGAAGGATGCGAGATTTTAGGGCTGGGAAGACAGTGGGAAGTACACTGATTTTGGAGTCAGAGGACCTGGATTTGAACTCTATCAAGTGACTACCTGTGTATCCTTGGCCACATTTCTTTACCTTTCTCAGTTTCTTCATCTGTTAAAAAAAAAATGGTAGGTTGACTAGACTGTCTTGGAGGTTTCTTTAGGTTTAGCTGTATAATCTTGTGATTAAAAAAAATTCTAATTTAAATTTTTTAAAAAATTATTTAAATTTTAATTTTAATTTAATTTTAATTTTAAAAGGCTTTATAGCTGTTCTCTTTTTTTCTCTCCATATCTGTCACTGCTCACCAACTAATCTTAAGATTCTTAAGATCTTAAGAAGTTATTTTTCCTACCTCTAGGGAGGAACCTATCTAGCCCGTCTTAGATAACTGACCCCAGGAAAGAGGGTTTGGAAGATGGTGCTGCCAAAAGAAACATGATTTGAGCACAGGACAGGGAGGGTGGAAGCCCTGACAGGGCCACAAGCAAGCTTCTGACCACAGGATGGAAAGCCTGGGCTGTCCTGCAGAGGTTACCTTTGAGCTTTCCGCATTTAATCCCCTCCTGAGTGTAACGTAGGAAGGGATGGTAGATGATTGCTGGAGCCTGGATGTGGAGCCGGAAAAACCTGTGCAATGGAAGGAGAGGGAGAAAAAGAAATGGGCTCAGATGCCTTGGCAAAGAAGCTTCGTACACAGACAACATGCCCCCCCACACCCCCTGAGGACCAGCCCGGACCTGCCTAATATCTCCCCTTCTCTGCTGCTCTGGAACGGGAAAAGCTGAGGGAGCTCCAGCCAAGAATCTCCCTTTTCCCCTTCTTCCTCTTCATTTGAGAGCTCTGCATGTGTCCAGGAACAACCCTAAAGCCCTTACAGTTTGGCGTGCTCAGCTCAGCAGCCTATCCTTCTCCACATGGAAGGGGGCCAGAAGGAGAGGACCGGAAGCACTGAATAAATATTCCTCTAGAAGAAAGACTATGATTCAGTGCAAAGAGAAACTGATGGACAGTGAAGAGACCTGGGTTTTCATGGTAGGTATGTCTGTGTGTCTTTGAGCAAGCCACTTTCCTTCTCTTTAGGACTCAGTTTCTTCTTCAGGAAGTTTCAGAAAGAGGCAGAATACTTCCTCGGTGTGCTTGAGAGGCCTGACTAAGGGAATCCACCTAGCCTCTCCAGCCACGCACAGCTCAAAGGGCCCTGACTGTTTTGCATGATTTTATACATGTAAAATTGATATAAAATTGCTAGTCTTCTCAAGGAGGGGAGAGGGAGAGAATTTGGAGCTAAATTTTTTTTAAAATGATTGTCAAAAAATTGTTTTGCATGTAATTGGGAAATATTTAATTATATGTGTATATACATACATATACATACATATGTATGTATATGTGTATATATGTTTGTGTGTATATGTATATGTATATGTGTATATATGTATATGCCACAAAGGGCTCCAATTAAGGAGGTCCCAAGGCCACAGGTTCATAGACTTATGAGCTGGAGGGGACCTTAGTGGTCATTTACAACAGCTCTGTAATTTTAGAGAGGAGGAAATTAATAAACAAGTATTTAAGTGCCTACTATGTGTTTCTAGCTAGGTACTGGAAACTGTGACTCAGAGAGGTTAGGGGACTTGCTGAATGTCACACAGGTTGTGAAGAACAGGACCTCTATCTCCAAATCCAACACTCCAGGTGTCTGTGAATAGCTGGGGAGATTCCTTACTGGACTAGGAGTCCAATAAGGACTAGGACAAGTCCCAAGTTTTTTCTGGGAGGTAGTGCCTAGGAAACTAGCTGCCAAACCAGCTTTCCCCATGAGGTGGGGAAAGAGCCTTCCAGCACCTTTCATGAGCCTCATACTGATGAAGGAGAGGGCGTCTCCCCCAGCTCCTGGCCTGGGCTCCACCTTATGGCTTTTATCAAGCTCAATTCTCAGGGGCACTCAGTGAATAGCTCCTGGGGGGGTCACTCTAAGGGCAAAGATCCCTGAAACCTATACTGGGGCTTTGGGTCAGAAGGACTCTGATTTCTGAAGCTCTCAGCCATATTCTATTGCTTTGCCAGCCCCTAGAAGGCTGATGTCTTGGGAGACAGCTGCCTTCACTCCCCAGACCAAACCTGAGCCTGGAGCTGGCAGACCTGAGGTCCAGGTCCCATTTAATAAGGCTGGCAGCAGACCTGTCATAGTGGATCCCAAGTAACATAGATACACACACCTTCTCTCAAGGAAAATTCAGCTCAATCCAATAAGCATACACTAAATGCTTAGAAAAAGGAGTTAACTATTCGGGGCAAAATACAGGGTGCTGTGCTTGGGGTCTAGAAGACAAGAGTTCAAATTCTGTCTCACATACTTAATACCTATGGGACTCTGGACAAGTCATTTAACGTCTCAGCCTCAGCTTGCTCATCTGTAAAATGGGGATAATAATAGTACCTGCCTCACAGGGTAGTTGTGAGGATCAACTGAGATAATATTTGTAAATGCCCTGCAAACCTTACATTTTTATACAATGCTAATTATTATCAACTATTATTATCATTATCAAAAAAGGACAAAGCTTAGCTCTCCTCTCGAAGACAGCTAGGGCCCACCTTACCTCTCCCAGGTAGTGTCTGGTAGCCACTGTCAGGGCCCACAAATCCAAGGGAGGGCTGATTCATGTCACCACTGAGGGATGCCAGCTCTGGCTCACTCATATAGGAACGAAGCTCAACCTATAGGAAGCAGATGCAGAGCTGGTCATCCCTAAGCCCAGGGTTCATACGAAGAGCCTAACAAATGCAGCAAGGCCCACAGCCCTCCAATTCAGCCTCCAAAGGCTCTGCTGTCTGTCCCTTCCTTCCTGGCTCCCAGATTCCTACCCCCGGATGATGAGTGGCTGTGACTATCTCCTACCCAACTCTCACCTTGGAATCCCCATTCACACACTGCCCCAGTTCCCGGTCTCTCTTCCTCTCATCAGACTGACGCTTGAGGCCCCTCACGGAGGTGTGGCGGATGATGGTGGCTTCCCGAGGAAGAGGAGGCACGGCTGGAGGTGGGTCCTCAGGGCTGTATTGCTCAGGAAGGGGGGGTCGGGGTGGTGCCTCATCTTCCTGTTTAGTAGAATAAAAGTGGAATAATCCCTTGGTATCCAACACATAGAAATGAAACACTCGAGATGGGCCAGGAAATTCTTTTTTTCTCTTCTCTCTTCAGCATTTTTTTTCTCCCTTGTTCCCTCATTTAAAACAAAACAAATTCCCACATTGGCCGTGTCTAATAATGTGTATCTCGTTCCACCCCGAGTCCATCCCTTCTCCATCAGGAGGTAGGTAGATGAGTTCATCATTAATCCCCTGGAATTATGGTTGGTCAATCCATTGGTCAGAGTTCTGAAGGCTTTTAAAGTTCTTTGTCTTTATAAATGTTACTGTTATTGTAAGCCTTGTTCTCCTGGTTCTTCTCACTTCACTCTGCATCAATTCCTACTAATCTTCTCAGGTTTCTCTGAACCTGCCCCTTTTCTCATTTATTATGGCACAATTACATTCATATACCACAATTGGTTTACATTTGCAATTTTCCTTTGGTTAACAGTCCTTGGCCACTACAAAAAGAGCTGCTATAAATGGGCTTAGGGATCCTAAAAGAAGGTCATTAGGTGGGCATTGTCATCAAAGTAGAAAAGCATCAATACCCTGCCTTTGCTCACTACCATTCACGCCAGGCCAGTAAATATTTTATGCCAGGGGACTCTCGAAGGTGTTCATGTTTGGGGGCCCAACCCCTCCCACTGAGGCGGTACAGTAGAGTATTACAGATAAGAAAACCCAAGGATCATAGAGGCTAAGTAGCTTGAACTCAGGACATACAATGAGCCAGCAGACACTCGGTCCACTGCTCTTGGCATTCCACAATAAACAATGCCTTATTCCTCCTGTCTACCCTCTTTGTGGTGACTTCCCTAGGGTAGGGAACAGATTAGCAAATCGTTCCCACTTATTAACAAGCTTAGAATACCATGGAGCCCACTGTATGAAAGATTTCTAGCCAACAGCATAGGTCTTGTGGGACGTGGGCTCCCTGTTATTCCATGAACAGCAAATCTTTTAACCCGCTTTGGTGCAATGTGCAGATCAGCGGGTGGATAAAAAGTCTAGGGGTCTCTGCAGGGCCCTGGTCTTTCCCTCTACTCTGTGTGTGGCTACAAACTCTTTTGTGACCCAGTGTCTGTGGGTTGAACCTCCAGACCTTGTGGGTGGCTCACAGCAAACACACACTGGGCATCCCACATTGTCTGCTGTGAATGTGACTGTTTTTCCTAAAATGTCCCGTCTGTGGTATTTGATGAGGGCTGTGGTTTCTTGGTACATCAATGGAACATCACTTGGCTGCCACAAAAGTGGGAGGGCTCTTCCTAATTCCCTTCATCCCCTCCCCCTCCCCAGGCCTACTTTTCTTTCTCCTTTGACTGGGTTCTGCCTAATTCAGCACAGGGATCTAGAGATTCCCTTTGCCTTGCTTCCTCCTCCAATGCCAGCACATTTTTTTAAATTTGTGAAATTAGAGCCTGAATCTGAACAACTGCTTCCTCTCATTTCCAATCCCCCCTCTGGGTTACGATTTAAGTGAGAACAATAGTGTCCACCTGAAGACACTGGCACAGTGTCTGAGAAGATGCCACATACCCTGGGGGCACTCTGAGGACTGTCCAATGATACAGCCCTATCGGCCACATACTGGCAACACATTCAGGCCTTTTTCAGCATGGTGTTCATTTATATCTGTTTCTAGGCCAGGTTAATTTCTGTGTCATCCAAACCCGTGGGCTCTGATCCCACATGGGTTCTATCTTCCAGGCCCCCATTCTGGGAGGCACCTCTCCTTGGCCACATATTGAGCTCTGCCCTGAGTGGGGGGAGGGGGGGGAAGCACCTCTATAGTCATCGAGGCCAGAATCATTCCCATGGACAGAAGAGATAACTATTTCATGTTACTTTTATGGTTGTCTACAACTCCACAGATGATTCAATGGGCAGTGGAGAGATGCATGCATCGTTAAGTAGGCTAGAAGACCTTACCAGCAATGACCTGGGCATGAGAAGTGTCCCAAACAGTGGAACAGTGAAAAATGTGCTGTATTTGGGGGTCAAAAGACCTAGGTTCACATCCGGACTCTTTCGCTTAATACTTGTATGATCTTGGGCTAATTATTTAAACCTCTCTGAGGTTTATCTATAAGATGGGAGAGGGGATGGATAAAGTGGCCTTTGAGATTCATTCTAGCTCCTTATCTATGACCCTATGATTCTCTGACAAGCAGAATCAGAAAAGGAGAAGTGCCAGCCCTGTAATGAAATTGAGGGCAGCTCAAATATACTACATTGACCCCTCAAGATATTAAAAGAAGCTTAGGAAGGGCTGTAGGACAATGGGTGAGTCCTCTGTGGAAGTCTGATGGGAAGACAATGGAGAAAAATCCTATGGGATGAGAAGGTGCTGAGGAGGTTGCAATCTATATCAACAGAGGAAGTAGGCTCATTGAGGAGATCCCTGACAGGTCACTTAGACTGTTAAGTGAAGTAGGCCATTTATCATTGATTGCCTACTAGTCAGCTGGAATTTCTACTGATCCATGTCTCACATTTCCAAACATAGTTTTACTCAAGCTGAGTAGCAGAGGTGTGTAACCTAAGGCAGTAGAGCTCAGTACCCAGAATACAGTAGTTGCTTAATAAATGCTCACTGAAGAGCAAGCTTGGCCCCATAGAAGAGCCATAAGAAGACACCTTCTCCACTCCTTTGCAGAGGCTGGGGGAGAGAGAAGGGTGTGGACCGTTGAATATAATGTCAGATCTTAAAAATGTCTTGGGTCACTTTTGCTGAATTTTTTTCCCTGTTTCCTCTTTTTCATTTAAAAAAAGAAATTCTTTGGGAAGAGGGGGAGGAGCACAGGAGAATTTCTAGATAATATAAAAACAAAAGACAGTGCTAGGTGCAATGATGGGCTCTGCCTTGTAGTTCCTGCTGCTGGGGATACTGATGCTTAGTACAGCATGTCCAAATGGTCCCTGACTTCCCCGACTGTTCTCCAGTTCTTTATGTTGAACCAATTTCCTCCTGTGCCAATTTAGGCCCATTTTCTCCTTTCTAGTTCTCTGTAAAGATGGCGGACAAAAGTGTCAGAAAGGGAAGTGGAATCCATAACCAGCGCTTGGCTCCCTAATACACTGGGCCTATTCTCCTTCCTTCCTGCCTGAAACACTGGCCAGGAAGGAAACAGGTTCCCACACGGCCACATCCAACAGCACTTAAGACACAGTTTGGCAAATGGCGACCACCCTATTTTTAGGGTTGGGATGTGGATTTCCCAGACAAAGAGCAATAGTTGTTTTTCTCAGCTCCAGTCTGCCATACTTACAGCCTTTGGCGTCAGCTTCGTAGGGGACTGGATGGGAGAGGTCACTTTTCTCAGCTGGAGCGGATGGGTTCTATAGGGCACATATGTCTGCAGCTGCGGAAAGAGGCGAACCTCCAGGGGCGTCTTTGCAGGGCTGGTCCATGGAGGGCTGCTTGGAGGGCTAGTCTGGGGGAGTCGTTTGCTCTCTGAAGTGCTGAGAGATTTGAGGACTGAAGGCACAGGCGTGTGAAGAAACAAAGGCACTGTTTTTCTTTCTAAGGGACAAAGGGACAGACTGTGAAATAAAGGGCAGGGTTTCTCTTCCCAAATGTCATCCTTCAGTTGCCCATGACTCACTACAGTGTATGGTCAACATTGTTGGCTAGAGGTCATCCCACTCCTCTGAGAGCGCTGGCTCACCCCCACACCCCGCCCCCATCCCAGCCAGAAGGGGCACTTTCCTCCTACCTGGATTCTTGAAGGACTCCACTAAGATTTTGAAGTTCGCTTTATTTGCACTCAGGCCAGCAGTGACATCTTCAATCCTCCAAAGGTCCTTTTGTATCTGAGATCTCTCCTGAAGATGAAAGAAAAGGCTTGACTTTCCTCCATGAGCTCCGACTTTTCAATGCTAGTTAGGTCCTCACAGGCAAACCCAACTGGCACAGAAGATATAGCATTAGACCTGGAGTCAGGAAGACCCAAGTTCAAATCTGACCTCAGAAACTTTATTAGCTGTGTGACCCTGGGCAAGTTATTGATCCTTTATCAGACTCAGTTTCCTCATGTGTAAAAGGGAAGGGAATAAGCATTTATATAGTACCTACTATGTGTCAGGCACTGTGCTAAGCACTTTTTATAAGTACTATCTCATTTAGTCTTCACAACAACCCTGCAAGGTAGGTACTGTTACTATCCCTATTTTATAGTAGAGGAAACTAAGGGAAATAGAGGTTAAGTGACTTGTCCAGGATCACACAACTAGTAAATAAATGTCTGAGGCCAGATTTGAATTTAGGTCCTCTTGATTCTAGGCTCAAAGTTCTATCCATTGTGCCACCAGCGCCTCTGGTGATGGTAGATGGGTGTGTGTTTGTGTGTGTGTGTGTGTGTGCGCGCGCGTGCATGCATGTGGAGAGGCAGGGGGAGGGGGAGAGAGAAAGAAAGACACACACACACAGGGCTATGTATATAAATACGCGTGTACATCTTCCTGAACCCTGGGTTAGTGCAGACCATGGTCAAAGGGGACAAAAGTTTCTGGAGGAAAGCAGGTTATGAAGGGAAATGGTGACTTCATTGGTCAGTCACCTGAGGCAGAAAGAAGGATCGTCGATTTTGCCTCTGTAAAGTTTGTTTCAGCTGATTGACATCATTCTCCAGCTTCAGGTATTCATTCCAGGCATTTTCCATTTCCTGGTGGCAAAAGGAAATGTGGTCAGCTATTGTCAGGACACACCCTGCGCCTAACTCAACCTATGGGTTACATCTAGACCTGTTTCAAAGAAGGGAGGGGAACCTATTCTAGGCAGCTTCTGTTTTTATCAGATGAAAAGTCATTCAATAAAAATTTTTAAGCAATGACTAAGCACCAGACACTCTGCCAGGTACTAGGTAGACACAGATAAGTACATTACACAGTTATAGTACATTGAAGGGGGAGGGGAAAATATATACCTAGAAAAGTAAATACAAAATATAGATGAAGTCATTTCGAGGGGAGGAGGGCAGGAAGGAGCTGTGACCAACTGGATGGGCTTCATGTAGGGCGTAGCTCTTGAGCTGAGCTTTGAAGGAACTTAGAATTCTGTAGTAGATAGGAGAACGGAGGGCATTCCAGGCCCTGCAGACAAGAGATGGAGTGTGTGTGTGCGTGCGTGCGTGTGTGTGCATGCGTGCATGTGTGTGTGTGTATGTGAGTGTGTAGGAGAGGAATGTGGAACAAGCCTGGAAAGGTATAGCAGGCAGATCCTAGGATCTGGTTCAGAATTCCAAAGTCCCCTATTTTAGCTGCCACACCTCCCTTCTTGCCAAGCTCCCTAATTCCTCCCTAGAGCAGAGGTGGATGGGTGTGGAAAGATAAGAGAAGAATGCAGTTACATCTCATTTACATAACAAGGGAAAATAATACTCAAAGTGCTAACAAAATTAAGTTTTTAGTGTTTAATATATATATGTGTGTGTGTATACACACACACACACACACATAGAAAGAGAGTGAGAGAGCACTTAATTACTTTATAATACTTACTGTACTTTAAGTACTATATATAGTACTTGTATATACTCATATATACAGGATATATATAAGTACTTACACGTAAGTACTACATAGAATATATACAGTACTAAATATAGAACTTATATACTATAGTATATATAAGTACCTATACATACATTCATATATATACACACATATTTACATATAAGCACACTCCCCTAAAAGTACTAAATCCAAATACTTTAAAAAACCAGTTAGCTACCTCCCATCCTCCATCCCCACATCGCCTACCAAGTGGTCTCTGAGCAAAAATGCCCCCTCCATTAGCTATGAAAAAATCATCACAACTGCAGGCTCCTCCTTTAATGTTTCCCCTCAGGAAATTATGAGCTTCCCCTTCCTGAAAATTCCATCTCCTCAGCCATAATTAAAAAATGTTTGCACTAAGGGCTGGTACCACAAACCACACCCAGAGTAAGCAGCATCAAAGGTGCCCTGGGTTGTAAGGAAAGGGGTGAAATACCATCCTCTTGTTGAGAGACAGAGATCCTAGGAAACCAGCATGAGGATGCTGCTGGGAAAGCCGTCATAGAGTGGGGGGATGAGGGGGATGAGGGGGGAAGAGCTCATTCAGTACCAAAGAACCCTAAATGCTGTCAACCTCCTTTAAATTCAATGCCCCAGGACAAACCCCCAGTTTCCCTGCCTTAGTTATGGCTCTCTTACCCTCTGCCCTGGGATAGAATCTGCTCTTCATAACACCCAAGGCTTTGCCAAAGAGCTAGTTCAAAGAATTCACAGCACAATCATGGATGGTTGTGCCTCCACACTCATCCTAAGGTGGTGGTGGGGGAAGGAACATCAGAGGCATGCATGCTTCATAAAGGTAATAGATGATATCTCAACACCAAAAAGCATCCCCAAGTCTCCCCTGCCACACACACATCCTTAATGGATGCACAAACTCCAGTCTGTAGACCACACAGCCTGGGGCTCCCTTTCTTTTGGGCATTCCACAGTCCCCCATGGGTGCCACTGCAGTACAATGTCAGGCAAAGAAAAAAGGAAGACCAACCTCCCCCAGCGGGAGCGAGGTGCCATTAACCTTGCTGAATCTAGAGGACTCCCAACTAGTGGAGGGACAGTTCTCACCTTCTCATACATAGCTATGACCCCCACCACCCTCAAATATCAGAATCCTTTGTTAAAGGCAGAAAGGGCCTGAATTTAAAATCTCATTTTAAAAGACAGAGGAGAAATATTTGCATTCCCTGGTTCAGTGCCCTGCAGAGAGCATATACTTAATAAATATATATTCAAATGAATTCCTTGAGTTACTTTCACATGTAAAAATAGGTGCTGTACTGAAACACAAAATCCCCAGGTGTACCGTGTGCCCTGGGCCATCTAACCACCAACCACAGCTTTAAGTGTCCCATTGGTGGCTCTGGGACATCCTCAAGAAAAGGCCAAGGAATAGACATGGAAAAAGAGAATATGGTAAGAGGGCTGATGAGACAAAGAGATGAACAGAATTAGTGCCAGAAGCCCTAGACGCAGCTCCTCCAAAGCAGACACAGGGTAGGTCCCTGGGACTCTTGAATTCTAGAATGAAGACATCCAATTGATGTGCTATCAACACGCCTAGCAGAATTCTCCTGGTCCTCGTGACTTCTGAAAAGCAGTCCCCTTCCCAAATAACATGAAGTGTGAGCTGTCAAGGGGTAGATAGCCCCTGTCCTTTTCCCCTCAGTTTCTGCTCCCCCATATTCCCTCTACCCCATACATACTGTTGAAAGCTTGGATATCTCTGCTCGTATGTGAACGAGGTCCTCTTGCAGCAGCCTTTGTTGGTAAGAAATCTTTTCTGAATGCTGGGGCTGGTCTTTGTACTGTTCCATTTGTCTGTGCAAAACCTCCAGGACTGACTCCAGCTGGTCCTGCGCAAGGGGGAATCAGGTTATTACAGAGACTCAAGTCGTACATGTCCTCCAGGCTAACCTCTCACTCAATGCAAGGATCTCTTTACGGAACAGGCCCACAATCACGAGCACATCATGGACTCTGGCCAGCATGGGTGATTTCTACAGACCTCTTCTCAGAATAATGTTTGATGCCTACATTCACAACAGAAGGCAATGCTACATTTCAGTTACAGGTTAGTGAAAATAAAGATGTCATTTTTTTTCTCTTATCTGATTTCATAGACCTCAATCACCCTGGAATCTATCCAAAGACTCCAGTTTAGGAATTCTTGCTCTCCATCTCCTCTGACAGTGTTTAGCCAACCTCTGCATGAATGCCTCCAGAGATGGGGTGTCCTACTTCCGACATGGAAGAAACAAGATAACAGACTCACAGATTCATCCCTAATATTTTCTTCTAGAGGGCAGTAGTGATAGTAGTGGTACTAGTAGTTGTAGTAGTAGTAGTAGTAGTAGTAGTAGTAGTAGTAGTGGTGGTGATGATGATGATGAGAATAACTAGTATTTGTATATCATTTTAAGATTTGCAAAGCATTTTACATATGTTATCTCATTTGATACTCATAACAACTCTTTGAGGCAGGAGTTTTTATTATCCCCTTTTTGGCAAATGAGAAATTGAGATTGAGAGAAGGTAAAGAATTTGCAGGAGACTGGATTCAAACTCAGATCTCTGGATTCCAAGTTCCATGTTCTATCCCTAGGTGCCTCAAAAAAAAAAATCACCTGTCTTTTGACTAGAAACTATGAGTTACACAATAATTCCATGGATTTCTTCCTCCAATCTCTTACCAACTAGTAGGGGTGACCCCCTGCTCTCAAAGGGTCTGCCAGTGAAGCACAATCTCGGGGAGGTTCCACCACACTGGGACTCAAATGATCCACCAGCCTCAGTCTCCCCATGAGCAAGAAGTCCAGACAAGCTTAAGGTCATCTCCTTAGATAAGACTTCTAGCAGGCCCACAGGAAAACTCGAGAAGGTCACCCTCTAAATTCCCACAAATCACCCAATAAATCTCTCAGGAAGACCATCCCTTGTCACTTCTGGCAACACAGTTTAAAGAGACACTGCTCAGGTTTTTGTTTCAGGAAAAATGAGATAAAAACCACAGAATGCCCCCTTTCTTTTCTCTTACTGTTTAAAAAAAATAGGAATAGCTAGATAGATATAAAATATGGATATCTAATATATATAGATTACATATATATAAAATATATGATAAATATACACTTATATAGAAATACACACACACATATATATCTTAAAGTCATAATTACTTTGTTCTCCTTGAGGGCTCTTATTTTGTCTTCTAAGTCCTGCAGGACCCTGTCTTGTTCACACAGGATGCTTAATTTTACCTATAAAGAAAGATCAGATATGAAATGAAATAACTTAACAGCTGGTTTACGGTGCCCACTGTGCCATCAAGTCTGCCCTAATGCCTCATCCTGGCCCTGAGATGACCTTGGGCTTAGCTCTCAAAGGCTCAGTAGGACTTGACACACTGGAAAAGAGCTGAGTGGGAGCTGGTGATGACCATCCTGGGAGCACTAGGCTAGCTAAGTCTGGTTACCAGGGGACTAATTTTTATAGCTTCAGGAATTCCTAAAGAACTGTCTGTTAAGGTGTGAAGGGTTTGGTATTACACATCCTTGAAGGAATGAAACTTGCCCACTTTCAAGTTCCCCAGAACGCTTCAGACCTCACAATGACCTTTCCCAGTCTTCTACTCAACCTTGGCGAGTTGGGAAAAATGGAGGGAGGAGACAAGGGGAAAGGTGATCAGTGACTCACATCAATATCACTCTCAGCTACTTTCACAGGCTTCAGACTTCTGTCCTTGAGAGTGTCACGGGTCATCTACAAAGGAAACAATTTAAAGATGAGCTAGGAAATGAGGCTGGTGAAGGCCAAACTCCTGAGAGCAGGCACTCCATGTTTACCTCAGCAGTTTAGAGAGGGAAAATTCATTATCTGTGAAAATATCAGGAGATGGGTAGGAAGGGGAAAAGACATAGGGGAGAGAAACTGAGTGTTTCATGTGAAGGGGAGCCCAGCTCACCTCTGCAAAAAGAAGAAAAATCATGCCTGATCAAGATTGTATTAGTAGTTTCTGGTATCTTAAATAGAAGAAAAGGTACCACCATCTCAACTATTACACATAACCACATTACATGTTAATATTATATTATAATATGTACACATTATATAGGTATATATTATATTAATATAATATAGCATTATATTATATCTACATGTTACATATTAATATAAACTATTATATATAACACCTATTTACAAATGTAACCAAGTCAGTAGTATATAAAATCTGGTAAGACATGTTATGGAAACAATAGTTTAACCCTTCCCCCCCTTCCATGCAAAGTAGGATAATCTTTCCTTAAATGATATTGAGAGAGGCAGCTAGGTGATACATTTGGATAGAACACTGGCCCTGGAGTCAGGAGGACCTGAGTTCAAAGTCAGACACTTACTAGCTGTGTGACCTGGGCAAGTCACTTAACCCCAAGTGCTGCCAGAGGGAAAAAAAAAAAGATACTGAGACCATCTTCAAGTGTTGGCTGGCCAAGGAGACTAAAGGTCCAGGTGGTTGATATCATCCCCTGATTGTCTAAATACAAAGCCGCCATGAAAGCTCCAGAGCATTCTCTGATGCTTAGCTGGTGGGTCAGGATGGGAAACCCAGGCAAGGGAGCTTCCATCAGATGAATCAACCCAAAGTGTCCTGAGTGTTGATTCTTGTTGGACGGCCTTCTGCTATGGTGAAGTAAACCTCTTTTTGTTAAGAGATGATGAACTACAAGTACTTCATTTTGTTTTAATATTGAAGCTAAACAGAATCAGGCCCAGTCTAGGACATCTGGTATAGTCCTGCAGGATGGGAACACAATAGTGAGCTGAAGTGGAGCACAGGCAGCACAGGATTGAACATTTATTGTATTAAACTGCACATCATTGGATTACACTCATACTCACTTCAGTTTGTATTTTATCCCTACTATTAGAAGGAGAGCTCTTTGAGGGTAGGCAACTGTGTTGTTTTCCATATCTGTACCCCCACCCTTAGCACAATGTTTTCCATGTTTTCTGTAGGTGGCTAATAAATGTTTATTTAGGCAGTGTTATATAGTGCACAGTACCAGACCTGGGCTCAAATCTCTCCTCCCAACACATAATATCTGTGAGACCCTGGATAATTCAATTATGAAACTGTGGTAAGTTTCTTCATTTATAAAACATGTATAATGGTCATAATGATTAACAGTAATACTTTCATTATTTGTCTCATGGGTTTATGGGGAGGAAAGTGATTTAAAAACAAAATATTTGATAAACATGAGCTATTACTCTTATTACTAGTACTGGCCATAATACTAAGACTTCCCAACCCAGGAAAGGTGTCTGGGGCAGCACCAGAGAGATGACCTTTAAAGTATTCCAAAGATCAGTAAGAAATCTGAAGTCAACTCAGCCAACAGTAAGGTCTGCTCATCAAATTGACTGCCTACGAAGAATGACTTCCCTTAAGGACTAGACCAGGCACCAGAGAGTGGCATGTGATTAAGATGTCTGACAGCCTTCCCTACTGGCACTGGACATAGGGCTGATCACAGAAATGCGACTTGATTACTCTACATTCCGCTGGAAGAGAGGGTCCATCCATGTCTCAACAAGCAAGCACCAGATTCAACTTGCTTGAGGGTCAAAGGATTTAGATGACCTAAATCCCTCGTTTTTTACAGATGAAGAAAATGGGACCCAGAGAGAGGAAAAGGCTTGCCTTTTGGCTTTCACTTCATAGAATCACAGAATTTCAGAAGGTAACAACAATAATAACAATTGACAGTATCTATCTGTGTGTGTGTGTGTATGTGTGTGTGTACACTATACATTAGATAGTATTTGAGATACAAAAACCTCAGAAATCATTTTTCCCAGTATTGTGCTATAAGAAATGAAGAATGGGAGGATTTCAGAAAAAAGATTCTCACCACTCCTACGTATAGCTACCCAGTCTGTCCTGCAAACAGTGAATTCCCAAACTCTAGGCACTGTCCAAAGCATAACCAGGCAGACCATTTATGCAGCCACAGTCAGGTACAGGAAAAGTCCTCAGGGATGATGAAACTCCAGATTAAGCTTCTCCAAAGAGTGTACCTTGCAATGTGATGCTCTCCTGCATTTCACTCTGAAGGCCTTGCAGTGGACACCACCATTCAATGCCTTGCTGGAGAAGCCAGGTGGTGGACAGCAAAGCACTTGGGCATCCCAAGGGCCATGGCTCACTAGTTCCTCTATTGGTTTTAGTTTCAGAGGATCACAGAATTTCAGAAGTTACCAACAGAAATTACAATAGCAATTGACACAGATAGTATCCATCTCTCTCTATATTATATACATGTGTGTGTATACTATATTAGGTAGTATTTGAGACACAACATCCTCCAAAATAATTTATTCTGACACATGCCTAAACAGAAATCTCCTTTAAAACATCCCCAAATTATCATCCAGTTTGCACTTGAAGACTTTCAGAGATAGGAACTTACTATTTTCAGAAGCAGCCTATACTGCTCTGATGTCTTTTTCCATGCTAAACTAAGGATATCTTTTCTTATGCTAAGTTAAATATAACATCTGTACTGCTCACTAACACATTTTTTAATTAAAAGTTTATTATTATTTATGTTGCTTTATTTTTGCACACTGGGTCTCCCTATCTCTCCCAGGCTAGAAGTGCCCACTCATGGGCCCAATCCCAATAATCATCAACATAGAAGCTTTAGCCCATCTCATTTTTCCAACCCTCCTTAAAAGGCCTGGTCCTCCCCACCTCCCACCCCTACTTCTGGGGCCTCACCATACTGGTGCCAACCTTAGTACAGAATGGTGCTTTAGCCCTATTCTGGAATTGAAGCAATTCACCAGCCTCAACCTCCCCCAGAGGCAGGGATTACAGGCATGCCTATCACAGTGCCTAATATAGAGTAGGCACTTAACAAATGTTCACTGACTGATGCTGTCTCCCCAACATAACGCAAGTTCTTTGAGGGCAGGGACTGTTTCATTCTATTTTTTACGTCTCTAGTACCTGGCACAGGGCCTAGCATAGAGTGAACACAAAAAATGCTTGCTTATTCATAGATTATGTTGTCTCTTCTGACAGAACATAAGCTCCTTAAGAGAAAGGACTGTTTCATTCTTATTTTTATATCTCTAGGGTCTAGTATAGTGTCTGGCAACTGTCAATCAACAACAAATGCTAGCTGATTGATTAATGAAAAGCATGAATTCTATTGGTCAGGTGGAAGCATGTCACATAAGCAGTCTTCTTCCTCCAAAGCAAAGGAAATACTCGATGGCCTCATGGGCCAGGCAGAACTGACTATCCTAGGTGCAAGGTTTCAGCTGTGTTGTTTTTTTAAAATTTCCCTTGCATTGCACTAATAAAATACCGCATTGATAAATTGAACATTGCATTGATAAAAATGCAAGACAAGCATCTAAGGACTACAGGTATAAGAAGACAAGAAAACTGTCAAGAGGCCTTCTCCAAGTGATGGGCTAGAAGTAGTGGAAAGGTTTTCTCTCCCCAACCTCCTCAAGGGGAATGCTAGGAAAATGTACCTGGGAATAAGAAAAATTAGCCTCTCTGGTCTGCTACAGCTGGAAAGAAAAGCAACAAATGCTACAGACCCCACCAAACAAAAGGATTTGGCATTTCAGAGATCAGCTGTTTGGGCTCCATGAAATATAGTTACTGAAGGCTTCAGTAGGTTGTCTACCAATAACTGAGACTTTCTGCCTCACTCTGAGGTCATTAGCACCATGGACAGGTGACATGCATTGAAGGTTAAATGGATGTGTCCATGGCCTCTTTGAGTGCTTCCAGTCTAACTGGAATCTACCCGGTATGATGGAAAACTACTCCCATGTTACCTTTTGGAATCATTCTCAGTTTCATGAATATTTTAATAAAGCATACAATGAGAAGATTATCAATGACACCATATTTTGAGAAACTCTTTGCTAATTAAAAAAACCAAGCTCATCTTTTTTATTAATCATGTTATTAATATGATTATTTTGTTACAAATATGAAAAACATGAAAGATTTTTGTCAGTAAATAGATATGTATGTAGTTTTATCTTTATTGTCTGTTTAAGGTTTGTTACAAAAACTGTAATCAATTCTTAATTTTATTTGAATTAATTACATACTAAGGAAATTGCATAGATTATCTCACGGAAAAGGGTGAGATTTTTTTTTTTTTTAAGGCAGAGGGTGTTGTTTAAAGTTCAGAAACCACAATGTAAGAGATTAGTGCTATTACTATAATTATTATCTAGCAGTAAATAATTGCTGACTCCCTGACCTCCCTCCCCTTCAGAAAAGATAAAGGGTAAAGCAGAGCAGTGGATGATTACTAGGAGGTGAGTGGCAGAGAAGAGGCAAGCAATGATCACAAGTTATATTAGGATACAAGTTATGTCAATAATTGTGACCTAAACAATAGAAAGATATTAGGGAAATGAGGTGGAAAACATCCCATTCCTACTAGGGATGTCTATATTATTCCCACTGACATTCCATTAATGGCCAATATTAACCACACGAGCACTGAACAGAAAAAATGGTAATACTTTAACAAATTTGTATCTGAGAGGTGGGGACACTTAGGAAAATTCTCCACAAACTACAGTGATTACCTGAGATTACTTCCCATTTATTCTGTATATATCTTGTTTCTACATGGCTGTTTGCATATTGTATATCCTTTAGATTGTAAGCTTCTTGAAGACAGAGACTATTTTCTGCTTTTATTGTATCATCAATACTTAGTATAGTGCACCTAGCACATAGAAGATTCTTAATAAATTCTTGTTAACTTGATCCCAGGGCATTATAGTCATATAGCACTAAATTTTATTACTAAAGAATTGGGCAACCACATGGCAAAGGGCCTTGAGATCATGTCCTTATGAGGAATGATTGAAGGAAGTGGGAATAGTTAACCTGGAGAAGAGAAGACTTGAAGGGTTGGGGGTGGGGAAGGAAGATATGAAAACTGTCTTCAGGAATTAGAAGGGCTATTGTGGGGAAAACAGATTAGACATGTTTTGTTTGGCCTCAGAAGGCAAAACTAAAAGAAAAGGCAATTGCAGAGGAACCAATTTAGGCTCAATGTAACAAAAATCTTTCTCATAGTTGGGCTTCCAAGAATGGAACAGTTTTTCTTAAAAGATTTTTCAACAGAGTTTAGAACAGAGGTGTCAAACTCATGGTCCACAGGCCAAGCTCCCAGTGAGGCTCAAACCTTATTAAAATGTAACTGGGAGATGTTTAACAAAATAAATAAAAATACAATGCAACACAGATAATGTTAATTTGTGTTTTTCTAAATCAATACACTGCCTCCCTTTCTATTTGAGTTTGACCCCATTGGTCTAGAGGAATATTTATTGAGGGTGTTATAGAATATTGGCCTCGAAGGTTTGAGAGTTGGCCCTTGGACTGTCTCCTGGGAACCACCTTGGAAGCCCAGAACCAAGCCTGATGTCACTTCCTTCACTAACTCCAACCCTTTTATGTGATGTCTTCTCCCATTAAATTATAAGCTCCCTGAGGGCTTCCTTTTTTTTTTTGCTTGTGTTTGTATTCCCAGTACTTAACAATGCCTGACATATAGCAAGACCTTAATAAATACTTTACATGTTTTCTGCGAGGGGTAAATGCCACCTTTCTACAACAACTATTCCAGACAACCAAGATTCCTCATCTCACCTTCCTCTCTCCATCTCCAGCCCTGCCTCCCCCAGACCCCTTTATCTCTTATAGCACATTTTCTGTGCCACATATTATAGGACTAGATTATATACTGTCTCATGGTCTCTCTTTTAAGTTTTGTTTTTACAAACAAATGGTAAGTCCCCTAGGATATTGTCTTGTAACTCTCATAACCCTGAAGACTGTGCCAGGCACATAGCAGGCACTCAGTAAAACACTGGTTGGTTACAGGGAACCTAGGGTTCAAAGCTCCATACCCACAGATCCAGAGATTCATTGAAAGCCTTGGACAAAGTCGGGTTAGCCTCCTCAGAGCATTTGCTGGACCACATTTCTTGTTACACAAATTCCTGGAATACGTGCATGGAGAAGGGTGAGAGTGGTAGCGGTGGCGGCGGCGGTGTGTGTGTGTGTGTGTGTGTGTGTGTGTGTGTGTGTGTGTGTGTGTGAGAGTGTGTGTAAGTACTCTCTGGCCCCTCAACCTCTACGCTCACATATGTTAATAATTAGCAAGTTCTTCCTCCTTAGAGCTATTGCACATCTCAGGCACCATGAGCAGTGCTTTGCACGATGACAGCCTTGAGACTGGGCTGTTGTGACAGATAGCAGGCTTCTTTCTGAGCAAGCTCCCCTCCCCTAGCATGGAATGCTCCCAGCACTGATTTAATCCTATCTCAGTGCTACGTAGATCTATTTAAAATCAAATACAATAAAGGTAAGAGAGTATCACCAGGGAGGAGACCAGAATCTATTTACCTGAGAGAAGGGAGACCCTGGGAAAGTCTCAAAGCCATTCAGGTCCACCTATCAACCAGTCAGAGGTCATGCCTGTCAGCCTTCCTGAGCTGCCCCAACACTTAAAGTCACTCGGGGTCTGAGGATAATTGGAAATATTGGACACTAATAATTGGACACTACTAAACAAAAAGGCTAATGTTGGACAACACATATGCAAAAATAAAACCCCCATTAATCCCAGACTTTGAAAAAATTCCAGCTATGTGGTCACCAGGGAAGTTCCACAATCAGTCCTTATCCAAGGGATCCACAGCTAAAATGACTAGAACTTATGGAGAGGGAAGTGGTCCACTTCTTGTGGTTGTAATCAAGTAAAAGGAGATGTTTTTGGCAGAGCGGGCAGAAGCTCAGCCTTAATTATCAGAAAGACCTGGGTTTCAGGTCTGCCTCCAACACATTTTGGCTCTGTGACATAGGCTTAACCTCTCAGTGCCCCTACACAACTCTCTGTTACTGAGAGTTACAGATGGGTTGCTGATCAGCATTGGATGAAAGGCATTTCCATATTGGAAGTTCCCGTTCCAAAGCAATCACAGGCCCAGACCAATAAACTCCCACTTTCTGAATCATAAACAGACTTCTCCATAGGCAAAATAACAAGAACTCTACCTTTTCTTAAATAAGTTCTGTTAAATAGGAAGTGAAAAGATTGTTAGTCCCATTTTACAGATGAGCAAGCTAAGCCTTAGAGATGTTAAGTGACTGGCTCACAGTTTGTAAGGGTAAGAGGCACATCACTCCATTTTTTATTTTTACTCTCCCACGTTGCTTCCAAATATAAACGGGAGATAAATCCATTCATTCTTCTCTTAGCCTTCAAAGTCTACTGGGGCTGGCAGCCTGTAGGCTGGGAAGACACAGCTGGGGAAGACAAGGAGAGTGAGTGAAGTAGGTTCTAAGTCTGCTCACCTTTAGGTCTAGATACTCCAGGTCTTTCTTCAGCTGCAGGTAGGTGTCGTCAGCCTTCAAGGAAGCACAGAGAAAAAAATAAGTCATACACCAAGGGTTTGCTCACATCCTCTACCAAGCAGCAACAGCGGCGGCAGCAGCAGCAACAGTAACAGTAACAGGTCAAGGCTTCTTGGATGATTCGGCCACATTGCACATTTTAATGAAGAAACGAGAGAGATCCATCACAACAGAAGTAGCACATGTCTCTCCTGCAGCAAAGCGCTAGAGACATGATCCAATGGGAGATGTCCATGAGGGACCGGGGGGACTGCCACATCTCCTTTACCCATTCTCAAATGACAGAGGGATGTGTTGCTGACACCCAGAAGGAGCTCACCCAACAACCCTGTGAAGCCAAAACTCTATAGCCGTCAATTACCCCAGGACAGAACTGGAGGGCTGTCACAGAGAGAAGAGTTGACCTGGCTCGTCATTTGACAAAAGCTAGCAATGAACTTGGGACATAAACAGATAGTGTGATGGACTTGGATTCAGCACGATTGGGTTTCAGATTCCTCTTCTGACCCTAGCTATATAACCATAGGGAAGTCATTGACTTGACTTCTATGAGCCTCAGTTTCCCCATCTGTAAAACGGGCCAAATAATAGCACTAGGGTAATGGTGAGGCTCAAATGACACCTCTGACCTGCCTTGCCTCCCTCCCCTTTCTTCAAAGCTCACCCTCTGTAGATAAACAGAATTCTCCACGTCTTTCCCTTGGTGTGGCTCTGTCACAGCTTCTCTAGTGGCAGCAATACCATTTGAACCTTCACTCCCCAGAGAGACTAGACGTCTTGGAAGACAGATTAGTGGATCCTGGATTGCCTTGCTTTCATTACCCTACCTCAACTACAGGTCCTGATCTGAACCCTACCCCATGAGTACCCCTCCATCTACTTCTCTTATGTCCCCTTGTTCCCCTCCTCCACCCAGTCCGTGGATCTGAATTCATGCCTACAGACCTCTGGGCTTCTTCCAATCATACAGGTTTGCAACCCAAGAGTCATCCATAATTCTTCATTCTTATACATCCCCCATATTCAATCTATTACCAAGGCTTGACAATTCCACTTTCTCCACATCTCTATCTGTCCCCTTCTCTCCATTTACACTACAAACAACTTAGTCTGGGTCCTTAGCACCTCTCTCCTGGGCTATTGCAATAGTTCTTAATTGATCTCCTTGTATCCAGTCCTTTACTCTTTTAGAGAGTTACCAAACTGATAATCCTATAGCACAGGCCTGACCCTGTTATTCCCCTGACTGAATTTCAGTGGCTTCCCATTGCTTCTAGGATAAAATACAAACTTCTCACCCTGGCATTTAAAGCCTTTCATAATCTAGTTCCAATCTATTTTTCCAGACTGATCAGACATTACTCCCTCTAGAGCACTCTGTGCTCCAGACAAAACAGCGTATTCACCATTCCCAGTACAAAACATTCCATTTACTACTACCTTGGTGCTGCTGCACAGGCTTTCTCTCCTCAACTCTATCTTTTGAACCTTCTGGCTCTCTTCAAGGTTTAGCTCAAGCAACTCCCTCCAACAACTTTTTACTGATTCCCCCAGTTGTTATCACCAAACCCAAATAAGCACAATATCGTAGAAATATTAATGAATATGGAGTTAGAAGATCTGGGTTTAAATCCTACCTCTGACACTTAACAATCTATGTGACCTTGGATAAATCATTTAATCTAGGTTACATGAGCCTCAGTTTTCTCATCTGTAAAACGAAGGGGTTGGGCTAGATGACCTCTGAGACCCCTAACAACTCCAGACCTGTGATCCTAAGATCTCCTATTTATTTATCTGGGATTATATATTCCTCCAAGTAGACTGTAAGCTCTTAAGAGTGGGGACTCCCTCTCTTTTGGTCTGTCTCTCTACCCCTACCTTCATTTTCTTTCTCCCACCCTGCCCCCGAGGTAGATGGATGGATAGATTTCACTTTTTTATATATATATTCTTACTTGGTGCCTAGCATATCATTAAGACACTTAACAGATGCTAGAGACAGCTCAGTGGATATAGCACTGGAACTACATCAAGAATACATAAGTTCAAATTCAGCTTGGACAAGTCACTCTTGGTTTCCTCATCTGTAAAACAGGGATAATTATAGTACCTACCTCCCAAGATTATTATAAGGACCAAATGAGGTAATATTTGTAAAGAGCTTTGAAAACCTTAAAATGTTATATAAACACTAATTTCTCTTCTTCTTCTACTATTGCTACTGTTACTGCTACTACTACTATTGCACTACCACCCCTATCACTCCCACTAATTGAAATGTCAGGGTCGGGGTATTTGGGTGGGTGGGTGGGGGTCCACACCTGCGATTTCATTGTTGTCAAGAGCTCTCAATGTGGAAATTTCACAGGTGCAGATGGAAAACTCATCTGTAACTTAGAGTCTCAGGTAGCTACTAGGGGGCAGAAAAAGGTTAAATGCCTTGCCCCTGATCACACAGCCAGTAGGAGTCAGATTCAGGATTCGAGCCATGGCTTGTCCTGACTCTAAGGACAACCCTCTATCTGCTACAGCATTATGGCAGTTACTATGCACAAACTTTTGGGTTGAGGCATAATAGAAATTGACCTACTTGATGGTTTGGGCATATTCTTATCCGAAGTGCAGAAGGTGGGCTAGCTGCCCACAGAGGCCCATGTCCAGGCCCAGGCTTCTATTCTTCCAAAGCTTCAAGAAGCCCCTTATCCAATGCCCATTCTGCTGCTCAGCATGGAGCCTAGGCTATGGGTCAATAGCTAGACCCAGGAAATCTTCCCCCCCCCCAGACTTATCTGCTGGTGCCTCAAATAAAACCCAGTGGCATCTGCAAAAGTCCGCCTCACTCACTGATAGAATTATCAGGAACAGGAAGAACTGTCATCCTCTGAATTGAAGAAAAGGTACTTTGATTTCTGATAACTAGTGAAAATAGGCATCTCCCAGCAGCCGCAGCAAGGGCGGGTAAGGACATGAGAGAACTTAATAGGAATCTCAGCATTTACATTCTCTGCGGCCAGAGACAACGACTGGGTGAGCAGAGGACAGCTGAGGAGGAACCCACGGGCAAACCGGAGCTATGTTAACTGTCCTCGTGGTGAGCAAAACCCTCCTAAAACACATGAGGACTTGGGGGAAAGCTCAGAAGCTGTCTGGGACCACAGATCAAGGGCACAAAGAAGGAGGAGAGAAAATGCTAAGATGGCTTTTGGAGGCCCCTGTGTCCCCATCCCACGGAACAAGAGGGACATACTCAGTGGCTAATGAATCTCTGTCCTATTCAGAGCTTCAGATACTAAGTGGCAACATCCAGCCTCCCTTAGATGCCTTTCCTGTCCCTACCCCTTGTCATCAGCTCTGTACCTAGCTACTGTCTCCTTCCCAGAAACAGGATTCTCCATTGCTCAGCTGAAGGGTTGACCTTTCGGTAAGGGATGGCTGTTTTGTTCCACAAAAAAGACAAAGAGGCAGGAGACAAAGGGGGCATTATTCTCTGGCTGACTTAAAAAAAAAAACCAAACACCCAAATTTAGCTCTTATTTAAAAATTTACATCCATTCCCCTGCACCGTGTTTCACTAGTTATCTCCAAAAAGCATTTGATTCTTAAGATGAGGCAGTTAAATGGCCTTCATCCTCATCACATTATTTCTGTGCCTTGTAAACCTGTACAGATGGGAGGAGGGGGCTAGCCATCAGGAGACCCAGCTCCGTCATTACTCACTGTGTAACCCTAAGCCAATGATTTCCTTCCCTTCTCTGGTCCTTGGGTACCTTAGTGGCCCAAACCAGACCCTTGCCACCTCAAACTTTTTATAATTCTTTGTGTGGTTCTGTGAGATGATTTCCCATTCAGATCACACAGACAGAACATGGGCTCTGAAGTCAGAGGATCTGAGTTCAGATCCTTGCATTACCTATGTGACCTTGGGAAAATGACTTAAACTCCTTGGGCTTCAGTGTCCTCATCTACAAAATGGAGGGGTTGGAATATATGTATATGCCCCTGAAGGTCCTTCCAGCTCTACAGGTCTGAGCCTATGACCTTTAGAGTTGGGAAATACTTTAAAGAGCATCTAGTCCAATCTGAGAATTCAGAGAATGACAACAGCCTCTCACAACTGATTCCTTTCCTGCCTGGGCATAGGCTGATGAGACACGTGCTAAAGCCACTTGAGGTGCCATGGGAGGGGAAACAGGCCACCCCTGACTAGCCAAGCCCAGGGACTATTAGTCTGTGTGGCACCAGTGCCTCATAATCTACTTAGCCGGGCTTTCTACGAAAGGCACTGGGACATTGGTGGCAACAGCAGCCCTCAGGAGCTCGAGGATGTCCCCGCATTGACAAGGCACCAGGATGCCAGCCATTCCATCCAGCTCGGAGAAGCAGCACCCAGCTCCCTTAGCCCCACATGCAGCCCCCTTCCCCCGTGGCTGGAGATTTGCCAGGACCACTGGGAAGCAGGGCAGTAACAACAAGGACAGCCAGCACTCCGTGACACTGACGGGAGATGGAGGAAAGGGCAGTGAGTGAGTGGACAAGCCAGAAAGCAGAGCAGATCGAGACGGCTGGCAGAAGAGGGCATGGGCTGCAAGCATGGCACTTCCCAGCTCCCGGGTAGATCCCCACAAGATATGTACAGAACAGGTGGGGCCCATCAGCAGCTGACCTGGTAGGTGGGAATTGTTGGCTCATGTTGCAGTAATTGGGCGATTGTGTAATTTCGCACACTAGCCAACTTAGCCTGATGTCTCCTTAATCGAATGAGAAGTAATGTTAACTCTTCAGGCTGCAGGTACGTAGACACATTGTAAAGAGGAAATTAGCCATCTGCATGCAGTGAGGATCACCGTAATCACGCTCTCCACCGCGGTGCTAGAGAAGCATGGCACTGGACGCCACTAAGCAATTATTCCATTAATTCTACCTTTTAGCTCAGATGAGTGCAAGAGCAGATAAAGAGGCCGCCTGAAGCCCAACGTGAGGGTCAAAACCACCAGACTGTGCACACAGCCAGAGAGTTCACAGTTAATGGCAAATTATAAGAGTTAGAGTCAAAGGAAGAAAAGCTTGTGGCCAAAAAATACCACAAGCTCTTAAGAATCTGTCCTGGGAGAGAATTCGGTACAATTTTTCAATTCTCCCTGCTCTCACCCCACCAACAACATAGCTTCCCACCAGCATCCCCCACTCCCCAACCAACTCAGCCCCACCCATGGCTACTCACCGACTTTCCATGTAAACTGGGAGCACTAACAGTGTGTGTCATATACCCCATGGATGGCATGGAGCGCCTGTCCACATGAGAGGAGTTCTGTAGGAGGGAAGATGGGGGAATCACACATAGAGCAACCCTAGCCATAGGAAAAATGGAATGTAATGTAAAAGTGTCCTCTGGGCAGGGGCAAAACAAAGCAGCATGAGATTAGGAGTTGGGAGATATGCGTTCCCAAGAGGAAAAACTTAGGGCTGGAAGGGATCATTCAGTCCAACCCCTTCATTTTATGATGAGGAAAGTAAGGATCAGAGACATTTAAAAACTTTACCAGAGTCATCCAGCATGTCAAGGTCATAGGGAAGATTTGAACCCCAGACTTTCTAGCTCCAAGCCCAGCACTCCACTATACCACAATTCCTGTTAGCTTGCCATCTACCCTTGGAAAATCAACTTCCCCATCTTTGGGACTCAGTTTCTTCATCTACAAAATGAATATAATTCTAATAATAGCTACTTTACAGCACTGCTGTGATGAGAAAATGAAATAGTAGACATGATAGCCCTCTGGAAGGACAAGAGAGCTACCCACCTCTATGACAGGATCATGATTAATACTAATCACAAGCCTCTACAAAAAAGTAGCTATTTTTATCCACCTGTGCTATGGTCCACAGAACATTAAATAACAGTAGAATAGCAACTTGTCCCAGGACCATTTCTAGTGGAACTTCATCAAAAAAAGGACGAGATAACCACAAAAACAACAATGATGTTCACATAAAGCACCTGCTCTGACCTTCTCCAAAAATGCTTGCATTTCATTGGTATCACCTTCACAACCTCTGTCCTCAGGGAGGCATTTTTGGAGGTCAGAGCAGGTACTTTGTGCATGTCTATGGACCATCCCTGGTTTATTGAGTTGGAAAAATTTCAACATAGGCCTGCAGGCAGACCAGACGTCTGTTTTCTGAAGACCAGCCTGGTTCAGTTCATAGAAGGTCTTCACCAAGTGGGTTGAAGGGAGATAAAAAAAATTCAACCAGAGAATTCATTTAATAAGTCATGGAGGTGCTGCAATCTACATTGGTGAAGGAAGTAATTATACCAATGAAATAGCAGATCTTTGAAGCATGTTGCTAATATTACTACTAATACCTATGGAAATGAAGGTTGAAAACTAAAAATAAGTAAGTAAACTTATTTTAAAAATGTGAGACCTATCATAAAAAAAAAGTGTGCATACAAAAAAAAAGACAAAAACCAAAAAATATTACGACTAACAATAGCTCTCCTTTACATGGCATTTTAAGACGTGCAAAGTGCTTTATTCAGATTATCTCCTTTCAACCTCTCACAGCAGCCCTGGAAGGTAGGTGCTAGTTATCACAATTTTCTAGAATAGGAAATGCAGATGGATTAAGTGACTTGCCCATGCCAATAAGCATCTGATGCAGAATTCAAACTGTGATTTTTCTGACTCCAGATCCCACAATCCAATGCCTCCATCACACTGCCTATCTCTCTTAAGAATTTCCCTAGTTGCCTTGTATTGAATATCTCCAATTTATCCTGTCTATAGTTGTTTGCATGCTGTCTCTCCAATTAGACTCTCCAGCATCTTGACAGCAGGGGCTATCTTTTGCCTTTATTTTTATCCCCAAAGTTTAGCACCCAGTAGGCACTTAAATGCAACTGACTGAGTGAAATCACACATGATTTCATTTCATCCTCACAACAAGCCCATGAAATAGGCAGAAACTATCATTAAATCAATCCGTTCATTAAAAGCCTATTGTGTGCCAGGCAGTGTGCTAGACGCTAGAGATAAAAAACTCCAAAACGGTCCTTGTCCTCAAAAAGCTTACTTTCTACAAGAGGAGACAACTTATACAATATGTGTCATACAAAAAAATACAAACAAAACAAATACAAATCATCCCCATTTTATAGATAATGAAACTGGGACTCAGAGAAGTTATTAACTTGTTCGAGGCTAAGTAACCACAATACTATGATACAGATCCTCTCTTTTTTCAATAGCTCAAATCCTTGGCACATAGGGGCCAATACTTTCAAGTTCCAGTCTACCCTCAGCAAGAGGAATGCATAGATCGAAAGGGGGAGGAGAGCGTAGAATGGGGGCAGGGGATTCAATGCTGGAGGCTGTGCAGAGATTTCCCTGCTCTCACCTTAAGAGTGTGGCCCCGAACCTTCCTGGGAGACCCCCCCAGGGAAATGTCCACACTCCGCCTCTGCTCCAGTGGTTTCACAGTGACTCGCTCAGCAGGCGTGTGTGGCCTCCGTGTCGGAAAGAGCCGGGGTGGGCCTAGGGGAGGGATGTCTGATGGAGATGGTGGCACAGAGATAGATCGAGGCACCTCCAGCATGCTCTTGCTCCGGCCCTGGTCAGCAAACTCCGGGGACCCGGCGTAGATGGGGGCCGTGGGGTTCCCGTGCTTGAACTGCTGCCTCTGTTGCCATTCATAGAGCTGCCAGACGGTGCCGTCCCGGTGCGCCCGGCGCTCCTCATCGGACATCTTCAGATGGCTGGCTCGGTCCTGGGCATATTTGTAATCACTGGGTAAGTTGCGGAGTGGAGGTGGGGAACTGCCTGAGGAATGGCGGGTGTTCTTGGGCAGGGTCTGGAAGTTCTCTGAGAAGGACAGGGACTGGCCAGGACCCTGCTGGAGGAATCGTATCTGGTCTGAGACAAGGCTGAAGAGAAGAGAGAAGGGGCTTGTCAGTCAACTCAATCACAGCTGTCAGTCAGCAGGCTTGGAGGAAAACAGATAGAAATAGCCATAGAAAAGCATGTCCACCAGTGTTGTTTCATCTTTATACAGTCTTGCATGTTAAGAATTCAGTCCTGCAGATCGGAATTTTAGTAACAATTAAAACCCTAAACCCTGGAAATCTATTCTACCCTACAGGAAAATGGGGAGGGAGGGGATAGGACAGAGGGGGATGATAGAAGGGAGGGCAGTTTGGGAGGGGGTAATCAGAAGCAAACACTTCTGAGGAGGGACAGAGTCAAAAGAAACAACAGAATAAACAGTGGGTGGGGGCAGGATGGAATGAAAGAAAATATAGTTAGTCTTTCACAATATGATTATTATGGAAGTGTTTTGCATGACTACACATGTATAACCTATATCAAACTGCTTGCCTTCTCAATGAGGGTGGGTGGGGAGGAAGGAAGGAAGAATTTGGAACTCAAAGTTTTAAAAATTAATGTTAAAAATTGTTTTTACACACAACTGGGAAATAAGATCTATAGGCAAAGGGGTATAAGAATCTATCCTGACCTATAGGAAAATAGAAGGAAAGGGGATAAGAGAAGGGGGGGGTGTGATAGAAGGGAGGGTAAATTGGGGGAAGGGGTATTCGGAATGCAAGCTGTCTTGGGGTGGGGGGAGGGGAGAGATGGGGAGAAAATTTGGAACTCAAAATCTTGTGGAAGTGAATGTTGAAAACTAAAAATTAATTAATTAACTAACTAAGAAAAAACCCCTAAACCCCTGGCCATTTCTTTAACCTTTTACCTCTTTGGAGGCAACTCCAAAATCTCTTTCTCCGATTCCATGAAATAAACATTTATTAAACATCTACTATGGGCAAAATCTCTCTCTTCAATTCCATAAAAGGAACATTTTTTAAACTTTACTATGGGCAAACTCTCTCTAATTCCATATGATAAACATTTATTAAACATTTACTTTGGGCAAAATTTCTCTCTCCAATTCCATAAAATACACATTTAATAAGCACCTGCTATGGGCAAAAATCTCTTTCTCTCCAATCACAAAATAAACATTTATTAAGCATCTACTATAGGCAAGGTACCAATAAAAAAATGGCAAATTCCCGTGTGTGTGTGTGTGTGTGTGTGTGTGTGTGTGTGTACACACACACATATACATATACACACACACAAGCATGATACAAGGTGAAATGTGAAATGAGCAAAAAAGAAAAAAGAATCATCATTATTCTCAATAAGAAGGTTTGAGAAAGGAGAGATCACTTCAATAGGTGGTGAAGGAGGAATTTGAAATAACTTCATGAAGTCTGGAGATAATGGAGATGGGCCTTCAAGGCTGAGAGGAGGAGGGAATGTGACTGAAGAATGGAATGATCCCCAGAGGAGGGAGAGGGCAGGATGAGATCACGGAGGGATGAAGAGTCCAGTTTGGCTTGAACACTACTATGGAAAGAGAAGCAATGTGAAATAAGGATGGCGTCATCTTCTTACTCCAAGCTCTCTCTTACAGGGATTCTACAGGTGCTTGTTCTACATCTTCACCTGCCTGCTGAGTACATCCATTTAGACATCCTCCCCGTCCCCTGCCACTAGCTTATGCTCAATCATTAAAACTGAACTCATCTCCCCCAACCTCATCTACTCTTCTTCCTTATCTCGATTAATGGTGCCACCATTCTGCCACTTACTGACACCTCAGAGTTAGCTCTGACTCCTTCTCCCTCATCCCTAGCCTCCAGTGAGTTACCTGGTACTCTTGGGCTCCGTGTGGGATGGTGGACAATGCCTTGACTTGTAGTTAAAATATTTAAGGTTCTCGTTTTGGTTCTAATGGTAGTCATTTAATCCCTCTGGGCCTCAATTTTTTCACCCGTTAAATGGGTATAATAATCCTTGTACTCTACTTACCTCAAAATACTGCTATGAAGAAAGTGCCTCTTTTTGTATCCCCAGTGCTTAGTACAGTGCCTGGCACATAGTAGGTGCTTAATAAGTATGTATTGAATTTTAAGTGTTCTATAAAGAACATAAAATTAAATAAATTTAAGCATGAAATGATAAACCACTTTTATTGTTTCTTTCAAATTCATACTTTCCTTTTCTCTCCTACTGCCACTATCCTAATTCAAGTCCTAATCAACTCTCACTTGGATTACTGTAATAGTCTCCTAATTGACCTCCCTATTTCTAGTCTCTCTTCATCTCTCATCTAGACCACTAGAGTAATCTTCCTCAATTATGGCTTTCCTGACATCACTCTGTTGTTCAAAACCCCAAAGTGGCTCCCCACTGCCTAGACAATAAAGAATGGGGGGAAGTGGAAAGGCTAGCCTGGAACGCTACAGTCTCTGAGACCTCTCCCCTCTCTCTCTCTTCCTCTCTCAAGCTTGCTTTTCTCTATTCCCCTTAAATGTGCCATCCACTTTATCCAAGCCCATTACCTCACTGCTTTATGTATGCTTGCTCCTCCCATCTTGCCCCACCAAAACATCATCCCTTCTCTATTCTTCATAAAATTCCACACACTCTTCAAGACCTAGATAGGTCTTATTCTAGGAAGCCTCCTTTGCTAGTCTTATTCTTCATTCTGATCTCTGCCCTAATACTTGGCACCTGCAATAAAAAAGTCTTCTTGAACCACCTGGCCTCCCAGCTCAACCTCCTAAATTCTCATGACCTCCATCTTTATTCCACCTCAGTCATACAGAGGGATGCTCACAGACTTGATCCAGCCATTGCCCAAAGCCAATCTACCTCCATGAATAAGAATCCTGAAATTCCTCTCTGACCACTACCTGCTACCTTGCAATCTCTCCCTCTGCCTCATCCTTCCTAAAACTTTCTTCTTTATTCTCACTATGTCCACTAGTCTCTCTGTTTCTCTGTGTTCTCCCAGTCCATCATCCCCTACTGTCTTTCCACTTCCATCTCTTCACAGGTCTGATCTCATATTGACCAGTTCAAACAACACATTACTGGTTACCCTTGGGTCCCTTGCCCTCCCTAGCTCACTACTGGCAGTTTCATCTTATCAAACCCCAATCTTTGGTCTCCCCCACCATCGGCCTTCTCTATTCCTACCCTAAAGCTAAAGAAGGCCATGCAACCACGAAGACTGGGTTCGTGACAAATTTGTTACCAATCTCAAATGGACCCTTATTGGTCCACAGCAATCCTTTTATTCTTTCCTAACTGATTTTCTCCTTCTCCTTGCTAACCTGTCCACTTGTATTCCTGATCTCATACCATCTCATCTTTTCCAAGAGTTTCCCTCTTGATCATTCTTATTCTCTATCTCTCTCTTATCTTCTATCTCTTTTTACCCACTGGTTCCCTTCTCCCTACCCACAAACATCCCACATCTTTGAAAAACCTTCACTTAACTCTGCCATTTCTTCAAGCAATTTGTCTGTATCTCTTTTCCCTTTCATAGCTAAACAAAGAAAGAGTTGTCTACACTAATTTTCTCAACTCCTACATTCTTTTCAAACCCTTGAAATCTGACTTTTTACTTCATCACTTGAATGAAACTGTTTTATCCAAGGCAATGTGGACGATGAACAGAGGTGAAAAGAAGAAAGGCTGAGGAATTGTCAATGAAAGGGGGAAAACTTCTTGGAACCTTGGAGCCTATCTGCAAGGCAGCGTTACAGGACATCCAAGACACCAAATTGTACATCAGTCCAGCTCAGAAATGGCATCTATCGTACCGACTCTTACCACTGGTAAAACCTCAAACCTAGGGCTAAAACAATAGTGCTTAGAATTGAAGAAAATGAAAAAGGTCACTTATTCCCTTAACTACCAATAATCAAGGCACACAAGCTCAGAGAGGAAGAAAGGGTAAGGATCTAGCTAATCTGACTGATTAGATATGGGGGTTAACACTGTGCCAGAGAGCTCAAGATGAAACATGCTGCCTACCTCCCAACACCCTCATTGCACTGTAATCTCTTGGAGACCAGGGACTGTTTATTTTTTACCTTTCTTTGTATCCTCAGTGCTTGGCTCAGTGCTTGGCACATAGCAGGTACTTAATAAATGCTAGCTGATTGACAGAGAGGGTATGGAGTCAAGGTGCAGATTGAGGTACATCTTATTTGGACATGGCCAATGCTTATTTTGCTTGACTATGCATATTTGTTCCTTTCTTTTCTTTTTCATTGTGGGGAGGTAGATTTTTGTTAACTGAAAAAAATTAAATTTAAAAAAAGATACAGGGGTCAAGAGGCAACTAGATGGCATAGTAGGTAGAATACTAGACTCGGCGTTGGTAAGATCTTGAGTTCAAATCTTGCCTTAGATCTTTATCAGCTATGTGACCCTGGACAAGTCACCCTCAAACTCAGTTTCCTTATCTATAAAATAGGGATAATAATAGCATCTACATCCCATCAGTCAATCCCAGGGTTGCTGTGAGATTCAAATGAGATAACGTATATAAAGTGTTCAGCAAAACTTAGAGCACTTTCTGAGTATTAACTAGAGGGGCTTGTCCTTTCTGCTGAGCTCAGCTGCTTACCACTAGATGGTGCGCTCGGCTATTTAACAAATAGTAGAATTTCATTCCCCCAAAAGGTCACACTAAGGAAGGCACCTACCAGTAGGTGGTTGGTGGGTGGATGAAGGGAAGCAGAGCTGGAGCTCCTTAACCAAGGAGATGCCTAAATGACCTGCCAACTAGTGGCATGTTTCCCACACTGCGGAATTTGTGAACCCAGACTTTTGTTAACCGTCATTCTTTTAGCCCCTGGGCAAAACTGGGAAGTGTGGGAAGCATGTCTGATGCCCTCCCACCTCCCTATTCAGAAAAAACTAGGCTGAATCTGTGTGTGAGTTTCTTTTATCCCGCAGACATTTCTTCCTCTGACTCTTCTCTAGAGAATTCTTCATCCAGAAGAAGCCTGATGAGGTCAGAGCGTGGGTTCTAGGGGCATAAGCCCTGCTGTCAGAGATGAGGAGCGCCACCCTGGCATTGATGGAAACCAACGGGAGGAAGGATACAGATAATTCTAGAATGCAGCAGGGCATTGTACTTGGGCCAGGCGGGTGTGGTCAAAGCGGGGAAGAGCCTCTGCCATCTGTCCTCTGGCCAAGGAATCTCTTGCTATATCATCATCAGCTTTTATCACGATGGCAGGCAGGTAGCAACAGGGGAGGAAGAGGCTGAACACAAATGAACACCCCCTTTTTTTTTAGGCTGAAAGAGAAGCCTGGACGCTCGTGATGAGTTAGAGCTGGCCCAGCAGGCCTTTGGCAAGACTCGGACACTAAAGCCCTCGGGTCCTCTGTGGTGAGGGACACCAACAGGAGAGGAAGGGCGGGGTTTTCATCGACCTGGCCCTGGTCTCACCTCCTGTGCCTGCTTCATGGGGAAGCAGGGCTAGGCCACAAGGGCTCAGTCTGCTGGGGCAAGTTCCTAGGAATTCCATGCCATGCCATTCCATTCCAATAAGTACTGACCGTGTGCCGAGCTGCACACTGACAGAAACTAACTGACCATCTTCCTGAGAAAGCCACAAAAGGGAGTGGGGTGGGAGGTTTAACGAACTGACCTCTGAGGTCCCTCTGGTTCTGAAATTCTATCAAGAGAAACACAGTAAAGTAAATACTGAATGAAGTGATATGACAAGTCAACAGGATGGCCTTAGTCAGAAGACAGCCCGGGAAAGTCAAACCATCTGTTTGTCCACATCTGAACATAAAATCATAGGAAGTAAAATCTGAAAGGGACCTCAAAGGTAAGCTGGTCCAACCACCCCACTTTCTAGATGGGGAAAACTGAGGCTCAAAGGGGCTAATGGACTTGTGCAAGGTCACACAGGTAATAAATGCCAGTGCCAGGATCTGATCCCAGGCCCTCTATCTCCTGTCCAGCTCTCACTACTCCAACCTATTATCAATCCCCCAAATAAGTCTATCAGCAGGAGACCCTGTTCCCCTTAAGCCACCAGACAGACTCATGCTTTTTCTATTTCAATAAGAAATAAGACTTGAGAGAACAGGTCAGCAGCCCAACAGCCCCCAACAGCGATGTAAAATTAAAAAAAAAAAATTTTAAAAAAAAAGAAATCTATTTTGAAAAAAAAAACACAGCTGATATCTTTCCTTCTCCTTGAGTCTATTTTGCAACAACTCGGGTATCATGACTGGGGCTCATACCCATCCCATAACTTACCCACCCCTGGCACCTGCAGCCTCTGAGATCAACCCCTGGCCCATGGCTGAGACCACCAAGGGGTACTCATACCTGACCCTCCAGTTTGTTCCCTTTTCCAGGGAGCTCCACCATCCCCAGTGAGCAGAGGCAGAGCAGACAGGGCTTATGAATGTAGATGCAAGGATGCCTATTTAGAACATTTTCATCAGGCTCTGCTGCCGCTCTGAGTTCCAATACCAGCATGCCAGCCTCCGCACCCCCAGCGGGGCTTGTGGGCTGGTGTGTAAATGAACAATGGGCACCTTTTCTGCTTTTCCTTTCTTTACTTGTTTTTGGAAGTCCATTTGACAAAAAACAAAAGCAGAAATGAAACCAAAAACCGTGCAATTACAATGAAGGAGCTTGGCCCCCAAAAAGAACAGCAGAAAATATCCCCCCACCTCCCTCCTTTGCAGGCTGTGGCGTGTAGTCAGACTCATTTTTTTTCTTTGTTATAAGAGATGGCTCCATGGGGAGTGTTTAGAGGAGAAATATATTTGGAAATGATGATGGAAGAGCAAAAGATATCAATAATATTTAAGAAGTCTGTTTGATTGGAAAGGGCTGATCTAATCAGGGATTTTTGTTTCTTTTAAATACATTTTTATTGATATATTTTTTCTATTGCTGAAATTTCCCCCTGTAACCTGCCTTTTTTTTCCACTCCAGGAGAGTCATCCCATATAACAAAGAATATTTAATCAGAGGTTCTCAAACCTAGGGTCTGGCAACTTTAAAAATATATTTTTTTATAACTTTTATGTTAAAGTAACTGGTTTTCTTTGTAATCTCATGCATTTTTATTTTACACATTTAAAAACATTATTCTGAGAATAGGATTCATCAGACTTCCCGAGGGAGGCATCCGTGTCACTCAAAAAGGTTAAGAACTCCTCATTTAAATTGCCTGGGGAAAGGTGCTGTGGCACCATGTCATCCATTCACAACTTAAATACAGACAGACCTGTTACCCCTCAACTCTGGGGGACAGGAAGAGAGACAAGGTGACCCAGAATTCCTCAAATTGAGGAATAGCCTCCAATTAAACCAAAGTGTTAGAGGTGGCATTTCCAAAACCTCAAGTGTTATGTGGATTTCTGAATTAATTAAAAAGAGGCTGGCTGAAGAGATGATAAGGTTGAATGTAAATACTCAACAGGCATTTCCTTCTTTCTGGGCTGATAATGAAAAAAGGGGCCAGTATTTACTTTAAGAGCTTCCAATATTTCTAGGACATACAAAGGCAGTGCCTTGAGATGGTAGGGTGAATGAGATATTTGCAGCCCTCTAGGCTTCCCGGAGCCTGCTCTCTGAGGAATCAATCTCAGAACTGGATCTGTTCGCCGGGGGTCGGGGTGGGGAAACCACGGCTCAAAGCCCTGGTCTGTTACTGACCTTTTGCCGTCTCCTTTCTGCACCTTCACCCAGTTCTCCACCTGCGCCATGTTACTCCTCCTCTGGGCATGCTTTTCAGGATTGGTTCGGGGATGGATTACCCTCTTATGCCCACCAGTACCATTCTGCTCCCCAAGCCCAGAGACCCCACCAAAGGAACTAGGCAGCACGCCGTTCCTCTCCATTAGCTGAGGCTGGGCGGACTGAACCCTGGGACCACCGGGTAAGTCCACAAAGAAGGAGTCTGCCTCGGCTGCTGGGTAGGGGGACTTGGACCTCCCCCTGTCCCGCTTCCCCTCCAGAGGGTCCCTCTGGAGGCCGTAGCGCTCCTCATCGTCTTGCTCGGGCCTGTCAAAGCCAAAGGCGTCATTGTGGGCTCGCCGGGAGCAGTCCCTGGTATGTCCAGGGCCCACGCGGCCACACTCTCGACAGGGGTCTGTATGGTTGGCTTGTGGGACAGCTTGCCGCTCTGTCCTCTCGGCATCCCTACA
Source organism: Vombatus ursinus (assembly GCF_900497805.2). Classification (NCBI taxonomy): domain Eukaryota; kingdom Metazoa; phylum Chordata; class Mammalia; order Diprotodontia; family Vombatidae; genus Vombatus; species Vombatus ursinus. The sequence goes on from NW_020949548.1 coordinate 17,807,742, forward strand.
ATGATAGCACAAAACTGGTCTCAGTGCAAGTAGGGTCAGAAGGCCGGGGGTGGCCAAAACGGAGCCCAGCTCCAGAGGGTCCAGCTGTTAGCAAAGTCTTGGTTGAATGTCCATACACAGCCCTGTACCGGACAGATAGCCGCATAATGTCTTCACTGAAAAGCTACTCTTCTGGGGGTGGCCCAGGATCAGCCCTCTGTACCTGTGAATTGGCTATATTTTTACATTCCTGTTATGCTGGATATATGGACTAAATGCATCTTGCATCTACCTGTATCCACTAATCCTTGTTTCCTCATCTGTAAAATGGGGGAGGGGAGGAGATTTTAAAAAGCCACTTGCAGGGTACATAATGGGTTTGGTACCAATACAGGGCCAATGAATAGGAGTCACGCAGACACAGATTAATTTTAGCTCAATATAAGGGAGGAAATGGTGTGGTAGAAGATAGGTTAGTTTTAGAATCAAGAGACTTTTGTTTCATTCCTGGCTTGGCTACTTACCACTTCTCTGATCACAGGTGAGCTGTTTAAGCTTCCTGTGCCTCAGTTTCCTCATAGGCAAAATGAAAAGGTTAGACTAGATGACCTCTAAGATCCCAACTCAAAATCTATTCTCCTATGAGTCTAAGGAACAGCTTATTGACAATTATTCAACAAGCAAACAGGCTTCCTTGGAAGGTGGAGAGCTCCCCAAGCTTTGAGACCCGATGATATATAGAAGAGATTCATTTTTTCAAATGGAGGTTGGACCTCAAGGTCCCTTGTCGGCCAGAGAATCTATCACTCTATGAATCGGCAGTTGTGGCTTTAGGAAAGGATCCTGGGAACTCCTCATTCTCTTTAAATCACTGACCATGGAGGCGGAATAAACTTCCAAAAATTACAATCCAGAGGCCTGGGCCCCTCCTTCCATTTTTTAGGACTGTCCCAGCAGTGAAGGTTTTTCTGATTAGAATGAAATCTCTTTCTTCCCATTCTATTAAAAGAGTAAATGAGCGTGCGCGCACACACACACACACACACACACACACACACACTCATACCCCCTTACAGCCCAGTAAGTGCATCATGGTGTGATAGAAAGAATATTGGTCTTGGAATCAGGAGAGACTTGAATTCAGATGCCACTCTGGAACACAAATCGGTTGTGTAACTATTGGCAAAGAACCTAATTTTCTGAAGTCTCAGTTTTCTCACCTATAAAATGGGAGGAATGACGTGCTACAAGAATCAAATGAGATAATGTATACAAAGCCTTCTGCAAACCTTAAAAGTGCTATACAAACATGAGGCATTATTAATAGAGAAGGAGAAGGAGGAAGAGGTGACAGGTACCTGGTGGCAAAGTGGAAAGACTTGAGTTCAAACTCAGAAAGAATTCAAATCCAGCCACCCACTTAGTGGCTGTGTGACTCTAGATAAATGACTTATATTTTCCTCTTCTGTAAAATGGGGATAAGGATAGCACCGGCCTCAAAGGTAGTTATGAGGATAAAATGAGATATTTATAAAGTGCTTTGTGAACTTTAAGATTTGCAATATATAAATGCTAACTAATAATAATAGCAACAATAATAATAACAACATTGATGCTATTGAAATCCTTAGAAAGCTTACAATGAGCTCCAGGGAGAGGGGGCAGATGTTCTGTAACTCAAAATCAGCTTAGCCTCGGTGGATTGTGGCAGGGAGCATTTAGAGATAATCCCCAGCTCCTGAAAGCCAGGATCATGGACGGGATATTCACATTTCTCAGAGCCAGGAAGAGACCTGTGTTAATAGACTGCAAGGAAAAGAAACCCAATTCTTGTGAGTTTGGAATATGTTGCATTCTTATTTGTTTTGTTTTTTTTTAAACTTATGGAAGCCCTAAGTCAGGCAAGGCAACTTTAATCAGCCCTTAATATGTGAGGAAGGAGGCAGCTAGAGAGCTGTGTGTTGATTTATTCTTTTCCCTGGAGTTAAATAGAGCAGTCCCCTTGGGGCCAAGGAGTAACCTGTCTGGTTCTAAATTAACACGGAATGTCATGACAGCTCTGAAAATACAGACTGACAACCCACCAGCCCGCCCGCCTGCCCGCATAGGAAGAGGCACCTTGTCAAATGAGCCAGATTGCCCCGGGGTACCGGACGGCAGGCTGAAGGGACTGCAGGCTCTGGGTGCCTGACGATGTGCAATGTTGGTTTGAGAGTTTTACATCCCCGTGAAGGTGAGGAAGAAGAGCTTGGCAGGGCAAAGAGGCTTCATTGGCACAGCCTGGGGCTGCCTCCTCGGAGTGACTCGAGCACTTCTTCCCCAGCCTGGAGTAATGACCGCTCGTCCAGGTAAGGCGTAGAGGGATCCTTGCTCAGGGACGGCTATGCTAGACTGCCCATGAGGTCTCGTTCAGCTCTGAGATTCTAAGACTTAGGACTCTTCTGAATAGTCTTAACACTCAGACTTCCACTATGTGCTCAGGTTCTGCCTTAATTTCTCATTCTGTAACAAGTCTTAGCCTGGTGTAAGCAAAGAGAGAATGTGCCAAGTAATTAGCAGGTGCTCTGGGCTTAGTGGGTGCTTAATAAATGTTTACCGATTGACTGAAGAAGACCTAGATCAGATTTGACCTCTGACTCTACAGTAGCCAGGGGGCCCTAGGCTAGTTAACCATTTAGTGCCCTCAAGCAACACTCTAACACCACAAATCACCAAACAGTTGTTGATTCCCTCTCCTGGCCACCCAGCAGGAATAGCAGTACCCACCAGCAACAGGCTGAGGTGACCCCAAGACCCAGGCCCAGTACCTTCTGCCAGGTGGGGGGACCTGGTGGTAGCAGCACCACCTATCTACTGACCCCTACCTCCCCAGGAGAAGCAGCAACAGGCTAGAGCTGACCTAGACCCAGACCCAGATCCTCTTGGGTGGGGAAACTGGCTACAGCATTGCCCAGTCCACTCCCCCTCAAAGGACTAACAGGCAAGAATGACTTAGGCCCTACACCCCTGGTTCTTACCCAGCAGCAACACCTTTTGGAAACTGAGAGAATTATTTTTCATCTGCCACCCACTATCATAATTCCCTACCATCTATTTCTCTCCCTTCCTGTATTAATCAATCACTGGTCCTTTGTGATTGTCTTATTATTTCATCCCCACCTTCCTCAACCCTGGTCCACCATATTCCTCTCTGATGCTTCCACTGTGCCCTCTGGAATTCCAGTTCCATAAGGAAGACAGTTCTCTTTCTTTGGATCTCTTTTTCCCACATTCCTTCTTCCATCTACTAATCATTACCAAGGCCCCACTTGCCCCTGATGACACTATATCCCTGGCATTCCTTTCCACCACTGCTGTGCCTTTATCACCTCCCACCCCAAACACACACTCTGGTCCTGGAGGGGCAGGGGTCACAACAGCTGCTACTGCTCCTTCTAGACTCCTTTTCCCATTATCGCTCAGCAATGCTTAGCACAGCATCTGGCATATGCAGCAGGCACTTAATAAATGCTTGCTCCTTTTCCTCACTCCTTCTCAGAGTTCAAAGTATAAAACCGTTCCACCTAATCCAGATAATGGCGTCACATATGAGCAGTCGGGTCACTCTTCCTCATTTCTCGAGGAATTCAGCAGTGGGCTCACTGATTTCCTGTTCTCACCGATTTCCTGTTCTCACCAACCTTTCATCAAGGGACTCCAGCATCAATGCTGATGTTCTCTCAAACTCCTTAAAACCTCCACAATCTCCTTAAATCCCATCACCTGCTCCTTCACCCACTCAGTCATACATAGGGATGGTCACAACGGATTTTACCCTTATCCACAAACTGGCCTTTTCTTTGTTCCTCCCATTGGACACTCCATGGCCCATCCCCATGCCTCTTCATTGGCCATCCCGCATACCTGGAATGCTCTCCCTCTTCACTTTGGCTTCCTTTAAGGTACAGTCTTGCGCATGAAGCATTTTCTGATTCCACCACATTTTAGAGCCATTCCTCTCAAACTATCTTATATTTAACTACTTTACATTTATGCTTATTCATTCTCTTTCTATTTACTTTGCATATACTTGCATATGCACTTGTCTACTCTCAGAACATGAATTCCTTGTGAGTGGGGATTGTTTCATTCTGTGTACTTTTATTCTCAGGGTCAATGCCCAGCAGGTGCTTAATAAATACATGTTGGTTAATTGGATAATCTATCTTCATTGGTAGAGGGAGTTTTCTGAATTTATCATATACGTAAAAAGAAAATCAAGTTCTACTCAATAAAGATTTGCCATTTCATGTATAACTCTCTCCTCTTCTGTTATGTGTATGGGAATGCTCATTTTATTTGGTGTTTTTTAAGTTCAGATTAAGACAATGGGATCAATGAAACCATATATATGAGATTGCCCATTTTATTTGGTGTCTCTCAAGTTAAGAATGAAATAAAATAAAATAGAGGCAGCTGTGATAGAACTCAGTGGATAGAGCTCCAGCCTTGGAGTCAGGAGGACCTGAATTCAAATCCAGCCTCATTCACCTGACACTAGCTGTGTGACCCTGGGCAAGTCACTTAACCCCGATTGCCTCATCAATAAAAAATAAGTAAATAAAAATAAAGATGAAATAAAATAAAATGAAATAAAGGGAGTTTTCTCATTGGTGATTCTCCATGCAAATGAACTCATGGCTTTGGCCCCTGTAAGCACCTTGAGGTCAAGATCTTTGCCTTATTCTCTTCTTTTCATTGCTTTCTTTTATAGGATGGAGCACGGGGCCTCACATCACAAACCAGAGCCACAATTAAGCTTTGCAGAAAAGCTGGGCCTTGTCTTCCCAGCTAGATTGTCAACTCACTGAGGACAGGGAACTTGGAAACATGCATTTAGAGTTGGAAAGCTGCCTTAAGGAGCCATTGAGTCAGCTCCTTCCTTTTACAGAAGGGGAAACTGAGCCCCGGAGGGGTTTGCCCATGTTCATATAGCTAGCAAGTTGTGGAGTTGAGTTTTAAACTCATGTCTTTTGACTCCAAATTTAGTAGGTCTCCTCTCTCCCCCAGAGGGCTGAGCACCGCACTAGGCACCTAGTTACTAAAACTCCTTGGTGGACTGGATAGCATCCTATTGGGCATAAGGCCAGGCAGGTTTCCTTGTGGACAGCAAATGGGTTCGGGGTAAATATGACCCTTCAACCTTACCGAGTTACCCCGTGCATCAGACATGGATGGTGAAACCCTAAACGATAGGCCGAAGGCCCCCAACTCCACTGAGCCCCATTCAGACCCTGTCTGATGAGTCCTTCCCTTAAGCACCTCAAACTCTCCCGGGGCCTCGGGGTTTCCTCCCGTCAATCAAAGCTGGGAGCTCAGAGGGGGAGGAGGCAGAGCTGCGTCTGTGCCAAACCTAGAGCTGGCTTTTTAAAAATAAATTCCACATCCCGGCTTGTTTAGTTGTCACCTTACTCTTTTGTCAAAACTGAGCAGCAGCAGACGGAGACAGGCAAAAATAAATACGGTTCCTGTTATTTGAGCTTTCCAGGCATTTGGGGGCCAGAGAAAGACGAGCTGAATGCACTGGGAAGCCGAGCCAGGGTCCTTCTCAGAGGAAGAGAGGTTTTGCCTTTGGCTGGATGAGGTTGCTGACGTTTATACGCATAATTATTAATTTCTGCACTAAACCAGCCACTCTGCCGGGGTTGGGGAGGGTTCTACACTCTAGCAAACTTCACTTGGCCCCCGGCTTGTAAACTGATCACAGATTTAGAACTTGAAGGGGTCCTGGAGAACACGAAATCCAACCCTCTCATTTTACTGATGAGGAAACAGAGACCCAGAGAGGTTGTGATTTGAAAAAGGTCACACAGCCTAGAAGTGTCTGAGGAAGGATTTGAACCCTTTGCTAAGGGGTATATTCCATAAGGGCAGGGACTACATCTAATTTATATTCATATTCCACCCTCTCCTCACCTTCACCTCCCCCCCACCCCCAAAGCCCTGCCAAGCATAGGGTCCTAAAACATAGTAGGTGTTTAATTAATGTAGTGAAGACAATCCCAATGACTCCCCAGATGGTCCATTTTACTTTGGGATAGCAATAATTTTAGGCAGTTTTTTCTTAAACCCTGAAATCAGCCTCCCTAAAACATCTACCCATTACCACATGGTAATAATAATGATAATAATAATAATAATATCTAGCATTTATATAGCTATATAAATGTACTTAGTATGCACAGAATAAATACTTGTTCCTTCTTTCTTTTTTTCCTTTCTCATATAATGCTTTAAGATTTGCAAAATACCTTACATACATCATCCCATTTGATCCTCACAACCACCTAGGGAGGCAGGTGCTATTATGCTATTAGCTCCATTTTACAGATGAGGAAAATGAGTCTGAAAGTGGGTAAGTGACGGGCCCAGGGTCACAGGGCTGGTAAGTGTTAGAGGTAAGACTAGAACTCAGGCCTTCCTGACTCCAGGTCCAGAGCTTTATCCACTGCACCACCCAGCTGCCTCTTGGGGCTGAGAATAAAAGGGCTCTAATAATGGTTTCTCTTCCATCTGACAATCCTCCCGATACTTGAAGACAGGGATTATGTTTTCCTCAAGTCTTCTTTTCCAGGTTAAACAGCTGAGTATCTTAAACTGATGACTTTAATGTAGACTGTTCCCAACATCTTGGTCATTGTCTTTTGCAATAATTTTAGCTGGCCACTATCCTTCCTGAGATATGGCATCCAGAACAGGAAACAACACTCCAGGGGCCGTCTGACCAAGGCAGAGGATGCCAACGCGACCATCGTTTTCCTCCTTCTATCAATGTAGCCTCAGGTGACATGAGTTTTATTGGCCCCCAGGTCACACTGATGACTCACTCACAGTCTATCAAATGCCACAGTCCTTTTACAAATTAAATAATGTCTAGGCATGCCTACATCATTTCTACATTGGTGTAGCTGATTTTTTGAAAGTCCAAATGTAAAATTTTACAGTTGACCCCTATTAAATGTCATCATATTAGAGCTAAGAGATGTCATTAGTGGATAGAGTGAGCTGGCCACAGAGCCAGAAAGACTGAGATTCAAGTACTTGCTGGTTGTGTGGTTCTGAGCCAGTCGCTTAACCTTTATCTGCCTCAGTTTCCTCAAGGCCCTGAGGAAGGACAGTTCAGTGGGGTCAGAATAGCTTTTTTTTTTTTTCGAGGTAATTGGGGTCAAATGACTTGCCCAGGGTCACACAGCTAGTAAGTGCCAAGTGTCTGAGGTCACATTTGAACTCAGGTCCTCTTGATTCCAAGGCTGGAGCTCTATCTACTGTGCCACCCAGCTGCCCCAGATCAGAGTAGCTTGTGCTGGAAGGATTGGGCCATGGGCAGGGATGACACTCAGGAAAATGATGACATTGTCAAGGTTGTCTCAGCTCCATTTCACATCATTTCTGCTAGTATCTCAACCCTCTTGCCTAGTGCGTTCATGTTGCCCTGAGCCCTCTCCTCAGAGGGAAAACTGATCTGTCAGGTTGTGGGATACAACAGGAAAAGCACTGAACTTGCAGATAGGAGATCTGGATTTCAATTCAACAAAAAATATTTACTAGCGCCTAATATGGAGAAGGCAATTTGCTAATATAGTAATTGATACACGTAAAGCGCTCTAAGGTTTGCAAAGTGTCTCATCGGGTCCTCACAACAACCTTGTGAAGAAGAAGCCATTATTTTCATCGCCATTTCACAGATGATTTCATTCTACTAACGACCACTCTTTGGGGGTGGCCATTTGTCCAGTTCTGAATCTCCCTGTTTTACAATCCAGCCTGTGTCTCATTTGCTCCACAAGGTCAGCCCAGGAATGGAGCAGGACCTGTGTTATATAAAGGGAACCAAATAACTGACCTACACACCTGCCTTCACAGAGTCACACAATCTGAGAGTTGGAAGGACCTCTGAGACCATCCCAGCCAGCCCATTTATCAAAAGCATCCCCACAAAATAAGATATACAGGAAATGGGGTTTAGAAATCTATTCTGTGCTACAGGAAAATTGAAGGGGAAGGAGATAAGAGAGGGGAGGGATAGAAGGGAGGGCAGATCAGAGGAAAGGGTATTCAGAATGCATGCCATCTTGGGGTAGGGGAGGGACGAGCTGGGGAGAAAATCTGGAATTCAAAATCTTATGGATGTGAATGTTGAAAAGTAAAAATAAATAAATTAATAAAATCAGGGAAAAAGAGTACCAAAAAAAAGGGTCAAGGATGGGATCTGAACCTGGTCAGACCTCTATCTACTATGTCATATTGCCATTCCAAAGGCAAAACAGACAACAGGACAACAATAATACCAGTGTTTGCCGCTGTTTAGTCATTTTCCATTGTGTCCAACTCGTCTTGACCTCATTTGGGGTTTTCTTGCAAAGATACTGGAGCGGTTTGCCATTTCCTTCTCCAGCTCATTTTACAGATGAAGAACTGAGGCAAACAAGGTTAAGTAACTTGCCCAGGGTCACAGAGCTAGCAGGTATCTGAGGTCAGATTTGAACCCATGAAGATGAGTCTTCCTGACTCCAGGCCTGACATTCTATCCACTGCACCAGCTATTTGCTCTATAGTAGTACCAGTACATATACTAAATAAGTAAATTTTTAAAAAAAAGCATCCCCACTGTAACACAGTCAGCAGGCAATGGGAAAACTGAAGCTGAGAGTGATGCGCCCAGGGTCACAGAGGTAGTGAGCATCTGAGACAGGATGGGAACGTGGCTCTTCCTGATTCCAAGTCTGCCTTTGACCTACTGCGCCAACCAGCGCTCTAGAGGTACTGGGCCGAGGAAGGAGTTCAAAGCCCAGCTTTTCCTATTCCCCTCAAAGGTATCTTCATCTCTCAAAGAGCTAGCATTCACATAGCACTTGAAGGTTTGTAAAGCGCTTTACAAATATCATCTCATTTTATTCTCCCAACAACCCTAGGAGGTAGGTGCTATTGTTATTACTCCCATTTTACAGATGAGGAAACTGAGGCAAAAACAGCTGGGAGATAAGAAATTCGACTCTGCCTACCTCACAGGGTTCTTGTGAAAATCATAGGTTCTATCAGTTGTCAGTTTCTGGAGAGCAGGGACTGGGATTTTGGGGGGTTTTTTGTTTGTTTGATGTTTTTTGCCTTTCTTTGTATCCCCAAAACTTAGCATAGTGCCTGGCACATAGCAAGCTCTTAATAAATGCTTGACTGATACTAAATGTGCTTTGTAAACTGGGAAGTACAAACTTCAAAGATCTTTTTTGACAGTCACATTAAGATTTTGGGAACTTGATGTGTTAATGTCTGGGGAGAAAGGAAGTGAATAAGCATTTATATAGCACCTACTATGTGCGGAGTACTACACTAAGCACTTGTACAAATATTATCTCATTTGATCCTCACACCAACCCTGGAAAGTGGGTGCTGTTATTATCCTCATTTTACAGTTGAGGAAACTGAGGCAATCAGAAGTTAAGTGACTTGCCTGGGGTCACAGAACTAATGAGTGCTTAAGGTCACATTTGAACTCAGGTCTTCCTGATTCCAGGCTCAGCATGCTATACACTGTGCCACCAGCTGTCTGCTGGGAGTATTTTTACTTATGAAAAGGAGCTAAGGGAAAGAAAGACTTAGGCTGAACATGAATGAATGAATGATAGGATTTCAGGTACCTGTTTCAGGAAAGGGGACTATTCAGGTGCCCTTAAAGTTATCCCATAGAGGCAGAGACCTATTCTACCCACACATAAAGCCCAACACAAGAGGAGTTTCCTCTGGAGCACTGACCGCTTCAATGATGCTCGAGACTGTAGTTGGGCAGCCTGGTTCATGGCTCTGATCCAGCCATTCATATCTTCTTGAGTGTCAGCGCTGAAATAGTAAGTTCTCATCCCCGAGTGCTCCGCCGGAAAATCAACGCCAGAGGTGTTGTAGATGTGGGCCCGCATGCCATTGTGGACAGCCTGCAAATGCAGAGGAGGCAGATCCGTGTTAGAGGGCAGAAAGCACAGGAAAATTCATATCCTGTAGGAAGGAAGGAAGGGAGAAAGAGAGGGGAGGAGAGAAGAGAAAGAAAAAGGAAGGAAGAAAGAGAGAGAGGAAGGACAGGAAGGAAAGCAGGGGGGAGAGAGGGGGAGAGAGGAAGGGAGAGAAAGAGAGAGAGAATATCTTAAATACAAAGTAATTGTATACAAAGAAATACAAAGAAAGAAAGAGAGAGAGAGAAAGGAAGGAAGGAAGAGAGAGAAAGACACAAAACAGTATTCATGCCACATGCCCCTCTGCCCTGGAGAGTCTAACACCAGGCCTGCCCATCCCCACGAATTCAGGAGCACATCAACCCATTTCCATAGCTCTGAAATACCAAAGGCTCCTCACAGTATATAAAACACAGTGACAGACGTTTGTTTTCCTCTAGGAGTCTCACAGACTTTTATGTCTGTTTTCTATTTACTCTTCCCAGACGAGGAGGGTCCTGCAGATGAAGTTTACACGAGAACCAGATTTTTTTTCCACAATCTCCCCTTAGAAAGCAAACACACCTGGGAATTGCTGAGTCTAAGCTCTGCTGAAGCATGCATCTCCTTGTTTGGCTACCACTAGAATGAGGTCCAGAAATCTGCTGCAATAACAGGTGGCTTGAGGCTAACATCCCAGCAGACGGCTAGCATTTACAAAGTGCTTTAAGGTTTGCAAAGCACTTTATAAATATTATCTCAAATAGTAATAATAACAGCTCACTCATACAGCACTTACTATGTGCAGACACTGTGCTAAGCACTTCCACAACTATTAGCTCATCTGATCCTCACAACAACCCTGCAAGGTAGGTGCTATTATTATCCCCAATTTACAGCTGAGGAAACTGAGGAAGAAAGGTTAAGTGACTTGCCCAGAGTCACAGAGCTAGTAAGTATCTGAGGACAGATCTGAACTCAGGTCTTCCTAACGCCAGCATTCTATCCATCGAGTCACCATTAACAATGTCTAGGTGTTCAAATTTGGAATGCGGCATTTCTTAAGATCCACTCTCTCCACTCCCAAAAGCAAAGCACTTTTTCTACTTCCAAGGAAGAGAGTGACATAAACTTTCTAGGGACGGGCTGCTAGCTTTGCACAACAGGTTTACTCAATCAATGAACCAACAGGCATTTAAACACCCACTCCAAGACAGGCACCGTGATAGGCACTGGACCTAGAGACAGAAACAAACCACACCCCAAGATAACATGGTGATCTACTTCAAGTTACTCTGGGTTCTCAATTAGCAGCTGATGTTTCCTGAAGAAAGAAACAGAGACTTTAAGTGGCCGATACAGTGACGGGCTGAGGGCGCAGCTTGAGCATTCTGCAGTCAGCCAGTCCCCAGACAAAGGGGTCAGTGAGTCCTAAAAGTAAGCACGTGTGAGTACACAGCGCCCAAAGAGCCCCAGAGCATCCTTCAGCACGCAGAGCGTCTTGTGCGAGCAGCTCCCTCTAACTTGGCCCACGGAGGCAGCTGAGTGTCCAAGGTGCTATATCTCAACCGGGACAGCAATGCCAGTCGATGTAAGCTCATGTATTAATGAAAGAGTGGCAGCGTTGCTGTCCCCAGGGTCACAACAGCAGACAGACAATAAAGTTCTCTTAGATTCTGCTGCCTCGTCCCTCCCAGGGACCTGAAGGAGCAACAGGACCAGGCATTGCCTTATTCTTAACAATAACAAGGAGAGATTTGGGAGTCACAGCAATAAGATATGTGATTAAGGCAGATTTCAGGGAGAGGTTTCATTGACTGGCCCACAATAATAACAAACAATTCACATTTTTTTCTATAGCTCCTAAAGGTTTACAAACTTTCCCCTGACAACAGCCCCATGAAATAAAGAAGACAAGCCTTATCATCATCACTTTATAGACGAGGAGACTGAGGCTCAGAGGGGTTAAAAATGACTCGCCTAATGTCAGACACCTAGTAAAGGGCAGAGCCACTCATAATCGTGGGGTGTCCAAGCTAGAGGGGATCTTGGAGGTCTAGCGCAGGGGTTAGCCTTTTCTATGTCATGGACCCCTTTGGTGGCCTGGTGAAACCTATGGAATAATATTGGTCACCCACATTTGTAACAGAAGGATCAATTTCAGCGGGAGGTTAGTGAAAATAATGATCTAATTTTCTTCCCATCCAATTTCACAGAACCCCTGAAATCTATCCATAAATCCTTGGAGGTCCTGGGGACCCCAGGTTAACAACCCTGAGTCTAGACCAACGCCATCGTTTTATAGGTATGAGAACTTGACTCAAGGACACTACAAGTGGCATAGGGGTTCAATGGATAGAGGACTATGTTTGTAGTCAGGAAGACCTGAGTTTAAATTTGACTTCAAACACTTGGGCAAGTCACTTAACCTCTAATTACCTTAGTTTCTTCAACTACCTCCCAGGGTTATTGTAAGGATCAAATGAAATAACATTTGTAAAGTTCTTAGCAGACTACCTGGCACGTAGTATGGGGCTAAATTAATGTTTGTTCTCCCCCTCCCTTCCTTCTTTCCTCCCTCCTCCCCTTTTTTCCTTCCTTCCATCCTTCCTCCCTCCCTTTCTTCCCACTATACCATGAATACAAAGAACATTAGCAGCTGCATCAGCTCTTTTGGGACAGGAAGCATACCCCCTTATCCTACAGCTAGACACCCACACAAGGCTTACAAGACTCCATCAAGATCCCAGTCACACCCTCTCCACCCCCAGGATGTGCAGTTTTGCAACAGAAACAATATAACCGGGCTCTGAAGGTTTACCGAGGGATATTTTTATGGCTACTTTTATCCTGCTCCCTTCCCTGTGCCTGGAACAGTTATCCCTCCCCTGTTCTGCCTGTTAGATTTCTACCCCTCATTTAAAGCCAGCTCAAATGTCACCTCTTCCACGAAGCCTTCCCTGATTTGTCAAATCTCAGACATCACGTGGTTCTTTATTTCACACCTCCAATATACTTAGCATGTAACATTACATAGAATAATTATCTCATTTCTTTATTTACATTTTGTATGTCCCCTTCCTAGTACCCAGCACAGTGTTCAAATTAAGTACAAAGGTTCTTAATAAAATGTTTTCTGATAATTAATTAAGAAAGATGGACTGAAGTCATCAAACTGCAGAGAACAAACCTCTAACCTCAGAAATGCACTTTCTATACCTTAAAAACTAAGGGTTCAGTGAATACTCTCGGCTGAGTTTTTCTAAGAAATTCTAAGAGAGGGAGCGAGGGAGGGTGGAAAAGGACAGAAGAAGGACAGTACAATGATAAACAAGGCTTTCCTAGAATATATTTTTCACACCTTCTGATGAAGTGTTAGCATATGGTACATAGAATCTTGGGGAGTTACTTTGGGATGCTCAGGTGTTATAATAAAGGCCGGTTGAACTGAATTGAATTGTTGAAATATGTCGCTAGACACTTGTTTTCAAGGAAGACTTTCTGGCTAATAACAAGTCTGCATTCCACTAAGAGAACTGTCCCAAACCAATCTGATTCAAGTCAAAAAGCAATTTATTAAGAGTCAATTGTGTGCCCTATGTTATGATCCTATGTTGGGGGAGAAGGGGCAGGGAGTACATATACATACTTCCAAAGTAATACTTGGAAGGAGAGAACACTAATCAGGGAAGGCTTCCCAGAAGAGGTGACGCCAGAGCAGAGCCTTAAAGGAAGAAAAGGATGCTGAGAACCAGAGATGAGGAAGGATTTATTTCAAGCATGGGGGATGTCTTGTGGGAGTGTATGAAGGTAGGAGGTAGAAAGGAATGTAGAGTGTATGAAAGGAAATCACATAAAATAAGACTGGAAATGTAGGTGGGCGCCAGACTGTGAGAGCCTTAAATGCCACACTGAGGAGTCTGTATTTTTATCTGAGAGGCAGCAGAGAATTACTCAAGATCTTTGAGCAGAGAAGTGAAATGATCAGACCTGTGCCTTAAGAGTATTTGAGCAATTATGTGGATGATAGATGGCAGGGGGTGGGTGGGTGGGGATGGACTGGCAGGGAGGGCACCTGGGAGGCTCTTACAATAGTCCAGGCAAGAGATGATAAGGGTCTGCACTAGGGCAGGAGCTGAGTGAGCAGAGAGGGAGATGGATGCCAGAGAGGGTGGGAAGACAGATGGAGAAGACACCGCAGCTACCTGGATATGTGGGACAAGGGACAGCGAGTCTAAGATGTCTATGAAGACGCAAACCTGGGTGACCGGGAGCATGGTGGCACCCGTCAGGGAGAAAGCTGGGGGAGATGAGGATTTTGGAGTGTTGGGTCCTAACAGGGCATTGAGGCAGAAAGGACCAATAGGCAGCTGGGATGTGGGACCAGAGTGGAGGGGAAAATTTAGAGACTTGGCAGCCATCTGTTAAGAGATGATATTCAAATATAGAGGAGCTGCTGAGACAGCCAAGGGAGAAGGCATACAGAGAAAAGAGGGCCCAAAACAGAACATCCAGGGACACCCACGTTTAGGGGACAGGAGATGGATGGTGAACCAGCAAAGGAAATGGAAAAGGAATAGAGGAACCGTCAGGGAGAAGGGGAAAGGGAAAGGAGAGGGAGAGGGGTAAAAAGAGGACAGGGGAAGGGGAGGGAGAAAGGGGAGAGGGAGGGAGAGAAAGAGGATTCCAATAGCCATTTATAAATGGAAAGGGTAGGATTAGGTGACATCTAAAGTTCCTTTTAATTCTAAATCCTAACTGTGTTCCAATCAGTACCGCTCTTTTCAAATAGAACGTAAGAAAATGGAACTTGGACCAGATATACATTCACAGCTGGGAAAGGGCTAGGGGGGCAGGAATCTCTCCTTCCAGAAGATGGGGTCAGACCAGTCACCCTGGAGTATGTGTGAATGGGAGACAGAGGAGGACCACAAAAAAATGATTCCTTTGCAGTTGCAGGCAGGACAGTAAGCCCACCACACAATGAAGAATGAAACAGGTCCTAATCCAGGTCCCCAGCTCTAGGACCCCAGGTAATCCCTAGTTCAACTCCAGGTCTATCCCACAGAGAAGAGAGAGTGGAAAGAAAAGCAGCCTGGATTTCCTATAAGAACAAATTGTGGTTTCATCCCAACCCTGAAGCCAGTTTATTTGTGGAGTCAATCACTGTGAATTTTTTAATTTGTGGCCCAAGGATGTGACTAACACCCATGGGATTCCCAGTAAAAGATGGTGGGTATCAACATCTCACAGCCCTTCAAATAGCTATGGCTGGAAACTGAATTTTGTTTAATGTCTATACTTTTCCACACCCATCCATTAGTGATACTGTTCCACAAAATTAGGTGACTAGACCAGGATCTGTGCTTCCCTTCTGTCTTACATGGACCCAAACAGCCACTGGAGCTGGAGTGGGGAGGGGATTTCCAAATAGAGATAGTCTGGGTTGTTCATCTCCTTGGAGAAGCAATTACAGTTGCCTATAATGGTCCCAGAGTCCCCAGCTTTGAATTCCTAGGGCTAGCATCATCTGTAGCCATGAAACTCTTCCCCAGAATGTCTGTGGTTATAACCAATGAATAGGATCCTGGACTCTACCAAACTTAGGCTCAAGGTTAGCTTTGTGGGGAGCTCCTGGCGTATAAGGAGCCAGACAGAAGCCCTACAAAAACTAGGGCCTAAGTTCTTCTGGAAATCTCACTACAAAGAATGGAGCTGCAAAAGCATTTTATTTCAAATATTTTCATGTAAGCCAGGTGGTTTCTATTTGAGTGAATTAACTTTCAAAAATATTTAAGTTAACATTGAAAAACACAATCCAAAAGACAAACCATTTATACCTTAAAAGAATACTTGCGGTTTATACGATCTTCGGGCCCAACAGGAGAGATCACATA
Organism: Vombatus ursinus; assembly: GCF_900497805.2. Classification (NCBI taxonomy): domain Eukaryota; kingdom Metazoa; phylum Chordata; class Mammalia; order Diprotodontia; family Vombatidae; genus Vombatus; species Vombatus ursinus. The sequence continues at coordinate 17,823,577 of NW_020949548.1, forward strand.
GCTGGGCAGTGGGATGCTCCCTAGGACGGCTTCTTCTCGACTGTCTTTGAACAGAAGAAGAAAAAAAAGATCAGGATGAGTCATGAGATCTCACCCAAAGGAGGAGGACAGCAAGAGTCAATCAACATACATTGGGCATACGTGATCTACAAGGTCTTACCCTTGAAAAGCAACATGGTCTCTGCCCTGAAAGATGAGGATGTCTGCTGCCTGAGATTCTTGAAGGTGAAAGGGACATCAAAGGTTCTATATAGTCCTAACATGAAAGAGATGGAGTTCTCCTCTCTAGCATTTCTGGCCAGTGGTCATCGAGCCTTGCCTTGCCTTGCCTCACCTTGGAAACATATGCTGTGCTTGCATGGAGATAGGACCAGGTAGGGGAAAGGGAAAGAGACAGACATAGTCCTCTAGAAAAATGAAGACAGATGGGATTATCTCCGGCTGGGGGATGGGCAGGAAAAGGAGATAAAAGGGATGAGGGAAGGCATCCTGGAGGCCAAGGTGGCACCTGGGCTGATCCTCAAATAGAGGAACAAGTTTCAACAGATGGAAATAAGAAGAGACAAGAGATAAGCATTCTCTCCCAGAGGGCAGAGCCCAACAATGGGTTACAAAATGAACTGATTAAACAATAATAATAGCTGACAAGAGACAGCATGCCATCATGACTGGTTGACTTCAGGAGCAGGAAGACGGGTTCAAATCCCACTTCTGACATCTACTGGCTGTGTGACTCTGGACAAGTCACTTAAGTCTGGAGTACTCTGGGAAACTCCCTAAGACTACTAGTTGGCTTTTCAAAATCCTTGCTGGACTGGTTCCTTCCTACTTCTCGAGTCTTCTTATACCTTCCTCCTTTTCCTGTACTCTGGGATCCAGCGACACTGACATCCTTGTTATTCCTTATAGAAGACAGGCCATCTCCTGACTCCCAACATCCCCGGCTGTCCCCCATGTCTGGGCACCCTCTCCGTTCTCATCTATGCTTCCCGGCTTCCCTGACTTCCCTTAAGCCTCAGACAAAGTCCCACTTTCTGCATGAAGCCTTTCCCAATCTCCCTTAACCTCAGGGCCTTCCTTCTGGTGATTATCTCCAATTTGTCTGGACTGTATCTGGTTTGTACATAATTGTTTGCATGCTGTCCCACCCACCCCCATTACACCAGGAGCTGCTTGGGAGCAGCTGCTGTCATTTCTATTTTTTTGCATCCCCAGGACTTCAAACAATGCCTTTTACATAGTTGGTGCTTAATAAATGCTTATTGATTGACTAAAGTTGTGGAACAGTTGATTAGCACAGGGGAGGCAATGTGGTCCAACAGAAAGAGCATGGGTGGGGCAGCTAGGTGGTGCACTGGATAGAGCACCAACCCTGAAGTCAGGAGGACCGAGTTCAAATCTGGCCTCAGACCAAACAGTTGACACTTACTAGCTGTGTGACCTTGGGCAAGTCACTTAACCCCAATTGCCTAAAAGAAAGAGCATGGGATTTAGAGTCTGAGGGACTCTGCTTCTGATGCTTGCTGCCTGAATGAACCTGGGCAAATCATTTAGTTTCTCTGGGTTTGGGCTTATGCTTCTGTAAAATGAGAAGGTTCCAGGGGCAGCTAGATGACACAGTGGATAGAGTTCCAACGTTGGAGTTAGGAGGACCTGAATTCAAATCCGACCTCAGACACTTGACACATACTAGCTGTGTGACCCTGGGCAAGTCACTTAACCCCGATTACCTCACCAAAAAGCAAAAAATAAAATAAAATAAATACAATAAAATGAGATGGTCCCTTTTAGTCCTAAATCCTATAACCTCATGGTACACAAATTCCCCTAATGGACCTAGTCTGCAAAGTTGCTGGCACCACACTTAGTCGGGCCTGCCAGCATCTCTACCATCTGTGGGAAGTCACTTCAGTTCCCTGGGCCTCAGTTTCCACATTTATAAAATAAAGGGTTTAGACTACATGGCCTCTATAGCCCAGTCCAGCTCTATATTCATGGTTCAATACATTGGTAGAGAGGACTTTCTCACTCCCCTACACCATTGAAATAATTTTTTTAGTTGTTTTCCATTGTGCCCAATTCTTCATGACCCCTTTCGGGGTTTTCTTGACAAAGATACTGGAGTGGTTTGCCATTTCCTTCTCCAGATTATTTTACAGATGAGGAAACTGAGGCAAACAGGGTTAAGTGACTTGCCAAGGGTCACACAGCTAGTAAGTGACTCCAGGCCAGGCAGTCTATTCACTGAACCATCTAACTGCCCCAGTGAAATCATAGGTCTAGTTAAAAAAAATTGTAAGTCTAGTTTAAAAAAACCACACACACAACAAAAACTTGAAAGTCTTCAAAGCGTTTCACACACATCTTTTCATTTGATGCTCCCAACAACTTTGTGAGGTAGCTGCAGCAGCTATTATTTTCTCCATTTTACAGATGGGTAAACTGAGGCTCAGAGGTGTGAAAGAGACTTTATCGTGATCACTCAGCTAGTACTTATCAGGGTCAAGATTTGAACTAGGGCCTTTCTTGGCTACAACTGCAGTGTTCTTTAGGTATACCAATCCTACCTCTGAACAGTAACATTTTAGGTGACAATGCTGGGCAGAACCCTGCATTAGGCAGTAGTGGAGATGCAATGTAAAGATATTAGATAAGGCAGGCCCTTACCCTCAGGGAGTTCTCATTCTAGCAGAGAGATGAGATGCCTCAGACAAGACAAAACACATGAGGTTATACGGAGAGGTACAAAATCAAACATTATGTGAGGTCAGAGTGGGAAAAGCTGGTACCCACTGGGGGTTGGGATTGGGGCAGTGGTTGAGCTACAGATGAATAGGATAAAAGGGCCTGGGTTTGTAGATGGAAGGGATTCGAGGGGTCACCTGGGAATTCACAGAAGAGACAGAAGCAGATTTCTCCTACACTATAAACTCCATGAAGGCAGATGCTATCTGAGGTCTCCGCCTACCACAGTACTCTACATATATGTGCTCAACACATATTTAGGGCACTGAATTACATGCCTCGCCTGTGCATGCACATGTATGCATTCGTCTCCTCTTAAATTTGACTGGAAAGTTTCCACACCAGGTCTGTGCCCTCAGTGGGATGGGATTTGCAAAGATTGCGGGACGTGCAATAGTCTATAAATGAATCAAACTGAACAGGACGTAAATAACTCAAGCACTTCACCCCTCTTCCCTCCCTTTGCTCCCTCTAAGCATTAGACAAGCTAGACTTTTCTCCATCTCCCATTTCATCCTGCCTTCTCCTCTATGCCTACGCCTTTGCTCTCCCTATCCCCTGTGCTTAGAATGCCCCCCCCTTATCCTCCCCATCTAGTTTGTTAAAGTCCTTCCCTTCTTTCAAAGACCAGTTCAGAAGCTACCTCCTCCATGAAGTCCTCCCTGGCTGCCTGGCCCACTTAGTGAGGGCCATCTCTCTTGCCTCACATCACACAGTATTTTTAATCTGTACTCTCTCTCCTATCTGAGTCATTTATGAGCCCATCCTTGCCAGGCTTCTTGAAAGCAGGATGTGGGTCATCCCTTTCTTCATGTTCTCACTGCCTTACACATAGTAGGTGCTTCATAATAATTTTTACTGAACTGAATTGCTAGGACTACCAGGGACAGGGATGGAGAGCAAACTCTTCTGGGGGATGCACTTTCAGAGACCTGCCATCAGCTAAATGTGGGAACGAGGTAAGGGCCACAAACTAAGAGCCCCCAGAGCAATTTAACTTTATCAGGCTTAGAGACATCTAGGTGGGTCGGCAGCACTGGGCGCCTTCATGACAACGGAAACTGACCAAAGGAAGGCGCTTCATACCAACTTCTTTCTCTGCCAGGGAGAATGTCCACTCACCTTTATAGTAGAACAAACAGTAATCAGCAAGCACAAACCATCTTCTCTTCCATAATCGCATCCCAGAGCTGTCCTACAAAGTAGAGCAAGCCAATTCAGAGGGACCCCCGTGCACGGCCCTCCCCACCCTATCACGTAGCACAAGTGAATTGGGGAAGTAGTGAAGCCTCACTGTAGCCTTTGTAATAAATATAATAATAATACATTTCCATGGGACTAGAGGGTTAAGAGTATGAGTAATATCTTGTGCCCATTTTATAGATGAGGTTCAGATGGGTTGACTCAATTGCCCAAGGTAATGCTTCCTTTAATGCTCTAAATCAGTGGTGGGGAACCTGCAGCCTTGAGGCCACATGTGGCCCTCTAGGTCCTCAAGTGCGGCCCTCTGACTGAATCCAAACTTCACAGAACAAATCCCCTTAATAAAAGGATTTGTTCTGTAAAACTTGGACTCAGTCAAAAGGCTGCACCCAAGGACCTAGAAGGCCACATGTGGCCTCGAGCCCCCAGGTTTCCCCCCTGCTGTAGATAAATGCAATCTATTGCTTTGTGGCCCCTTTTGTGACTGATGGCATGTGTCTCTTGGGAGGAAGCTACAAGGGTCCTCGGTGCTTTTTGAATGATATGTCTGTTACGTGGTCATCTCACGACAGAAACGCTTTGTGTGGTTTTTTTTACTTTTTCTGGGGGAAGGTTCCCCATCCCTAGTGCCCCTTCTCATTGTCTGAAGCCCTCACCTGTTTGTGCAACCAGCCTCTCACCACCACAGGGACATTGGGGTTCCTTCTGATAGCCTGGTCCCTTTTTCCAAAGCTGTGGATTTTGCTGGTCTTGATAACCTAGGAGAGGGGGAAAAAAACCAAAAAACCTAAAGATTTTAACTAGAGCATTAGGAAGGATTGAGATTTGATTCAAGAAAAAACGTCCCAGTCCCAGGGGCCTTTTTTTTTTTTTTTAACACCAGCAGCATCAGGGACCACCATTTGACTTGGAAGCATGGAAGCCAGGGCAGTGTCTTCCAATCCTAGAAATGTATGACCGTCACATGCAATGAACCTAAGAGGTGATGATCACCCAAAAAAAGAAGTGAGACAGAGAGAGATCCTAAGACCCAGAAAGATGGCCCTAGACAGACATGAGCCATTAGGGAATCTCACAGGATTTACAGCTGGCCAATGAGGAACTTAGAGCTCATCTAGTCTAATCCTGTCATTGCACAGAATAAGAAACTGAAGTCTACAGAGGTTAAGTAACTTGCCTAGGTCACCTAGATAGTAATTAGTCAAGCCAGGATTTAAGCACCAGTCTTTAGATTCCAGAGGAGTAGCTAGATGGTGCAGTGGATAGAACACTGGGCTTGGAATCAGGAAGACTCATCTTTATGAGTTCCAATCTGGCCTCAGACACTTACTAGCTGGGTGACCCTAGGCAAGTCACTTAACCCTGTTTGACTCAGTTTTCTCATCTGTAAAATGAACTGGAGAAAGAAATGGCAAACCACTGCAATATCTTTGCCAAGAAAACCCCAAATGGGGTCATGAAGATTCAGACATGATTTAAACAACTCAACATTAACCAAAAACAAAAACAAAAACAAAAACAACTTTAGACTTCAGACCAGCCTCTACCAGCAAACAATGATCCCAATGTGTCCCTTGGTAGTCTGGGGCAGACAGAGTCTACTTAATCCAGGACCACTTACACAAGGAACAGTGACTGGACCAGGAATCTGGACATTGGTCTCTGCAACAAATCCTGTGTGTCCTTGGGCAAATTGTTGCCTTTCTCTGGGCCTATGACCTCTTCCATAAAATGTGAGGACTTGGCTTCCGAAAGTCCCTTCCAGCTCTGAACTCCTATGATTCTATGGGATTTAACTTTTGGTTGTCTCCAGGTCCTCCTCCAGGACCATATGCACAGGACAGCCTCAATAAACACAGGTGCTGACGTTGTGTGATAACTAACATCGATAAACTTAACCCTTCCCAACAATACAAAGATCTAAGACATCTCCAAAGGCCTCGTGATGGAAAATGCTATCCACATCCAAAGAAAGAACTAGGGAATTTGAATTGCTATTTTTTTCTCTTCTGTTGAGTTTTATTTCCTCTTTCTGGTAGTTCCTCCTATTGGTTCTAATTTTTATTTACAACATCATTAATGTTTAATAGGAATGTGTACATATAGCCTATATCAGAGTGTGCACCATCCTGGGGAGGGTGGTGGGGAGGAAGTGGGAGAAGAATTTTAAACTCAAAAGCATATGGAAGTGATTGTTGATAAATCAAAATAAATCAATAAAAAAATTTAAAAAAAAAACACAGATGCTGAAGACAAAAAAAAAAGTATTACCTGCAGCTTTAGTAGGCTGCACTGAACCCAAGCTCTTGAGCACAGAGAAGTAGGTACAGGTACCCTCAACCTCACTAGAACGAACCAGAAACCCAAAATATGGATTCCAGACTGAGTCTGGTAGGTCATTTGAGCTGGGGAGTTTTAGGCTATGATGAGAGAAAGCTGATTGGGAATTTGTACTGAGTCTGGAACCAATATGATGAGCCCCCAGCAAGTAGGAAGGAGCACCAGGTTGCCTAAGGAGGTTCAAACTGGCCCAGATGGGAAAAAGAGAAGGCTCAAGCTTCATAGCCAGATAGCAGTGGGGCTGAGCCCATGAATGGCCACTGTACTTCCAGCCTGGGGAGACTGAGCCTCAGCAATAAACAAATGCTAGGTGGCGCAGTGGATAGAGCTCCGGCCTTGGAGTCAGGAGGACCTGAGTTCAAATCCAGCCTCAGACACATGACACGTACTAGCTGGTGACCCTGGGCAAGTCACTTAACCCTAGTTGCCTCACCCAAAAAAACAAAACACACACACACATACACACACACACAAAACCCTAAATAAATAAATGAGCAAATAAATAAATGCAATGAAGACAGCAAAAATTAAATAAGTAAATGAAATGGGATGATGGGTGGGAGAGTTCCCTGAATAGTGAGATGTACTGTGCAAATAGGAGGGATCTTTCCAAAGTCCTCGCCTGGACTTAGGCTTTCACCTGGACTGGCCATGGTCAAGGTTACAGAGAAGGGAAGGGAGAGTTGAGCCACCTGGGACTCACCCTTGGTCCTGATTTCATATCCGAAGTGGATGTAGTTCCGACTGTGGACGTCTCACTGACCATGCTGGAGGGTCTCTGGTTCATAAACTCTTGCTTTGACATATGCGGATTCGGCCTAAAGACAGAAGGGAGAAGGAACACAGTTAAATGTAAGAAGACCAGAGGCTGAAGGCTTCCCGCCTGAGAATGGGTCAGGGTCCACAGGAGGTGTGCTACCGGCTCTGTTACAGCAGCACTGGATTGGGAGTCAGAAGAATCCTAATTTTGTCATTTCCCACTTTCATGACTTTAGGTAAACACTTTAAACTCCCTGTGCCTAGTTTCCTCATCTGTAAAAGGAGGGAGTTGGATTAGATGACCACTAAGGTGGTCAAGCTCTACCACTATGATCCGATGGTCCTTGTGGACTGACTGTGCACAGCTTTTTTCCCTCAGTTTCTAATTTTTTTTTTTTGGTGAAGCAATAGGGGTTAAGTGACTTGCCCAAGGTCACACAGCTAGTGAGTATCATGTGTTCCCTCAGTTTCTAAAGCCCAATACTCTATCTGTCCATCAGCCAGACACAATCAGCCCTGTTGGTCTGATAAACAGTGAATACATGCAGGCTTTTCAGATGTCAAGGACTTCAGGGACCGTGTACTCCAACTCTTTCATTTTACAGATAAGGAAACTGAGGATCAGAGAACCCCAGTGGTTTGTCCAGGGTCTCACAAATTCTAAAGGTAAAGAGGCAGGATGGGAGTCTGCACTTGACGACAAAAAGGTGGAGGGGCAGAATCACTCAATCCTGACAGCCGCCTTCTCCATCCCAATTAACCCTCAAGGCACCCAAGCCCCTCTCCTCCTGCCCTTCACATGCAGTATTTGCTCCCAGGCACACATCCATACATCCAGCTATCCACACTCTAGTCAGTGCTTGGCACTCAGCAATCTACCCCTTACACATACACACACACCTCCATCTGCCCACGATCCCAGAAAAAACTGCTTATAATTAGTAACTAGAGATGATTCCTTGCTCCCTGCCCCCCTAAATACACACAGATACAGAAATGCTTACATAAACGCCCACGGGGCCCACATCCCAAAATAGACCACATAACAAAGAATTCTATTCTGAGAACACTTAGTTCTCCCCAAAATAGAGCCTGCAAAGATGTTTAACCCTTTGTCCGGCACCTGGGAAAAGAGGTGGGAATGCTAACCAAACATACCTCTAGACCAGGAGGAAAAAGAAAATGATTCTACTACTTCCTATCATACAGCTTCACTCAAGCAAGCCTACCCAGACCCCCATGCCCCCTTCCTGAAATCATCACAAGACATCGGCTTTGAGGTCCTCTGTTACCTGCCTCTGAAATGCCCCCACCTCCAGTCCCTACCGTAGCAACTGTAAATACAGTCAGCAAAATGCCCCCAATGAAACTTCAGTACTCCCTCGTGAAAAAACAAAGAAGTTAGCCTGTGTCTCCAGCCCGACTCACCAATCCTCCTGTCTCTCGGAGAGGAATCCTCCCTCTAAGCGGCAGAGCTCTAGCTCCGATAGATACTGGATTCTTGTTTACCACTTGCCCAGCGGCCAGGCAAGGGATGCTCAGTGCCAAACTGAAGCTCTCCACTTCAGGGCAGGTGGAAACCTGATCTTGGAGTCAGAGGGGGAGGCCACCACACCCCTCCATGGCCTTGCAGGTTCACAGAAAAGAGAGGCCCTTCAGCCCAGTCATAACCTGGGAAAACTCTCCAAGAGGAGCCCAAGGGAAGAGTCCCAGGCTCCAGCTGGGGGATCTGCTGATTCTCAAAACAACCCCTGGAATTAGGACAAGAGCTCTTGAGCCCCTAAGGACGGAGCTGGGACATCCCCCAGCTCTTCACAGAAGCAGTCTGTTCACCCTGTTCTCTGAACAGTGGAACCTAGGGTAGGTAGGAGACTTCTGGAGTGGCCAGGGGGCCAGTTACTGCTGGCACTGGGTGGTAGGAAGCTTGCTCTCCACTAGGAGGGGGGAAAAACCCAACCCCCCCCGAAAAAAAACGTCACTGCCTTCTTAGCAGCTCAAGGCACAAGCTTCCCAGATTCCCCACCCATTTTCTCCTTCCTAGCCAGGCTTTTGGTTACTTCTCTCCACTGAGAAAATGTCACTGAGCCCAAAACACTCAGTCTGGGGACAGGCGGTGTTCAGCGGGGAAGCCAGCACAAATTCAGGAGGTGGGAAGGCATGTGGGAGGGCTCTGAGTCTGTCCCCTCGCCTTTAGTCAGGGCTGCTTCAAAAATACTTTACGTGGGCTTCGTCAATGATTCCCTCCATTAAGAGCCCCAAAGTTGGGTGAGAGGACGAATATTTATTCTACTGTCTTTCAATTACTCCATCTTTCTAGTATTCGTAGAAACCCATTTCCTTTCCCTACACTAGATTCTGGGAATGTTAACTGGTCAGTGTTATCTGTGAAAAACTGAAAATCTTTCATCAACTGAATGGAGGCTATATTCCTGAAGTAGAAAGTGAGACAAAGAGGGTGGGGCGTAGAGATCACTGAGTCTTATTAAGCCAATTCATGCTGAGATCCACGCTAGGGAAAGAGAGGCCATCACTGCCCCATGTCCTTCACTAAGTGTTTTAGCAAGAAGCAATGGAATATAGGGGAAGCTTGTGGTGGGTTCAAACCCACAAATTGGTCATTTATTAGCTGTGTAACTTTAGACAAGTCACAACCTCAATTTCTCCATCTGTCAAATGAAGTGTTGGAATGGACCCATCCATCTCTAGACCTGGGATACTATGAAACAATGCCTCTGTCATTCACAAGTTGAGTAACCTAGAGGGTAAGTCACTTAATCTCCCTTTTCCTTATCTGTAAAACAAAGCGGTCAGAATAGACGACCTCTAAGACATCTTCCAGCTCTCAGTCTATGCCCCTATGATATCAGCTCTGCCCCCATGCCTCTAAAAACACCTCTCTTGTCTCTGTAGCCAGACAGAGAGGGTTCATTTGAAGTGAAATGATTTTTTCCTGTAGACCTGATCCTACTTCCTCCTATCTAACACTTTGACTTCTTGCATTTTCTGGAAACTTCCATACCTTAGGCTTGTTTTCTTTGTTTGGATTGATGGCCAATCCCTATCACTCGTGCATCCATGCATCCATCCCAGTAACATCGAAGGTGAGAACCAGACACCCTTGAGTGAGTACTTGCCCTCTCCTACTCTGGTGTGGGAGAGATGAGAGCCCCAGGCATTCCACAGACTGAACAGGGAGGGAAGGGGATGGGGAGTGGGGAAGCCATTACAGAGGACTATCACTCACCCCCCCCATCCTCTTCCTGCCATGACCTGACAATCGCTGCCCCCGAGGCCCAGCAACAACAGTCCTTTGCCTCTGTCCATTGAGATCCAGCTGTGCCTTAACTCCCAACTCCTTGTCCCCCAAGGTCCCTTCCCAGAGTCTCAGTTTAAGCCCAAGGCTTAAAACTTGCCATAACCAATGACTCTCATGCAAAAGCCTGACTTTCATGTGAAAATTCTAAGATCATTTGAAAGTGCTGAAATGAAATGGACCACCAGGGAAACTAAGCAAGCTCTTTGGGACACATGGGCCTAAGGGCCTGAGAGGGGATATATCCCAAGGCAATCCACTTCCTGTGAATGAGAGTTGCCCAAGGGGAGAGACCATGATCCACCTGCCTCTTGGACCAGGGAACTCCCAAGGGCAGGGGGTTCCCAAGCTTCTCATTATTTTAAACCTCCCACTAGCAAATAGCACAGGGCAAGGATTTAAGGGGCTTTAGAAATCATTTAGTCATGGGGCAGCTAGGTGGTACAGTGGGTAGAACACCGGCCCTGAAATCAGGAGGACCTGAGTTCAAATCCGACCTCAGACCAAACACTTGACACGTACTAGCTGTGTGACCCTGGGCAAGTCACTTAACCCCAATTGCCTAAAAAAACTAAAAAAAAAAAGAAATCATTTAGTCCAATTCCTAAATTGTACAGATGATAAAACTGAGACTCAGAAAAGTTAAGCAACTCACCCCAAGTGCCTGGGGCAGAATTTAAAACTAGGCCTTCCTAATGCCAAGGCCCAGCATCTCATCCTCTCCATCATGCAACCTCTCATTGAAATGAGAGTATGGCCTCCTAAAGCGACTTCTTTGGAAGGGTCAGCACCCCATTGTATATCTATTCTAACAGGCTTAGTGGTCCAGTAAATAAGAGCTCTGAGCCTGGAGTCATGAAGACCTGAATTCAAATCCGACTTCAGACACTTACTAGCTGTGTGACCCCAGGCAAGTCACTTAATCTGTTTGCCTCAGTTTCCTCATCTGAAAAATGGGGATAATAATAGTACATAGTCGATGAACATTTACTATGTGCCAGGCACTGTGCTGAGTGCTAAAGATACAAAGAAAGGCAAGAGATAGTCCCTGTTCTCAAGGAACTCACAGTCTATCTCCCAGGGTTGTTGTGAGGACAAAATGAGATATCTGTAAAGTGCTTTGCACACCTGAAAGTGCTATATAAACACTAGATACTGTTGTTATTACCAATCAATCAATTCACTTTGCTGTCACATCTTGTATGCTCACTCTTTATCTCACACTTCCTGGACTTGGGTTTTTTAGAGAGAAACTTCCCAGTCCCAAAAGAGAGGGAATCTCTTGAGCTGAGATTAACACCTATGGAAAATCACACAGTTTATAAGCATCCCTAGATGGTTCACGAGTCACTGAGATTCCCCAGAAGGGAGGAAAAGACAAGACGGCCAGAAGGGCCCCCAGGAGCGCATCTCGGTGTCTTTAAATTAAGTCTATTGACTTCAAAGCCCATTTGCTGGGTTTCTGTGCTATGAGATTCCTGAACCACAGTGGGATGGTACAAACAAAGACCTCTCTCTCCTCATCTTGGATTATAGGAATGTTGATTATTTGGCTGGTGGGTCGTGGGCCGGGGATAAAGAGTGAGCCAGAAGGTTAACTCGATGGTCTTCCCGCTAAAAAGAGGGCCGGGGAGAAGGATATCAGAATGTATTTGTCTATCGAAGCTAGCAAGAAAAGGAATTGCAAGCCTCCAAGCCTAGGTTCTGACCTTGGCTTGGCCAGTGATCTCTCATTTGACCAGATACAGGTGACTTTGTCCTTTATTTTCCCATCTATAAAATGGGTGTCCTCCTAATTCTTACCTCTTAGTACGTAACTAACAGGAAGGGCAGAGGTAAGACTCTAGAAAGAAGAAAGAGTAGAATCACAGACCTAGAGGTGGAAGGGGCCTCAACAAGGGTGGGCTAGAGCCAGTTCAAACTGGTGGGAGGGAGGGAGGGCGGGAGGGAGAGAGAGAGACAGAGACAGAGAGAGACAAAGAGAGAGAGAGACCGAGACAAAGAAAGAGACAGAGAGAGAGACAGAGACAAAGAGACAGAGACAGAGACTGAGACAAAGAGAGAGACAGAGAGACTGAGACAAAGAGAGAGAGACAGAGACAGAGACTGAGACAAAGAGAGACAGAGACAGAGAGAGACAAAGAGAGAGACAGAGAGACAGAGACAGAGTGAGAGACAGACAAAGAGAGAGACAGAGAGAGCTGACTGAAATTGTCAGGGTGAGCATTTACACCTTAGAAACAGGCAAAAACTATAAATCAAGGCTTGCTTTATTGTTGTGTTAATTGTCTGGATTTAAGAAAGTAAAGGGAAAACATTAATACTGCAGTTGTTTTTTTTGGTTTGTTAGTTTGTTTGTTTTTTTGGAGAGGCAGTTGGGGTTAAGTGACTTGCCCAGGGTCACACAGCTAATAAGTGTCAAGTGTCTGAGGTCAGATTTGAACTCAGGTCCTCCTGACTCCAGGTCCAGTGCTCTATCCACTGTGCCACCTAGATGCCCCCAGATTACTTTCTAAAGTGTGTCATGCATGCATTTTTCCCCACAGAGAGTCAATTGTTAAAGCATTTTCCAGCACACCGTTGCCTAAAAGGTCATCCAGTGTAACCTCTCTTGTACAGATGAGGAAACTGAGATTCGGAGAAATGACATGACCTGTCCAAGGTCACCCACGTCAAAGGGACAATATAATTTAATCAATAATTTTAAAAATTAATGTTAATAAAAATAACAGGAGTGGTCTTCTTAATCACAGGGTCTTTGGTTAACTGTTTTTACGCAGGGATGATGATCAAATAAGATAAAGTATACAATGTGCTTTGTCACCATCACGTTCTAAATACTTAGTATTTTTTTCATTATGAACCACAACACTGCTCCCAACTACATAAAAATGTCTCAAGCAGCAAGTCCTATGAAAAAGCCCAACTCCATCTCCACGCCTTGGCCCACACGGTGCTCCGGGGCTGGAAGGTACATCTCCTCTATCTGGTCAAGTCCCTTTTCCTTCAAAGTACGTCCCAGTCTGACCTCCTCCACGAAGCTTCTCTGAGATCCTCTCCTTCCCTCCTCCTCCAATTTCTTCAAACACTTCATCTCTCCTTTGCACTCAACATGTCACAGCGATTTGTGCCCATGTCCATCTGTCTGTCCAGCTCAGGATCATAAATTTAGAACAGAAAGGGCCTTTACAGACTGAGTCCCACCCCTTCATTTTGCAGAAGAAGAAGCAGAGGTTTCTTTCCTTTGTTTCTTGTTCAAACACTTATTAAGTATTTGGATTTGGAGACTGAGGACCCAGGTTCGAATTATTTCCACCGCTTAACTATGCTAAGTTATTTAATTTTTCTGGGCCTCAATTTGCTGATCTGTAAAAACGAGGGGGTTGAGCCAAAAAACTTCTAAGGTCATTTCCAGACTCTCCAATGTGGGAGGCATTGTGCTCAGCACAGGGAAAGACAGGAAGACAAAGATGGAGCTGAGAAACAAAACAGCCTGTGTCCAAAAGGGCTGCCAGCCTCCTGAGGGAGAGGGACGGAGACAGGACATGTATCAGAGTCCACATCTCTTCCCACCAATCAGCACACAAGTTCCTGGAGAGGAAGGTTTGTGTCAAATCTATCTTAGGATCTTGCGTGCCTAGCACCATGCCAGGAACTGAATGGAATCTCTGTCTAGCACAAGGGTTCTTAACCTGGGGTCCCATGAACTTGTTCTCCCTCTTTTTAGAAGATTGGATCTCCCTCTCTCACGCAGGCTGGAAGTGCATAGTGGCCACTCACAGCACCAGTTCCACTCCTGATCAGCATGGGAACACAAGTCCTTAGGCAGCTCCCAAGGGCTCACCACATTGGTGCTGAACTTAGAGCAGCATCTCAATCGTCACAGGCCACTGTAATCAGAACTCCTAAATGCAAGCAATCCACCAGCCTCAGCCTCTCCAGAAGCTGGAAGGACAGGTAGGTGTGCACCACCACACAAGGTCAACTGGAATTTTTTTCCCTTTAATATTTTGGTTAATCTTTCAATAGCACTGATTTCTTTTGTAATACTATGTATTTTATTTTACACATTTTAAAAACACGACAAGGGTTTAATGGAATAGACTGTAGCAGACTGCCAAAAGGAGGATGAGCCCTGAAAAAAGTTAAGATACCTCGGTCCAACATCATCCTCTGGGGAACATACGCCCCTTGTAGGCCACACACAGTAAGCACAGATTAGTGCACCTAGGGGTGTACTGGAATGTTCTTGCACTGAAAGCAGCAGGCCACCCAGTTTCTATAAACACACACTCACACACACACACATACACACACACACACTCGTGTATGCAGTCTTACCATTAGATAACACTTCCAACGAAACTGCACTTGGAGACTCCAGAATTTAAATTAAACTCACGGTTTGTTTTTATTTCCATGGTACCTTCTCTCCAGAGAACTCAAGCTGTCATACAATTAACTTCAAAAAACAGCAAATATTTTCTATAAACAGTTCCATAAACCCTTTCCATGAAGCTTGTTAGGCTGATAAGCAGCTACTGGCTGGGGGGGTCGGTGAAGTCCCCATGGGGTCCCTAGCACAGAACCATTCCATTCTGGCCTGGGAAGGCAGGAGATAGGGGAGGGGGAGGAAACTGAGGCAGCGAGGGGACCACTTAAGCCAAGTGTCACTAAACAACACCTGTAGCTCACCAATTGCTCGAAAAAGAGGCTCACACCTTTGTGCTTTGTGCTATGGGAATCACACACAGCTCATCTGAAATAATTGAGACACTGGAGGAGGGAGGAGGGGGCAGGAAGCCCACAGACAAATGACACTGAATTCTCTAAGGCAGTTCAAGCATGTTCACAGCCACTGTTTTAAAGGTTTTGGGGGAGGGGAGAAAAAGGAAGATAGAAGAAGCAATAGGGAAAGGAGGAGGTAAATGTCCCAGACCCAGACGCCAGACAGACTGCCAACGCCTCCTTTAAACTTCCAACACCCCGGGGGAAACTGTCTGATACTGGGTCCCATTCACTATGGGCCCCCCCACACTTATTACTCAGTTCTCACTTTCAGTGTGCCTTCTTCTCCACCCCCCAATTTCTTCTGTATGTCTACACTGTCTTTGCCTCCCCACCTCCCCCAACCCCCAGACCTCTGCACACACACCTCATCTGTGGGGAGAAAGCCAGCCCAAACAGCATCACCTCACTTAGCAAAACAACATCTGGTAGGCAGCCAGCCACACATGCCTCTGTCGGAGCTGGCTCCCCACCTCAGCCTTGGGAAGCTCAGCTCTCTTTCATGACCACCCCACCCTCCAACCACTACTGCCTCTTGCACATCCATTTTCTGGGGTGCATCTAAGTTGGAGGTTCTTAACCTTTTTATGTTCATGAAGCCTTCTAGAAGATTGGCAAATCCTATGGACTCCTTCTCAAGATCATAATTATAAAGGAATACAATAAAATACACAGAACTAAAAAGAAAACCAATTAATATTGAAATACAGTTACAAAGATATCTTTAAAAAACCAAGTTCATGGGCCTCAGGTTAAGAATCCTTGACCTCAGGAGCATCTTCCAATGGAGACCATAGTACTTTGGGGGGGAGTGGGACACAACAAATGTAAGCTAACGGGACAAGGGGAAAACAGGATTCCACTTGTAAGATGCCCCTCCACACAAAACCAGACAAAACCATGGGCTTTTTCACCCAACACAGGAGTGAGGATTTAGCAGCCAGGAGGTGGTTGACGTGTTTCCCTAGTGATCTATCAAGACAGCTGCCTCCAGTAGGACCATGCCCCCAAACCAAGCCTCTTCTCTGAACACAACAGCGCCGAAAACCAAACCAATACCCCACCCGGGTTCTGGGTCAACTGGGCAGCGCCACAGTCGTCTACCTACCTGCTCATTTCATTAATGCCACTGCCTCCTCTAGGTAGGAAAACTAAACGGCTCAAGTTTCTGCATCTGCATCCCAGGTGTCTCAGTTTCTCCCCCATTTTCCTGCTGCCATGGTAACCAAACGCAACAAGCAAAGGCAGTCCTAGACTGACTGTCTCGCGAGGCCTGGTACTGGCTGGATCAGCCACAGTCACCCATAGCCTGACAAACCAGCAGGAAGGGATGCTCAAACTCTGAACTGGCTATGCAATTCCGTATAGCCCCCAAGAGGCCACTGGAGAAGGCAACAACTCTTCCTGGGCTCAAAAAATCTGGTGCCAGCCCTAGAGAGTCACAACATTTAGCAACTTCTAGCAGAGGTCACCAGAAACCCATCAGCTTCTACCCCTTGACCCTGTCACTCCAATGCACCTGTCTGGAATAGCTAGAATGCGTGTGTGCATTAGCACACACACACACACACACACACACACACACACCTGTCTGCCATCCCATTGCCTTGCCTGAAGAAATAACTGGATTATAACTAAAAAAACATTATTAAATCAGCAAATACATCCCTTTCTGCTAAAGAGATCAAAATCTTTAAAACCTCTGTATCTCACTGTCCTGAGAAGCACCAGGGGGTGCCTTGACTTTCAGTCAAGGATAGGAAACTTGGCTTCTTTCCAAATATTCAAGTAAGGAATCCATTGAGTGGCTCAGATCTCAAACAGAAGGCCCTGGTACTTTCCATCCATTGAGCTATTAGAGCACTGAAGGACAGGTAGGTCCAGCTACCTCCCTGTGGAAGAAGCTACAAGATGAACATTCAACCTTTCAAAAAGTCTTTGTGAGAACAGGGAGCTATGGAACTTCAGGAGTGCGTGATGCCAACTCCCAAGTCACCCCAGCACCAAATTCTCCCCGGAGCCTGAGTAATGCTCATTGTACAAAGGCCGCTGTCAATCATGCCCCAGTGCCAGGCTCTTTGCTGAGGACGGCAGAGGCCTTTGTGATGAGCTCCCAGGCAGCTCACTAACAAGGCAGAAATGTCTCCAGTGCCCATTAATGAAAGTGCCACGTGCCCAAGCACTGACACCAGCAGTGACCCATTGGCCCACCTCCCACTGAGACTTCCTATCACACTGACGTTTCATCTCAAATTTTAAATCTCCACCTTAATACCCTTAATAAGTCTCCCTATAGCTCCCTCCCCCTCATTTCTCTTTTCAAGAAATGGACAAACTGTGTGATGCCTCAAGATTTGGATAACTAGACCCAGCCTGAAGGATAGGGAGGGGGTACTGGATTAGAATCCAGCCAGGAAATTCTCCCACAAAAATACTGAAGCTGAGAACAGAAAGGGGCAGAATCAGAGCAGTATGAAGTCCAGGCCAGGATTTTTTTTTGCTGGGATAAAATCTGCAGTGTGGGAAGAGGAATCCAGACAGAAGAAGCCAGAACAAGGAAATGGGATCAAAGAAGCAGCATCAACCTAGGTTCCAGTGCAAGAAAAAAAAAAAAAAGGAAGAGATTTACCAGAATAAGAAAGAAGCTGAGGAATAAGAGGAGGGCAGGAAGAAGATGCTTGTTGGTCTGAGGACTTGCTGGCAAATGTTGGCTTTCTCCAAGTCCACGTTGCAAAGGGGTGAGGAGCCCCACTGGACACTGACACCAAGTCTTATGTCCTGTTCAGGGCTCACAATTCAAGAATGTAACAGAGAACTAGGCCAGAGGCCAGAGAAGAACCACAGAAAGGATCCAAGCATGAGAAAAACAGGACCCGTGATGAAAGAAAATCTGAAGGAACTGGGCTTGTTTAACCTAAGGCGGCATGATCACAGCTCACATCCAGGACGACAAATACATTCACAGTGAAAGTCTCAAAGCTAATAACAATAGCCTATTATTTGATACAACAAAATTTCAGTATAGCCAAAGAATTTGGATTGTTCCCCTCGGAGTTCAGTGAAATGAGATCTGCGCCCCACGCAAGGAAAGCCAAGTCTATTCCTAGGCTCAGAAGGCAGCATCCGGGATGACCCTCTTTCCATTCAAAGAACTCTCGGAGTCTGCTAACAAATGACTATAAGAAATTGTAGGACTTCGTGCCTTCAGACAAGAGCAAGAGCTGAAGAGGAGGGGGTCTACAAGTTTGGGGGTGATTACAGCTCTCTCTAGACTACTCTAGCAAACAGCAACCTGCCTGTTGACTGACTAATTAAACACCTATCATGAATCTTCTGAGATCATGAAGGAACATGACGGGGCTGGTCAGAGGACAGAAATTCCCCACAGAGGCTTTTTCATGCTATGTCCTTTCTCCTCAGGCCTCCTAAAGCACCCGTTACCCACGTTTACAGCAGATGACATCCTATTTTACTAAGAAAAAATTGTTGGTCAGTCATTTTAGTTGTGTCTAACTCTTCATGACCCCATTTGGGGTTTTCTTGACAAAGCTCCTGGAGTGGTTTGCCATTTCCTTCTCCAACTCATTTTACAGATGAGGAAATTGAGGCAAACAAGGTTAAGTAACTAGTCCAGGGTCACACAGTTAGTGTCTAAGACCACATCTGAACCCAGCTCTTTCTGACCCCAGGCCCAGTACTCTATCTACTGTGCCACCTAGCTGAGGACACTGCTAAAAATAGCTATGATAATAGCACCCTCACCTCCTCTCTACTCCTCAAAACCTTTTGGCACCATCCCCCAGTCTCTCTTTCCCTCCAGTCGTGGAAAAATAGGCATTCCTACTCTTCAGAGAAGTTAATCCCACAATCGCAAAGCCCTTTCAGATTTTGTTCCGATCATCAACTTTTCTTTCCCAAACACCTCCATTCCCTCCTTCTCTCCTAGACTCGCCCCATGTGACTAACAAATCTAATTCTAAAAAAAGCCTTCCCTTGACTCCTCTACTCCATTTGTTTGTTCTGACATCTTTCTTGTCCCTTTCTTTGCCAAACTTCTTGAAAAACTTGCCTACAGACAATGCCTCCACATTCGCAATACCTTATCCTCCGTTTTCTTAATCCAACCCTGTGGTGAAGCTGCTTTCTCAGAGATCAAAGAGAACCTCACACTCATCAAATCTAATGCCCACATTCCCCTGGTTCTCCTACCACTGACTGCTACTTCTCTGGCTTAATCTCTTTCTGATCCCTTATGGTCACAGTTTCCCTCAAGGTTCTGCCCTGGACTTTTTCTTGTCTCTTCCCTGGCAGCGTCATTTGCTCCAAAAACTTCAGGGCTTATTTATCAAATGAGATAATATTTATAAAGTGCTTAGCACAGTGCCTGTCACACAGTGGGGCCATAATAAATGATCCTTCCTTTCCCCTTGTTTCTACACAGATGACTCCTGCTTCTGACCTCTCGTCTGAGCTCCAGACTGGATAAGACTCCTTCACCAGGAAGTCCCCCGGGACACCTCACACTCAACACATCCCAGAAGGAACTGCTTATCTTTTCTCCTAAACCTGCTTCTCCTTCTGACCTCACTACTTCTGGAAGGGGTGCAACCATTCTCTCAGCCTTTCCTGTCTGAAATCTTGGTGTTATCTTTGGTTACCAGAGGGAACAGAGAAGGAAGAGTCAATTAATTAGGAAGTCCCAGTGATTCTAACACCACAATATGTCTCACACTGCATGTTGGCTCCCTTATTAGACTGACTCAGTTCCCTGAGAACAAGGACCATTTTCTGCCTTTCTCTGTATCCACAGCACTTAGAAAAGCTTTGGGCACTTAGGAAACACTAAATAAATGCGTGTTGACTTGACAATTTTTGTTTTGCTGACGATTCCTACTGCCCTTATCCTAACATGTTTCTTTATTACCAAAGCTCTGCCTTATTGAAATGGCTTCTTACCCACCTCCACACTCTTCCCCTCCATTCTAGCCTTTTTCTTGTTACCTAATCCTTCTTTTGCATAAATACGATTAAACTCTCCTCTAATAAATCAGAGAAACAAATGAAAACAAAGTAACAAAAAATATGAAATGGCTCTCTATTGCCTATAAAGTCAAGTCTTAATTTTTTCATCTAACATTCAAGTTCTTCCTCATGTAGATGCTACTCCACCTTTCCAACTTGATCTCATATTATTCCCTTCTATGCTATAGCCAAACTGGCCTATTTGGTGCTCCAAGCACACTTTGCATTTGAGCATGTCCGTGCCTTTGCACACACTGGTTTATACCTAGAACACCATCCCACCCCCCCTTTACCTGTTGAAGCCTACCCATTCTTTAATGCCTGACCCAAATGCCACCTTCTCTACAAAGACTTCTCTGATTTCCCTGAAGATAAAAACTATGCCCTTGTTCTTGCACCACACAGAATATTTTTGTTTTGCTCGCTGCTAATATACTTATCAAATATTACGGTGTATAATTATAACTTCAGTATGTATCTTATCCCTCTGCTAGACTGGAAGCCCCATGAAGGCAGAGACTTTGTCTTATATAAATTTTGTACCTCTCATACCTTGGACAGTGCTCTGAATAAAACAGGCACTTGTTTGAATGGAATTCTAGCCACATTGAGATCTAGGAATACAACAGTGTGGTCAATGGCAGCCTAAAGAAACCCTCCATGTATTACCCAAAAACAATGACAGGTGGTGCTCATTCCAGATTCCTAGCACCACATTTCAAGTGTGTGAGGTAGTGGGGTAGAGACAGAAGGGAACATTTTATTAAGCACCTACTATGTGCCAGGCACTGTGCTAAGTATTATCTCATTTGATCCTCACAACATCTGTGAGAGACAGGTGCTATTACTATCCCCATTTTACACTGAGGAAACCAAGGCAGACAGAGGTTAACTGACTTGCCCTTGGTCATATAGCTAATAAATGTCTGGGGCAGGATTTGAACTCAGGTCTTCCTGACTTCAGGAAGTCAGGAAGTATTTACTGGCAAAGTATTTACTACACCACCTAACTGCAGAGCATTCTTAGTAGAAGGGGTAGACTCTGGGAAGCAGTGTGGTAGCCAGCACAGAATGCTGGACTTGGAGTCACCAAGACATGAGTTTGAATCATGCCTGACACTTAGCAGCTGTGTGAATGTGAGCAAGTCATTCTCTGAGATGCCATTTTCTCATCTGTAAAATGAGGACAGTAATCATAGTCCTGAACTTCATAGGGTTGAAGGTTATTTTTTTTTAAGCTGGACCTGTAATTTCACTGGTGTAGGGAACTCTCAGTGAAGACTCTCTGTCTACTCATATAAATAACAACAACAGTTAATGATGATGATAATGATGATGATGATGATGATGATGATGATGATGATGATAATGATGAGTACTAACATTTATAGAGGCCTGCAAAGTTTGCAAAGTGCTCTACGTATGTTATCTCATGTGATCCTCACAACAAATGTGTGATCTGAGTTCTTTTGTTTGTTCATTTGTAAAATGGGGATAACTATTTTGCAAATGAGGAAACTGAGGCAAACAGAAGTTAAGTAACTCGCCCACGGTCACGTACTCTATATGTCAAAGGCAAGGCTTGAACCCAAGCTTTCTTAATTCAGAGGTAGGTGGTCTGTCTGCCTCTCACAGGGCGGTTATGAGGCTCAGATAAGATGTCCATAAAGTCCTTTTTGTGGGGGTTGTTGAGTCGTTTCAGTCATGTCAGACTCTTCGTGACCCCATTTAGGGCTTTCTTACTGGAGTGGTTTGCCATTTCCTTCTCCAGCTCATTTTACAGATGAGGAAACTGAGGCAAACAGGGTTAAGTGACTTACCCAGGGTCACACAGCTAGCAAGTGTCTGAGGCCAAATTTGAGCTCATGAAGATAAGTCTTCCTGACTCCAGGCCTCGAGTTTTATCCACTGGACCACCTAGCTGCTCTGAAGTCCTTTACAAACTGTCAAGTGCTTGACCGAAGTCAGTACTCCCTGCAAAGGGAGAGTAATAACAACAGTAAGAGTAACAGGGCAGGAATGGAGTCCACCTGAAGGGAACCATTCTTCCAATAACAGGCTCAGAAAATTCAGGTAAGACCCAGCACAGCCCAGAGGCTGACAGAGATGCTGTTTCTATCCATTTCAAGAGGCAAAGAAATGACAAAGTGTCCATAAACTCATCCTTGCAGGGGCCAGGGAGGTGAGCACCTGCTGGATTTTAAAAAAGGCCTGTTCAAAGCCAAGGGAAGCACAAGAGTTTTTTCACAGAAGCATCAGCAGACTGTCCTAAGATCACAGGCCATAAGATCATAGATTCCGAGCTGAAAGAGCCCCTGAACCTCATTAAGTCCAACCTCTTGATGTTCTAGATGACGCTTAAAGAGTGGTTTGTTGAAGGTCCATGGCTAGGGAGTATCTGAGGCAGGATTCAAATCTTGGTCTACTGAGTTCGAAGTACAGTGCTCTATCTACAACACAACCCTGTCTCTGCGTTTAAGAGGCAAGAAACAGCAAGAAGATAAGCTTGGAGGAGGGATGATCATAGTTATCCGATGAAAGGACCAGCGCCAGGGTGCTTGAGAGGACGACATCTAGGGCACAGCAGCTGTGACATTCAGATCATCCCAGGGTCAGTGTGTGTGTGTGTGTGTGTGTGTGTGTGTGTGTGCCCTTAACAAATACTCGATGAAGAATGAAGTGGAAAGAGCCCATTTTTCTTCTCCAGTGAAAGATCTGTAGCTTGATAGCAATTTTACACGGACACAAACTCCAACCTCAGCTTTTTAACATTTCCATATAATGTATTAAGCAATAAAATTAAGCCGTTTTGAAGGGACAAGCAGGAATCACCATCAAAAAAATACATAAAAAATGCAACAACAATGAATTGTGGGCAGGGAGATCATTCATCACTAGCCTCTATGAGCTCTTTGAGGGGGAAAAAAAATGAGCAAATGGGCAAAGACAACTCAGTGTGTAAGTGATCCCGACCTACCTCTTCAAGCTTCCCAATTTAGAGCCCCCACTAAAGACAAACTGAATCTTGGCCCTGTGTTTCAGCTAGACCATGTGTATTCCTGCCTCCCTACCTTCCCTCATGTGATTTTCTGCCCCACCCCCAGCCCTAATCCCTGCTTATCAGAATCCTGTAGCCTTCCCCTAAAGCCTAGCTAAAGTTCCACTTTTTTGGGGAAAAATCACCTGTGCCCAACCCTCAGCTACCTCTCCCATGGAACTCAGGGTGGGTATCACATCTTTGTTATTCTTCTGTGTAACTGTCTTGTCTCCCCGAATAGACTCCAAGTTCCCTTCCTTGAGGGTAGGAACCAAGATTGATGTTTCTTCCTATCCTCCCCTTGCCTTCTTTATTGGGTGTGTATTTTATATAGGTAAAGAGACAATCCTTGACTAGTTTTTTGATCTCCTCTCTTCCCCTGCTTAACATAATGCCAAAGTCTTGTGGACCCTTAACTACAGCCTATAGCCCCCTAAAGTGACACAGAGTGTCAAAAGCACAGCTTTGCAGGATGCCTCCAGGTGCTCATGCTCTCTCTTCCCTCAATTTTCCTTGATTACACTCCTTTGCATAATGTTGAATCCCACCCCTACCCCACCCCTCAGCAGAATGTAAGCTCCTGGAGAGCAGGAATTAATTATTCATTTTTGTTTTTTTATTCTCACTGTCTAATACAATGCTTTGGGACACAGCATTTAATAAATGCTTTCTGGCTAATGATTTAGACTTTGAAAAAGCCTCTAGCAAAGCTAATTTTTAGAAATCTAAAATCTAAATTCCTATGAGATAGGAATCTATGTATCCTAAGAATCTGTTCTATCAGGAACAGTTAAGAAACAGGATGAAAGGAAAAGATGTTTCTATTACACACAATGACAATAACACAGAGGGAAAGAACATTAAGAAACATCAGAACTCAGATCAGTGAAATCAATCAATCAATGATCATTTATTGGTACCTACTATGTGCTAAGCACTGTGCTATAAAATGGGGATAATCATTTTGCAAATGAGGAAACTGAGGCTGAGACAGGTTAAGTGACTTGCCCACAGTCACATATTCTGTATATGTCAAAGGCAAGACTTGAACCCAAGCCTTCTTAATTCAGAGGTAGGCAGCTACCCCTGGAGCTACAAAGACAAAAATGAAAGAGCTTACATTCTAACCAACATACACACATATAAGTACATACATAATGGCTGTATACAGAAATTTAATATAAGGTAATTTGGGGATGGAGGGTATTATCAGTGAAGGGGATCAGGAAAGCTTTCATGTAGCAGATCACACTTGAACTGAGTCTTAAGAGGAATCAGGAATTGCCTTAAAGGAGGAGGTGAGAAGGGAAAGCACTCTAGGTATGGGATACACACAGCGCAGTCATGAAGGCAGGAGACAGGGTGTCAAGTGTGAGGAATAGAATACAGGTCTATATAGTGGATAGCAGAGTATATGGAAGAGAGTAATAGGTAAAAAGACTGCGAAGGTAGGAAGGAACCAGGTTGTGAAGAGTTCTAAATGCCAATGACAGGAATTTTTATTTGAGTCCAAAAATAATATGGAGCCACTGGATTTTTCTGAGGATTGGGGGAGGGGCAGTGGCACGATCTGATCTATGTTTTAGGAAAATCACTTTGGTGGCTTTGTGGAAGACAGATTGGAATGAGGATGAGGAGTCAAGGATAATGTTGAGGTTTCAAACATGGTGGCACCCTGAATGGTACTAGGACTCCAGATGAATGTGCATTCCTTCTCAGAGGTGAGGGACGTGGATGTAGAACAAGGCATCTGCTGTCAGGCGTGGTTAATGTATTGGTTTGCTGTTACTTAATTGTACTTTGTTACAAATAGAATTTATATCACGTTTTAAGGTTTACAAAGCACTTTACAAATATTATCTCATTTTATCCTCATAATAACCCTATGAGGTAAGTGCTGTAACATCCTCATTCTATAGGTGAAGAAATTGAAGTGGATAGAGGTTAATTGACTTGTGGGAGTCACACAGCTAGGAAATGTCTAATGCTGCATTTGAGCTCAGGTCTTCCTGACTCCAAGGCCAATGCTCCTAGGCATCACATCGATTAGTTGCCTCAAAGGAGGGTAGCATTATAGGAAAATTATTGGGAAATGACAGCAAGTTTTTTTTAAAGCATTAATAAAACTTTAGCAAAGAAAAGGAGTGTTTCTCAGGAGGGAGATGTGGGATCAGTGTTTCTAAGTGGTCAAGAAGAGGCGATGCATATTGAAGGTGACAACTTTTCAGATGACATGAGCTGTCCCTCTTTTGAAATGACGACAGTGGACCAAGGTGTAGTGGGCATGACAGTCTGGAGTCCTTGGTTCGAGCCCTGGTTCTGCCTCATGACAAGCTGTGTGATCTTGGGTAGGTCACTGCCCCTCTCTGATCCTCAGGACTATTTTGTTTTGTTTTCCAGTAAAATGAAGAAGGTAAAATAAATTATCTCTAAGGTCCTCCAAGGACTTGGGTCCAAGTTCCAGCTTTGCCACTAATTTGGTAACTTGCTTTAGGCTTAGTGTCAGAGAAATCAGAACTATTTAAGAGCTGTCTCTGGAAGCAGTGGGCTCATATCTTTCTAAAGGTCTTCGAGCAAAAGCTAGATGACCATTCATTGGGGATGCTGGAGGGGTCCTGGTCATGGACAGGTTGAATGGGATGGACTCTGCTGTCCTTTCCCACCCTGAGATTTTGGAGACTCAGATAGATCTCTGATCTCATCTGGGTGAGAACCCTTTGGCTAGAGAGTATAACCCCTCCATACCTTCTCATGCTCTGCAGTTCTTACACAAATCAGATCGCTGACTTGGGCCTCAGTTTCCTCTTCTGTAAAATAAGGAGGCTGAACTATACAACCTCAAAGGTACCTGCTGGCTATAAATCTCATGTTTTTTCTTGGTAGCAAAAAATGAAAACCCAAGTTCCCAGGGGATGATTAGTAAGACTTTAGGGCTGCAAGGGACCTTAGAGGCCATGTAGCTCAATCCCCTTATTTTACAGATGAGGAAACTGAGGCCGAGACAAGAAAGAAGACCTGCTGAAGCAAACACAGCTGGTAAATCACCGGGGCTAACAGCTATAATAAAAGTTCTTGAGGCTGAGTGCAGGCAGAGAAGTGGCAGATGAGCTGTTTCTGTGTCAGAAAGTGGAAGGTGAGGGATTCAGGGGAAAACAATTCATGTTAAACTGACAAGATGATGCGCTCTGAGCTCTCAGCCCCATCACAGGAAGGAATCATCCAGAAGGCTGTCTGAAGAGCCAATATTCTGGGTGCTTCAAATTTCATTTCTGTTTCTGCCTCCCCAGATTAAAGTGATCTTTGCCTCTGCAAATTTTCATAAAACACTTTATGTGGACCCCTCCCCTTTGCCCCCATCAAATCTCCCTTCTTTCACACTTATCTACATACATGTTACATTCCCTCCACTTCTTAGACTGCAAGCTACCTGAGCAGGAATCATGTCTGTCATCTTTATAAGCAGGACACAACCCTCGCATATAGTTCTTAGCAAACATTTATTGAATTGAATCAAACTGAACTTTTCAGCCAAAAGGACCAACCTAACACAGTGCCACCTCTCTCCTCTCTCCCTGGAGGGTTTGAAAAACAAACCAGAAACTATTCTCCTTCCGTACACAAAACCAGTGGCCAGCTATACACACACCTGCAACCCCACAGACATTCCAGCTGCTGCTGCATCTCAAAAAAAGGCAAAAGAGCTGGGGAAGGTCCCAAAGAGAGGTTTCACTATGATGATACACTCATCAAATTTAAAAAAAAAAAAGAAAAGGCCCCTGCAGAGTAGAGGGCTGAAAGCCCAGAAGGGACATTTCTTATGCTCATGGAATTTCAATGGGCTTAAGCGGAGAGAGAGCATGGACCCAATTAGCCAATAAATCCGTGAACAAGAGCTAAAGAGTGATCATGAAAGCTGAGAGCTCATTTTAAGATAAAAAAAAAAAAACATATCAAGGAATAAAATTGAGGAACTTGTTCCTATTAGAGGTGCTGGAGGCCAACAACATAAACAGGCTTGATATGGGTTTAGAGAAATGCATTCCATAATAAACCAGCATGGAGCTTCTGCACCATCCTTCTATTTCTTCAGCATGAAATGCTATTTTTAAAAAGGGGGGTGGGGAAAGATAAGGAAAATAAAGGGTTTAGAAAAGTCACCACATCTGGTGACCAGGAAGTCCAGAAGCAGGGAGTGGGAAGGGGCAAGCCCAAGACTACCAGGGAGTGACCTTGGAGAGTTTGACTTTGTTCATGGTACACTCTGGAACACATCATTAAAGGGATGGTTTATGAGCATTCAGAAAAGGAAAGTGTCCACTAAGAGCCAGTCAGGGCTCACCAAGAATAGGCGTGCCAGACTCATATCACTTTATTATTTTATTTCTTTTTTTTCTTTTTTTTTAATGAGGCAATTGGGGTTAAGTGACTTGCCCAAGGTCACACAGCTAGTACGTGTCAAGTGTTTGGTCTGAGGTCGGATTTGAACTCAGGTCCTCCTGACTTCAGGGCTGGTGATCTATCCACTGCACCACCTAGCTGCCCCTTATTATTTTATTTCTAACAATGTTGCTAGACTTGTGGGTCCACAGAATTCCCTTGTCACACAGAATACTTGAATTTCAAAACTGCATTTAACAAAGCTTCTCCCAAAAGGTGGGATAAACAGGATGCAGAGATGTGGGCTAGGAGACAGCTGAGTTTAATGGATTCAGAAAAGGTTGAACAATCAGATTGAACGACCAGTGATCACTGGTCGAGGGGAATGTTACAGGGATCTGTCCTGGGCTTTAATTCAGAGAAAGAAGAAATGATAGGGTTAGAGCTGGAATGAATTTCAGAGGCCATATATTCGACCCCCTCCATTTACAGAAAAAGAAACTAAGGCCCAGGGAAGTTAGAGAGACTTGCTCAAGATCACTCCCTCAGAATTTAGACCCAGATCCTCTACTGCAAATCCAGGGGTCTTCCATTGGAAGAAGTTCACCATGTTCTGCTGAATCTTCTTATCAGGAACTTAAATGAAGGCATAGATGTAATGTAGGCACATTAAATTTGGAGAGGACATAAAATTGGAAGGGTTAGCTAACATGCCGTATGATGGAACTGGGATCCAAAAAGATTCCAGCAGGCTAGAATGATAGATGGAATCTAACAAAAAGGGAAATGATCGTGATAAATCCCAAGCCCTAGACTTGGGTTCAAAACATCCACTGTACAAGGAGAATTTAGGAAGTATGGGGAAGGCACTGTTGGACAACAGTTAATATGGAAGTCATATTGGGCTGCAAGCTGTATAGGAGCTAGCAGAATGATGGGTAATTCTATTAGTTAATGAAATCATCTGCTATATTAAAGGAAATATTCATAGGATTATAAACTCTCTGAGGGCAGGGACTTTCTTGTGCCTCTTTTTTCATCCCTCAGCACTTGGCACAATGCCTGATATATAGCAGATGTCTAATAAATGTTTATTGATTGACTGAAGGTAAAATTCTGTCATACTTTGTCTCCAATCTGTGCTTGAAGACTTCCAATGACAGGGAACCATCCGGACACCGTCCAATTCTAGATGTTGGAAGGATACTTCTCAGTGAAGTTGGAAGGAAGGTGGCATACCAAGAATGACAGGGAAAAGGAGCTGAAGGAGAATGGGGGAGATGTTTGGAATATGACAGCAGCTTCTGCATGCTTCCAGCAGCAATTTTGACCTTGGTTATGTGCCCTTTTGTTTATATGCGGGATTTCTGTTCATGGACAACTTTAAAATTTTCAATAGGTTGCTTTGTTCAAGAAATAGAAATGGTGACCATTCTGGACGTGTAATGTGGGCAGAGATTGGACGGCACGGCTTTTGTCTGGGGAGTGTCAGCAGTTAGGAAGTCGGAGGCTGAGGAAACGCCACGTAACTGAGTCCTCCTGCTGCCCACCTCTGCCGTTCCACCTAAATAAATAAACGAATATGGGGGGGGGGGGCAGGGAAGAAACAGAAACAAGACTAAGTGACCTCCTGAAGACCCTTCCATGCAGCAGGAAGTTATGAACAAACTGTAATTCCAAAACAGAATCTGGGAATCTGTCTTCCATCCCTCACGCTACATATTGTATTTTCTCCATCCAGAAACACAAACAACCTTAGTGCTCACCTCTTCTCTCTCATTAAGAAAAAAAAGGTTACTTGGTAACTTTTACAGACTCAGCCCAAAGACTGAGGGTCCAGAGGATTAACAGGAGCCCCTGGTCTCATCCTTACCTCCTCTACAAGGAGCCACCTGGATGGGAGACCGTGCCAGGCCTGATGCAAAGCAAATGACATGAGGCATTTTCCATCAAGGGGCTGGCCCTCACTACACAACCCTGACACAGATGATCACAGACACCCTCGGAAAATGGCTCCAAAAGCAAACATGTGCACTTTTAGGACAGTGATGCCCTGGCCGCCAGAACTGAGCCATGAGTATTGTAGGTACAACTAAGTGGGCAGTCACTTTCCCACAGATGGCCTGCCTCTTCAGGGTTGACAAGTCCAGGAAGCTGATGTGATTCTGAGGGCTGAACTTGAAGTCAGAAGGCTTATGTCTTCCACATAACTACCTTGGGTGAGTCACTTAAGGAAGGAAACAAGCATTTATTAAGCACCTACTGTGTGCCAGCCACTATGCTAAGTGCTTTACAAATATCTCATCTGATCCTCACAACAACTCTTTGAGGTACGTGTTATTTTTGTCCCTGTTTTACAGTTGAGGAAACAGAGGCAGACAGAGGTTAAGTGACCCAGGGTCATGGAACTAGTAAGTATCCAAGGCAGGATTCAAACTCAGGTCCTCCTGGCTCCAGGCTCAGCATTCTATCCACTGTGCCAACTAGCGCCATTCATAAGGCTCAGTTTCCTCATCTGAAAAATGAAGGGGTTGGATTTGGTGACTTCTAAGGTCCCTTCAGGCTCCAAATTTATGAGCTATGTAACTACTCAGAGGATCTAAGATTTTTGCCAACGAAGGGAACTCCTGTCTTGGGAATGTGATCCCCAGCAGAGATAAAAAACTACCCATGACTTAGACAAGTACTAAGAAGTTACCTATAGCATATGGAGGGTGTGTGACTTGACCAAGGTCACACGACTTATAAATGCCATAAAGTCCATTGACTACAACCCACCCCCACCCCAACCACCGTGCCACTCTTCCCCACCATGCCAGACCTTCCTATCATACAAGGGCTCTTGATTTTTTTTTTTGGTCCCCTCTGGCAATCTGGTAAAGATTACAGACCCCTTCTCAGAATTTTAAGCACACTAAATAAAACACACAGGATTGCAAAGAAAACCAAAGGCTAATGAAAATAAAGAAGTCATTTTTTTTTCCTCCAACCAAGTTCACAGAACTTCATGTCGTTATCTATGGACTCTTACCAGTTCTGTGATGCTAGACAAGTCACTTAACCTCAGACTGCCTCAATTTCCTCCACTGTAAAATGGGGACAATAATAGCACCTTACCTCCTTGGATTATTGT
This sequence comes from Vombatus ursinus, assembly GCF_900497805.2. Classification (NCBI taxonomy): domain Eukaryota; kingdom Metazoa; phylum Chordata; class Mammalia; order Diprotodontia; family Vombatidae; genus Vombatus; species Vombatus ursinus. Next base: position 17,854,294 of record NW_020949548.1, read on the forward strand.
GAGGATCACATAAGATAATATTTGTAAAGCTCTTAGCACAGTGGCCAGCACACAGTAGGCACTTCATGGTCACATCCTTCCTTTAGGGTTAAAACTCTTGCTCTAGCAGATCTGACTAAAAATTTATCCTTTGCTCATAGGATAAGAGATTTAGAGCTAAAATGGACCTTAAAGGTCACAAAAGTCCCATATCTTCATTTTACCAATGACGTAACAGGTCCACAAAGGTTACATACCCACCCAGGGTCACAAAGTCAATGAGCGTCTGGGGCAAAATTCAAACCTAGGACTTGCAACTCCAAGTTCAGTGCCTTAGCCATTAAACCCTCCTGCCTGCCTCTCTCTCTTAAACATCTAAGACCAGGGACTTCAAAGCATGATCCACAGGCTTGACAGGCACTTGAAATACTTATGAAAAAATTAAATTAATTAAAATAACACTATCCCAGCAAGTACTCTCAGGGTGTGTGTGGTTGGTGCTCCATTGGTTGGCAGGTTTAATTTTTTAAGAAGTTCTGGGGTCATTAGTGTAATACTGCCCCCCCCAATACACATACACATCCCTGGCCTCACCCTCCCTGACCCTCTCAAGATTGCTACTTCCACAATTTAGCAAGATTTCCATTTTCACCCTTTTTTAATTGACTAGCCTACCCCATTTTTCCCAGAAAGAGAAAAGCAGCCAAATTTTGTTTTGAGCTAATAACAGCACCTTACATGCCAGGTTGCTGTGAGGATCAAATAAGACAATATTTGTAAAGCTCTTTGCATAGCGCCTGGTACACAGTGGGCTCTTAATACTTGGTTTTTTTCCTTCCCACAAGCTGATGGACCATCCTCAGAGAAGAGGAATAGAAAAAAACAGTACTTACCCTTCCTGAAGAATGAATTCAATATTTTCTGGAGAAAACTGTCCAGTCACAGGATGCCTAAACGCTGTGGTCTGCTGATTGTGGCTAGAGAGAAAGAGAGAATGAGAATGAATATGAGCAGGACTCTGGACTGTGAAAAATATAACTTGAGACAAGACAACATTTCTGAAATGGCTCCATATTTACTGAGGTGCCCCCCTCAACACAGCTGCTTCCACCATAGCCACAAGCTGAGCCCGATTGCCAGGAGGTTACGGGGTCTGCTGCCTTCGCCATCATTCATTCTCTCGTCCGCGTGTGGAATGTGGCGAGGGCATGCAGGATTTATGAAGCAGACCTCCGCCCAGGCTGACGCAAGCATCAGTCTCCCAAAATGAGGAAGACACCAGAAGCCAAATGTGTTTTTGCCATTGTGAGAATTCACTAAGCATTTTTTAGAAGGAGTATACAAGGGTCTTACTAGACAAAATTAAGAAATCTCCTAAAGTCATTTTCTAATAACATGATCTTAAAAAGCAAAGACCAAATGGATAATAGGATGAAGCATATTTTGGTAGATGGCAGAGGCATGAGATGGGAGTATGGGTACAGAATACTGTGTACTTTGCCCCCCCGCTTTTTTAAACACGGGCGAGTTCATTGGTGGGTGAGGGTTTATTAAGAAACAATGATGTCGCAACAGCTAAGTGGTGCAGTGGATAGAGCAGCAGCCCCTGAGTCAGGAGGACCTAAGTTCATATCTGGTCTCAGATATTCACTAGCCGTCTGACCCTGGACAAGTCACTTAACCCTGATTGCCTTTAAAAAAAAAAAAAAAAGAAAGAAAAGAAAAGAAACAACGATGTCATAGAAGAAAAATGGTATCAATAATTTGTTTGTTGTTTAGTTGTGTCTGTCTCTTCATAACCCTATCTGGGGTTTTCTTGGCAAAGATACTAGAGTGATTTGCCATTTCCTTCTCCAGCTCATTTTACAGATGAGGAAACTGAGGCAAACAAGGTTAAGTGACTTGCCCAGGGTCACACAGCTAATAAGTGTCTGTAGCCATATTTGAACTCAGGTTTTCCTGACTCCAGGCCTGGAACTCTGTCCACTGTGTCACATAGCCACCCAGTATCAACAATACTTAAAACTTAAACAGAAGGGATAAGGACAGGACCTTATTTCATTGCTACAGGAAACTTCCAGATGACAAAATTCTATATCCAAGGCTCTCTGCATCTTATAGTCTTAGGTAATTGTAAAAATAATAACACTAAAATTAAAAGAAATACATTTTAAGAATTGAATGAGTTCTAAGAATTAAATAAATTCTAAAAAAAAGAAAAATTCTAAGAATTAGTCATTCTGTAAATTTTGTCTACTTAAAATTCTTCTGTTTTGCCACTGTTCTAACAGAATGCTTCTATTTCTTCAGTCTAGGATAATTTCAACCCCATGGCATTGTCACCCCCTTTGGAAAGGTGAGAGTACAGGTACCCCCAGAAGCAGTAGCCCAGGGCAGGTGCTGTGTGCCTTGTTTGGTCAGCCCAAATACAATCACGGCTCTTTTTTTTTCTGGTACAAATAGACACTTTTATTAATGGTTGGAATGCAGTCACACATAGGAAGTGGGGATCAGCAGGCACACAACCAGGGACGTCTCAGAGTAGGCACAGGATGTGGGAGGTCCCGAGGCTGGGAAATAGTCTGTCTGTCTGTCTGTCTGTCTGTCTCTCTCTCTCTCTCTCTCTCTCATTTAGCTAAGTTCACTTCAAAAGTATTCTTATTTTCACCATCAGTAACAGTTCCAGAGATGACAGTCCATAGTTGGAATGGAGCTCAAAGGCTTCCTAGTCCAACTCATCCATTTTAGAGATGAGAAAACTGAGGCCTAGGAAGATGTGTTCAGGGTTCCAGAAGTTATTAAAAGGCAGAACTGGGATCTGAATCCTGTTTCTGGGACCTAAATAAATAAATAAAAATTCAGCTCATTTTCACGACCTGGGACGCCATGTAAAGACCACTAAGTTGAAATCAATGGAGCTGGATTCAATCTAGGCTCAATCACTTTTGCTGACCCAAAACGTGAGAAAATGAACAAGTCACTGAGGCAGGACTCAGGGCCCCTCATGTGTAAAATGGGATAATAATCTTTGCATTCCCTACCTTGAGGGGTTGTGGTGAATTACGACGTAAACTGTAAAACTCTGAAGAGATGTGAGCTGCTTCATTACCACCCTGATTACTGTTCTGCCATAACCTGAGGGTGGTACCTTACCAAAGAAGACATTCTCATGGGATCTTGTTTATAATAACAATTGTCGTTGACATTTCTGTAATACCGTCAGGATTACAAGGCACTTTCATCACAACCACCTCATGATATAAATAGCACAGGTGCTCTAATTCCCACATTTTCCAGATGAGGCAACTGAGTTGAGATTCGAGCAAATCCAGGGCCCTTTCAACACCACCAGTGATCTCAAACTCAAAAAGAAATGGGTCCCCATTGACTTAGAAAACCACAAATTAACATTATGTTTTACCATATTTTTATTTATTTTGTTAAACATTTCCCAGTTACATTTTAATGGGGTTTGGGACACTCTGTGGTTGTAATTTTGCCTGTGGTCTGAGCTGGATACCTCAGGACTACATCATACTGTATTTCATTAATTTAGCTTTGCAGAAAGATTTACAACAAAGACAAGCCCAGGCCTTCCAAGCATTGCTAGGCTCCAAGTCTGCCCTGGTCCTTCTTACACTGACGGTCCATCATCCTGGCACCCTGTCCCATCTGCAGGTCTGTGGATTGGGGAGGGATCTAATTAAAGTACAAGAGCTCAGGTCCTAACAAGTCTGGTGCGAAACATGCAAAGCCACCGCCATGGAGTTTCATTTCCCAGCTCTCTGGGCTGGACATGAAGCAAGAAACAAAGCCTGTCACACCAAGTTGAAAGGAGTGTCTGGAGGATGCATGAGAAGGGCCTGCTTAAAAAGATGCCCACCAGGCCCACGGCTCCCCATCCATATATAGGATTCCAGGATTCAGAGCCAGATAGGACCACTGAGGTCCTCTCCAGGCCCCTCCGTTGACACATGAAGCCCAGAGAGGTTGTCTTGTCCAGAGTTATTAAAGAGTGAGGTTGAGATTTGAACCCAGGTCCTCAAACCTCCATTGCCCCTCTGTGCCCAGCCCTTGGGACGCTGGGGCCTCAGACTAAGTGAATATTGATTGGTGCTCCTGAGATGCACCATTTCTTTCAGGTATATCAATTTGGACACCTCTTAACACAAGGCAGCCCAGGCTACCACCCGGTTTAATAAGACCCTGGGCCAGCCCTGCCTTTGTTCATACTCTGGGCTGCTTGTTTTTCCCAGAGACCACAAACGCAGGAGGCTCTAAGGCACTTGGCCCAAGATAGGGGAATACACTGCCCCTGGTGGGCTCAGGAGAAGATCCCCTTCCATAGATTTTAGAGATGATGACATCTTCTCCAACAGCATACCCTCAAAGGAGCATTGGAGGACCCACAGATACCCCTACTGTGCTCCTGTTTAAGGTGTCGTGCATTGGCAGATAGGTCCCTCTCTCAGGGTTCGATTTCTTTTTTGGACAAAGTGTGCAGTCCTCAGTGGACACCTAATAAAATACCATACAATCACAAGTAGTAACTAGTGGCATCCTACAGCTCAAACTGGCTTAGGCTCTAGTATCAACAGACCTTTTAGTCTGTAAAAGCTGGCTTCAAAGTGGGTCTCACTCTCCAACACAGTTAATGAGACACTGGAAGAAATGGGTTAAGAAAAGGTCATTTGTTCATTTGGCAAAGCCTGGTGGCAAGTACCTGGCCTCACCTCTGTAAAAAGGCCAGTTATACTGCTACCCAATACTCTCAGCCAAAAGCAATACTAAGCCATAATGAGGGCAGCACAACTGGAGCTTTGACCCATGTCGCCAAATTATTTAGAGGGTACTGATAGCAATTCTACTCCTTTAGCAGGTAGGAACAATTAAGATGAGTACTGCGTGTGTATGCGCGCAAGAATAACTAACTAAAATAAGAAGCTACTGGATAAGAATCACTGGATTTCAGTCCCATAGATTCCTGGGTTCTAGGTCTCACTCTTACCCTCCCCTCCCAACAGAATTTCTCTTGCCCAGGCACCCGAATTGCTAGTTATGGCTCTGCTGAAAGCACAAGACATCAATTCCTAGAAACTTAGAATTAGAATGTGGCTCAGAGAACATCTAGTCACTTTAACAGGTGGAGGAAACTAAGGCGCACAGAGAAATGACTTACCCAAGGTCACAGTGCTAGCTCATGGCAAAGTCAGGACTCAAACCTAGGTCTCCTGACTTTCTGGGCTGGTATTCTTTCCACTACATTGTGTTATCAAAACCACTTTTGGTCTGTGTACTTCTAATCTTGTCTGCATACAAGTATGCCCCTATCTCAGCCCAGGGCCCCCTTGAGATGCTTCAGCCTGTTCTGTTTCCTGATACTTAGGCTGAACATATCCAATGAGCCTGTCTCGGGACATGATGAACAAGTACAGACACATCTGCTGAAATACCTGTTTCTGAACCTGCACTGCCACCCTCTTCCTTGGCCAAGAGGGTCAGGCTTTGAGCCAGGTGGCTATTTCAGATGGAGAGCAAGAGCGCTCCCTCCTTAAAAACAAAACAAACAAACAAAAAAAAAAAACACCAGGGTTTGGGTCCCTCCTGGGAATGAAACTCTTAGGAGGCAGCAAAACCCAAGTCACAGTGACATGCTTCCATTCCATTTAATACGGCTGCACCGGGCGCTGGGGGGGATGCAAAAATGAGTCAGACAGAGTCCTCTCTTTCAAGAGCTTAAGTCTAGCAAGGAAGATAATATGGCAGAAACACCCATGGTGCCAATACAGGCCCTAAGTGCACGGGAGAGGTACAAGGTGTGATGAGAATGTAGGAGGGGGAGGCATTTATGAGGGGTCTACTCTGTGCCAGGCACTGTACTAACGTGAGCTAAGGGAGAAAGCACTTGGGAAAGTGGGAAGTGAGGGGGGAATCATAGAAGACTTTGTGGTGGAGGTGGCATTTGAGCTGAGCCTTGAACACTGGGTAGCTTTTTAACAGAGATTGGGGGTTGGAAGAGGAGAGTCAATGCAAGTCCATTCAAAGACAGAGATGGGCTTTAAAAAAAAAATGAGCCAGGCTGGGGAAATGATGACTATTCCAGGTCATGATGGGGCAGAAGCGGGAGGCAGGGGATACTGGGTTTACTGTAAGAGCAGAACATAAAAAGAGGCGGAGGTTGCTTTATAGGATAGCTTTGAATGTTAGGCCAAGAAGGTTGGCCTGTATTCAACAGACAATTGGGAATTATTCAAGATTTATTTAAATCATTATTTAAATTATTTAAAGCAGTGACCTGGGCAGATCTACACATTAGGATTCATTCAGCAGGTGTGAAAGATGGCTTGAAGGGGGGAGGAGGGTAGAGTAGTGGTGAAAGGGGGCTATCTTAGGCTGATGGCCCTGGGAACAGAAGAGATGCTCCGAATACCTCTGTTTGAAGTCATCACCTCCATGCCATCAGCCAATTCCTATCACATTAAAGGGCAGTTCCAGACAGATACATCAACTGAATAAATTAATCTGTGACAAAGAACCTTTCCTGGAAGGCGATTCTGAATAGTGGACGGCAGGGGAGAAGGAAAGAGGGGGAAAGTGAGAGGAAGAGGGGGTGGAGGTGGGTAGAGACAGAGGGGAAGGAGAGGGAGGAGAGCTATTGCTGTCAGGCCAGGACCCCACTTACCTTTCTCCTATAGTAATTTTTTACATTATAAAATGTTTAATTTTACACTACAAAAATTTCAATTTTAATTACAAAAACACAACAGAAATAACTTGGATCCAGACAAACAAAGCTTCCTTTCTGAAGGGCAGAAAACAGTGATAACTAGGAGACTACAGCAATGCTCCTCTGAGACCTGGGAAGGGAAATGTGTCCCATCAACACTTTGTTCTCATTTAGCCTCAGGCTACTTAAGAAAAAAAGGAGAAAAAGAAAAATCAACTTAAAAAAAAAACACACAAGCATCAGCTCTAGTGGGCTGCCTAAGGACACCCTTCAAAATCCTTAATCGCCCTGCTCCAACATCATTCGCCACTGAATGTTGCTAAGGCCAAACCACCTCTTGCTGCTAACTGCAAATTCCTGAACCATTTGTAAATGAGCCTGAATGTAAAATGCTGAACCGTTGATCCCAAAGCCCTGATCAGAACAGACACCAAGGATGCTGCTTTTCTGTCTCCTTAGGAGACCATAAGCCTCTTGAGAAAACCAGTTAGCAAAGGTTTTCTCAGGAAGATGTAGGCTGCTGTGGAGAGTCTATTTGCTATTTAAGAGTCAGAGTTCCCCCAAAGTAGCATGGGCTACCTTTGGAAACTGGGCACTCTCCCTCACCTGAGGTCTGTAAGCATAGACTGGATGGATGCTCGGGAGGCGAGCTCCAGAAGGGATGCAGGCTTCAGATCGGAGTTGGACCCGATGGCTTCTGGGGTCCCTTTCAACTCAGAGTCATGACAGCGTTCCAGAGGAGGAATGCTAGATGTGTAAATTCAAAGAACGTAGTACAGGAACATAATGAGAATGTTTTTTGTAATCGTCATCTCGTAGGAAGAAGAACTGCTCCAATTGGCAAGTGGATTCTATAGGGGACACGGAGACCCTTCTGTACCCCCCTAACCCTAACGATGAAAGAATTCAGATTAGTGTATCAGAAAGAGTCTTGAACTAGGAATCAAGAAAAGTAGGTTCTAGGCATGGCTTGGCCACTGATTTGCAAATCAAGTCCTTCCCCTGTCTAGGCCAGTTTTCTCACTTGTAAAATTGGGGAGCAGGGGGGGCTATAGACTGGGTGGTCTCTACTCACTGGCTCTGGGGCCAGAGCATCTGGGTTCAAATCTTGCCTCAGTCACTGACCACTCGTGTGACTTTGGGCATGTCACTGAGTCTCGCTGGATCTCAGTTTCCTCACCAGATCCCTTACGCTTCTAAGTCTATAATCTGGGATCACTTTAAGTGTTCTTCAAGGGTGACTTCTTTCCATACCTTCTTGGGTGAGCTGTTTTAAAGCAATTTGAGATGTGTATCATCTCAGGCACCCAAGGAGGATAGGAGATGCTCAAGAATGAGACACAAAGGGAAACAATTCTATTGAAGGGGGAAATGGGACTTGTCTGAAGAAACCACTGTGGATACAAAAGGAAGACACCAACTAATTCATATTGGAGATGGCCAGGTGACAGAGGATGAATATCTGAGTGTGGCATGGTCCTGTAAATCACTGTCAAGAATACTAATGTTTAGTATGATCTAAGGCTAGTTAAGGAAGCTAACCAAAAAAAAAAAAAAATGGCGGGATTTTTTTTGTTTTGTCCAAATCTCTACTGAGAAAAAAAGGTGGGGGGGGCAAATAAAGAAGGGATAGGACCTTTACTAAGGGTGGATTGATGACAAATGACAACAGAGAGAAAGCAAGACTGTTCAATTACCTACCCTATAAGGTGAGACGGATTGGCTGATAGCTCAGAGGTGATGCCTTCTAACGGAGGCAGTCAGAGCATCTCCTCCATCCCCAAGGCCGCTAGCCTAGTATAAACCCTCATCACCTCTCACCTGAATATCACAGCAGCCTTCTAGCTGGTCTCCTCACCTCTACTCTGCCTGCCTCCTCTTTTTTGATTCTATTTTCTCTGCCAAGGAGAATAACCATTATGTTGGAGATGATGGAACAAAAATGGCTAATTAGGAGCTGACGCCCAAGGTAGGTAAGGAGAGAATAAAAATTCTAGAATGGGTTGATGAATGGTTGATGAAAATAAAGCAGAGAGTCCACAGAGTTATCATCAAAACCAGATCAACTGGGGCACCTAGGTGGCGCAACGGATAGAGCACTGGCCCTGGAGTCAGGAGGAACTGAGTTCAAATCCGGCCTCAGACACACAACACTTAGTAGCTATGTGACTCTGGGCAAGTCACTTAACCCCAATTGCCTTGCCAAAAAAAAACAAAAAACAAACAAACAAAAAAAAACATATCAATGGCAGACGACGCTCATTTCCTTTTCTGACAGGATTACTAAACCAGTAAATGAATAGAATGCTTTTGGCCAAGCTTTTGACAAAGAACTTCATAATATTCTTGTGGAGAGGATGAAAAGATATTAGATGATAACACAGACTGGTAGATTGAGATGTGGTTGGATGGGCAACAGAAATAGCTGTTAATGGTTCAACATCAATGAGACAGGAGGTCTCCAGAGGAGCACTCCCAGGGACCCATGTTTGATTGGTGGTCCTCTTCAAGAACAAAGGACAACAACCAGCTTGACCCTGTGCTGTTTAACATTCTCACGGATGACTTGGAGAAAAGCACAGATGGTTTGCTCATCAAATTTACACATAACACAAAGACAGGACAGAAAATTAACACATAAGATGACAGAATCCAGATCCAAAAGACTCTTGATACATGACAGCCAATGGCTGATAAAATTCAACAGGAGATCAGTGTCAAATTTCACACTTGAGTATAAAAAAATCAACTTCTAGGGCACAAGATGAGGAAGATATGCTTGGACAGCAAATGTTTTTAAAAAGATCTGGTGTTCTTAGCGGACTTCAAGCTCAGTAAGTCTCAGAAGGATGATGCGGTAGCCAAAAATGCTAAAGAACCTTGGAATGCATTAAGAGAGGCTTGGCTTGGAAGCACAGAGAGGAGATGACTTCACTGTACTCTGCCCTTGTTAGACCCCATCTAGATGACTTGGATGAACCGTGTTCAGCTCTGGGCACCACAACTTGAGAAGGATACTGGTAAGCTGGACAATGTCCATCGGACGACAACCAGCACGGTGAAGGGCCTTGAGTCCACATCATATGAGGAACAGGTGAAGGACATATGGAGCTGGAGAAGGGAAGACTCAGGGGTGGGGAGTGAATAGGACATGATATCTGTCTGAGTATTCCAAGGGTTGTCATGTGGAGAAGAGATTAGTCTTGGCCCCAAAAGACAGAACTGGGAGCAATGGGTGGAAGTCTCAAAAAGGTCAATTTAGGCTTGAGGTCAGGAAGAAGCTCCCTAACGATTAGGGCTGTCCAAATGAGGCTGGACGATACCAAGATGCTCTCCAGTTTAATAAGGTTGAGTGAGAGGCAATGACGTTCCATGACAAACTACAATGCCTTTCTACACTCCCACAAAGCCATGGCATAAGACCAACATCCCCTAAAAGCCTGGAGGCCTCTCTGCACATAGTAGGTGCTTAGTAAATGTTCGTTCAATTGGATGGCATCCAAAAGCCACTCTGACAAGTCATGCACAGATCCTCTTTCAGGTGATAAACTAAGTTAAAGAAGTGAAACCTCTCAAACTCCAGGGTGAGGGGTGTCTGCCAAACCCCAGGATGAATTATTCTATCCTCATTAGTATAATTAAAGACCAAAGAAAAACAATACACAACCTGCCCTTAACAATCCATTAATATACCAGCACAATGAAAACATTCAAATGTTCTCACACATCACTCCTTGGAGAGGTCCTCATTTTTTTTTCCAAATCCTGATTTCTATTCCTATAACCCTCCTCCAAACTGTCCTGTTCACCTGAGTTCTGTTCATTCAGTGCTGGCCCTTCCTTTGCTGTTTAGCCAACCCAAAGCTCTCAATGAGACTCTGGAGGAAATGCTTTTAAGCCAAATTCATGTTCTGCTAATGATAACACCAACAGCTGAGATTTCAACGGCACTTTAAGGTTGGCAAAAGGCTTTTGTCCCAGCCATAGCGCAACTATTACTGTCTCCATTTTACATATAGGGAAATTGAGGCTCAGAGACATAAAGTGATATGCTCAAGGCCAGTGCTAGCACATGAACCAAGGACCTCAGACTCCAAGACCAGTGCTCCTAAAAGGTATAGAGTAAAAAAGAGTTAACTCCTTAGTATTGATTTTTTTAGACATTTATGGGATTGAGATTCTAGCTATAAAACTGTCTCCAGATACAAAGTCCTATACTGACCCCAAAACCCAAAGAATCATTTTCTACTGGGCAAGTTATGACACCATAAAATTAAGTTCTTATCTGAATATCTAAGAACTCACCTTCAGGGCTAAGTAAGGCAAAATCAATCCGAAACCAACATTACAAGTTTTAACCTTTGCAAAGCATCATTACTTAACCCTGTTGCCTCAGTTTCCTTATCTGTCAAATGAGCTGGAGAAGGAAATGGCAAACCACTAGCTGTATGACCCTGGGCAAGTCACTTAACCCTGTTTGCCTCAGTTCCTCATCTGTAAAATGAGCTGGAGAAGGAAATGGCAAACCCCTTCAGGATCTCTGCCAAGAAAACCCCAAAATGGGGTCACGGAGAGTTGGACACGCCTGAATCGATTCAACACAACCGCTGATCTAAAACAAACCAGATTCCTTTTCAGTAAAAAGAAAGGGACTGGACTACACGACCATTGCTTCCAGCTCTGACTTAAGCCTTGAAAGGCCCTTAGGGTCATTTAGTCCAAGCCCCTCATTTCACAGAGGGGAAAACTTAAGCCGCAGAAGAAGCGAGATGATCCGCCAGAAAGCAAAGAGCAGAGTTCGGATCTGCAGCCAGGCCCGTGGCCTCCAAAGCCAGGACCCTTTCCACTCACCTACTCCGCCTATGGTCTAAGAACGGTCCCTCCCAGCCCCGACATTCGTTATTCTAAGGACACTTCAAACAAATATTCTAGTTTTAACTCTGAGTCTCTCTGCTCTAAGGTGACTCCCCGGCTCGGACATTCTGATTCAGCTAGGAAGGTCTTCTACCAACTCACGAATCAGAATGAGAAAACCAAACAAAACCCCAAACCAAATGAGGTTTCTGCTCTGACTTCACCTGCCTCTAGGTAAGTCAGTCACGGATTAGGAGGCTGACCTTTCCCCCACTAAACTGCGGTTTCTTACTTTTGCTTTTTAAACAGGAGCTGCTACCCCAGGAATGCCCCCCCCGCCCGTGCTTCCGTCCTCCCCTCCAGTAGATATTTCTGTAAATGGGTTCCTGCTTAGATTTGCTCCAGGAGCCTCGCTGTCCAAGGGGAGAAGAGGGAAAGAGGAGGGATAGTTGGGACTCACTCTGCTCTGGCTCCATCGCCGGGGTCTGGGTCTTGGCGGCGGCTGGGGCACCACCCTGAGCCAACAATGCCAGCTCCAGGTGGAGAGGAGACGGGGCAGCGTGCTCTGCTTCCTGTCCTGGCTCCCCTCCGGGCTGCTCGGGCTCCCACGGTGGCCGCCCGGCCGCCCGCAAGGCACCTGAGTTGCTTTTCTCCCTCCTCCTCCCTCCAGGACTCCTCTCTGTTTCAGTTTCTGGGCTACCGCCTCCCGCGGTGTTCCAAACCCTCCTTCCCGCTCATTCATTCCTCCTCCTCTTCACCATGCCCCCTCCTCCCTCTTCTAGCTGATTTTTGGCAGAGTTACTGCTCTGAGTCACAGACCCGGGAGAGCTTTGGCTGCGGGAATTGTGAGGTGGAAACCACACACGCTCGGGAGCCCTGATCTAGGAAGCAGGAATCCTAGGTTTCAATCTTGGCTCTGCTAATCGCCAGTGAAGGGTCCTTAAGCCAGTTACCTGGTTCTTCTGGGCCTCAGTTTCCTCATTTGTAAAAGTGGGGGGTTGAACTGGCTGATGTGTAAAGTGCCATTCTCTGGTTCTGTTTCTACCATCTCTATTGTGGCCCCCCTGAGCTCCCTCCCAGGGATAAACCAGCCGTATTCTAAGGTCGCATACAGACTCTTCTGCTGGCATTTAAAGCCCTTCACAACCTGGCTCTATCCTACCTTTCCAGCAATATTATGCATATATGACTCCCTCTCACCTCTTGTGGTCCAACCAGACTGGCCACCTTGCTACTCTTCACACCTGGTCTACCTCCTATCTCTTCTTTTTGCATAGGCTGTTCCCTACTTTGGAAGGTACTTCCCCCTCACCTCTGCCTCTGCTTTCCTTCAGAGCTCAGATGAATGCCATTTTCTCCATGAAGCCTTTCCTTATCCACACCAAATGATGGCGTCTTTCCTCCCCAAATTACCTTGCAGAAGTTGTATGTATACTTATATAGGCACATATTGTTTCCCCTTGTCAAATGTAAGCTCCTTGAAGGTAGGGACAAGAGGCAGCTAGGTGGCCCCGTGGATAGAGCACCCTCCCTGGAGTCAGGAGGACCTGAGTTCAAATCCAGCCTCAGACACATAACATTCACTAGCTGTGTGACCCTGGGCAAGTCACTTAACCCCAACTGCCTCACCCCCCTCCCAAAAAAAAGGTAGGGACAGGTTCACATGTAGCACGGATGCCTGCCAAATAGTAGGTGTATAACAAATACTTGCTGGTTGATTGATTCCATTTCTTTCCTTCATACAACATTCTTGGGAAGTAGGAGTAAAACTTTAGGATTCCCATTCTAGAAAGGGAAAACTGAGGCAGGGAGCAGTGATCTGCCTCAGCCTGCCTAGGCAGATAAGAAAGGATGGGAGGAAAGGACATCTTTCATATCCCACTTCTCACCAAAGCTAACATCACTCACTGCCCTTGTCAACTGCCTGCTGTATGAAGCCACAATAATCAGGTTGCAAGAAAGGCTGTTCAGTTTTATACAAACTGATACAAAGTGATGTGAACAGAACCAGGAGAAGACTGTACACAGTAACAGCAATATTGCACAATGATCAACTGTGAATGACTTAGCTATTCTCAGCAACACAATGATCTTAGAACAATTCCAAAGGACTCATGATGAAAAATGTTATCCATCTTGAGAGAGAGAACTGATGATGAACTCTAAGTGCAGACTGAAGCATGCTTTTTTCATTTTCTTTATTTTTCTTGTTTTGTGCACATGTGTGTTTTCTTTTGCAACATGACTAATATGGAAATGTGTTCTGCATGACTTCACATGTGTAAGTGATATATTGTTTGCCTTCTCAAGAGGTAAGGGGCAGGAGATAGGAAATATAGATAGGGAATTTGGAACTCAAGATTTTTTAAAAATGTAATCGGGAAATATTTAACAAAATAAAAATATATTTTACAAAAAAAAAAGTCTGTTCAGACTCAAGACTCAGAGATAGAAAATGGTCCCCCATACTCTACATTCCTAAATTGTGTGGCCTCCGTACCACTGAGACCTTCAGGGCACAGAATGACTAGGAAAAACAATCTGAGTATAGATGCACTTTAGCTGATCAAAATTAAATTAGTGTAGTAATTAAGTACCATTGGAAAAGATATAACTTTCCTCAGTTTTGAGGACACCTGGAAAGTAAACTTCCAGACGACAGGGAGCTAGGTTGTGAGTTGGTTTATTCTAACTCTTCACCCAGGGGTCAGCAACCCATCAGAGGCACTGTCTGTTTATTCACTCCCTTGTAGTGGGGCCAGGGGTGGGGAAAGGAGCAAGAGGACCTGGCATGAGCTAACAACTTAATTATCAGCTAAAGGCAGAGCAGGGATTAGTAATGAGGAATAGGGCACAGGAGGGAACGCCACTGCAGCAGCCTTCTAACTGGTCTCTGGCTCCTAGTTTCTGAAGTCGTTTGAACTCTTAGCTAGAGACAAGGCACGAGGCTAGCAGGTAAAGCTTCCAGCCCTGTGTTTCCAAGACAGGCTTGACCAAAGGAATGCAATTTCAGGCCAAGGAAGAATGTGCCTCCTTGATTCCCATGATCAGAAAGGGATGGATCCCTCCTTCCTGGGGACGCTCAGGACTTTGGACCCTCACGTACTTTTCACACTCACTTTGCATCATTTTTATCTCTGGCTGTGTCTTATGATCCTGTCCCAGGTGTAAGATCCTCTAGGGCAAAGACTGTGACACCCTCATCTTGGCAGCCCCATCAGTGCCCACCTTGCACATGGTATGCACTCTTACTAAGTGTCTGCTGAGCTGAATTACTGAATAGGAAAGTGGGTGATAGAGACACTTCAGAGGGACCAAGGGAAGCTTCCCTGCTGCCCAATGGATCATCTGAACCACAATGCCCCAGATTCAACCCTAGCTGGCATAAACATTGGAGGCAAATCATTTCAGGATGAGCAATCAGTCCAAGAGAACACACCCCACCACCTCTTCACCAAGCCTGCCAAGCCAAACACCAAGCCTGCTGATTTCAAAGAGGCTCTTCCTAACCCCTAAGGAGAGCCATCCTTGATAACAAAGGCTCACTGAGCAAGGGCAAGAACCTACTAGATCTGCTTGGCATGAAAAGTGGCAAGAGCTTTTCTCCCTGACAACATCCTAGAAGAATTTGATGTGCCTCCCTGGTCTATCTGGGGATCCATGTGGGAGGGGCTAAGGGAGGGATGGAGGTGTCATAAGATCGTAGATTTAGAGCTTAAAGGGAACTCAGAGACCATCTAGTCCAGGAGTGGGGAACGTTCCTCCTCGAGGTCACATGTGGTCCTCTAGGTCCTCAAGTGTGGCCCTTTGACTGAATTCAAACTTCGCAGAACAAATCTCCTTAAATAAAAGGATTTGTTCTGTAAAACTTAGACTCAATCAAAGGGCCGTTCTTAAGGACTTAGAGGGCCACATGTGGCCTCGAAGCCCCAGGTTCCCTAACCCTGATCTAGTCCAACCCTAAGGCTCAGAGAGGCTGACAGACATGTACACAGCTGATAGAAGTCAGAGGTGGGATTTGAACCCAGGTCCTCCTGACTCCAAGTCACTTCTCACCACAATCCCTTTGACCAGGGGTATTCTGGGTGCAGCTTTTACCAGGACTACCCCTAACGATCCCAGGGTGTCTTAGGTGCCAGGGTTCACTAGAAATAGTCAAATACATCTCCTGAAAGGAGAAGAGTTCCAGGCTTGGATACAGAAGAGGGGAAGGGAGGGATGGAGGGAGTGAGAAGAATGTGGAACTCAAAATCTTGTAAAAATGAATGCCAAAAATTTTGATATGTAATTGTGGGGGAAAAATAAAATACTATTTAAGGTAGAAAAAGAAAAAGAAAAAGAAAGTATAGATAGAAAAGAACATGGGGTGGAATATAACATGACAAAAGACCACACATACTTGCTCTAAAATCCTGATTTTAAACTGGAGGCTTCAGAAAGAGAAGTTTACAGACTATCCTTGCTGGGACACCACAGGATTGTTCTAATACTGGGGCCTCCACTTAGCACAGTGCCTGGCACACAGTAGGCACTCAATACAAGTTGACTGACTGAATGACTCCAGTGATGCCCTGCTGAGTGTCTACAACCTGAACATGGTTAGAGAACTTCCAAAAGGAAAGTTGCTGCCGTTTTAAAAGCCCATAAATGTTTTTTCTCACCTAAGGTACGGGGATTGCATGACATCACACTTTGGGCGCCACTGTGTACCAGAGTGGTGAGTGTGTACAGGGAGGGTCCACCAGCACCCTAATCTCTGGGCATTGCATAAAACACCCTAATCTCTAAGTCTTGTCAAAAATGAATAAAAGGACTGAGTTGCTCAATATTTATGAATGACTATATTCTCAATCAACAGCTACAAGAAGGGCCATCTAATCATTGCCTAACCAAGGTCCCAAACTGGATTAATATCATCACAGTTTCCTTTGCCTTCCAGAAATCAGAACATGCATAAGCCCTGCCCCTGGGGTGGTTATACTTCAGGACTGAGAGTCCTGAGACAAACAGATGTTAAGTGGGCATGGCAATTGTGCACACACAGAGCAGGTAAACTGAAATATATGCTGATAACACATTCTATCTGGAGACTACTGGAACCAATGCTGCCTTGGAAACCTCTCCTTGCCTACCTAAGGTGAACCACACTTTATCTCCAGAAAACAAAGATTCATCCCTTCTCTGGGGCTCAAGTTCCCCAACTGGAAAATGAAGGCTTAGGCTGGAAGATCTGAAATGTCAAATGTCCTCGTATTCTGTCTCCCAGGACCCTAAGCTAATCAAATTCCTGATATTAACAGGATTGGGTTCATGATGGTGGGGCTGTCATACTGTTGCTGTTGTTGTTGACAATAATAATAATAATAATAATAATAATAATAATGTGGCATTTATCTAGCACTTCAAGGTTTGCAAAGCACCTAACATATTTTAACTCATTTGATCCTCACAATAACTACGGGAGGTAGGTGCTATTATTCCCCATTTTACAGATGAGAAAATGGAGGCTCAAAAAGGTTTAAAGGTCACCTAGCTAGTAAACATCTGAAGCAGAATTTGAACTCAGGTGTTCCTGACACCAAATCCCACATTCTATCAACTGCACCACCTAGCTGCCTTACTCTTGGGGTGGTAATTTCTTGATTTAAATTTACAAGGTTGACATGGCCAATCACCAGCTTCTCTGCAGCCATGTTCAGAGCCATAACAAGGCTACAACACCAGAAGCCAAGCTGAGGCAAAGAATTTGCTTCACAAGCTCAGTAGCAGGAATGCACAGCTTGGAGTGACCCACATAAATCTTGACATTCAAGCCTTTATTTCTAAAAAACCAGGGCACTGCAGCAGCCCATCATTGCAAAAATCAAGGGGTTGACAGGCCAACAGCAGCAGGGGGAAGCCATGAGGAACTGAGGCACAATGCCACTTTCTCAAAAAAAGAAAAACAGAAGAAGAATTGAGAGTGGGGGAGAGACAAGAGCGCCACTGGCCCCATTCTAGCAGGAGACACTGTCACTACCCCCACCACAAGGGCTGTCTGTGCTGCTCTCTCGTCATGCTTGTCATTGCTACACTTCACAAGATGAATAAAACCATATCTAGTATTTTTAATTGTATTAGCAGCTTATATTTCTAGCATTGCAACATGCAAAGCATTTTCCTCACAATGCCACTGCAATCAAGTAGTTTAGAGAATACTATCTCCATTTTACATGTGGGGAAACTGAGGCAAGCGCCAACATTGCTTGACTGAGCAGCGTATGCTGTGAGAGTCTAGAATAGTGCTACGTGAGGCAAATCTGTGGACCAGGCAAAGACACATATTCTTGATTCATCTATTTCCAGGATATGACCAGAGTTAACCCAGTAACCTCTGTGTGATCTTACCAAGGAAATGAGACACCCTCAGAGAAGGTGATACCCACCATGCCAACCAAAAGCTGTTGTACTAACACAACTCTCCACCCCAGAATGCCCGACGTTCTTTATCACTGACTCTGAATCTCGGCTTAGGCTCTGGTTTTTAGACTCCTGGCCCATTTCCCCAACGTCAGAACTGTACAGCAAGGAAATGAGGGAGCAGAGAGAGCTCCCAATAATCTTTCACTGGTGGTGAACCCCATCTGAGGCGTGGGGAAATGCCCTCCTTCCAGCACAGCGGCATCTCTTAATTCAGTGAGCCACAGGCTCATAAAAGGTCAGTGAAGGGTTGGGTGTGGGGGAAGGGTGGGGAGAAAAGGGATGTCTCATTCCTTATGTGCAAAGACTTCTGAACCCAAGCACAGGCCAGGCATTACCCTCAACAGGTACCAAACCACACTGGTTGAGCATCATGTAGAAACTCATTCCAATTGGTTGATTGGGGGGGGGGCCTATGAAATGGGGCTGAAATAGAACCTCTCTCAGATCTGATGTTTCTGAGGTCTGATTCCTGAGGGGGAGCTCTGCTCTGCACAAAAGGCAATGGAAATCAATGCTGTACTTGGAGTCAGGAAGACCAGAGTTCAAATCCTACTTCTAGCTGGGCAATCCTGGGCAAGTCACTTCACTTTGGTCTGCCTCAGTTTCCTCATCTACAAAATGGGGATAATAATGACATTCACCTCCCAGGGTTGCTGTGAGGATTAACTAAGGTAACAAAGGTAAAGTGCTATGCAAATCTTAAAGTATTATGTAAATGCTGGCTATTAGGAGCCAGAGCCTGAACAGTATGTGAAAAGTCTGGTGAGTCTCCCTTTCTTTCTTTCTTTCTTTTTTCTGTTGGTCAGGCAATTGGGATTAAATGACCTGCCCAAGGTCACACAGCTAGTAAATGCCAAGTGTCTGAGGTTGGATTTGAATTCAGGTCCTCCTGACTCCAAGGCTGGAGCTTCATCCACTGCACCACCTAGCTGCCCCGAGTCTCCCTTTCTAAGAGAGTCTGGGTCTCATAGCAGAAGAAAACTGGACTAGCAGAAGCCTTGGATTCTAGACCCAACTGCCATTGAGCTGGGTGACCTTTGGCACATCTATCCTTATCTCAATAATATAAGGGTGGCCACAGTTGAGGAAGTTTTAAGGACGTCAGCAAGAGAGTCTATACTTCATGATTCCTTTACGGGGTGTGGATCTCTCTTGGACTGGGGCCGAAAGGGCCAACCCAACAAGATGACTTGTTTTAAATCTGCTCTGAGCAGCAGAGCCGTTTCAGCAGTTACTCAGTGCAGTGTGAAGTAGGCTGGTGGTGGGATTCCAGGGTCAGAAGCACCTCATGAATGATGCAGACCCTGGCACCTATACAAGGAGGGAAGGGGAATGATCCCAGACGGAGTGTTACATTCCTGCCCTCTCCCCTGTCCATGTCAGCGAGTCAAGTAGCATTTATTAAGCACCTACTATATGCCAGGCACTGTGTAGAGCACGGGGGATACAAAGAAAGGCAAAAGACAGTCCCTGCTGCTCTCAGGGAACTTGCTGTCTAAAATGAGGACAACAATATGAAAATGTATGTATGAACAATATGTATACAGGAGAGACTGGACTAGTAACATGATGCAGCTAAAGGGAATGCCACAGATACACAGTGAGACAGAAAGACAGCCACCAGAGGGAGGGAACAGCTTCCAGGCACATGGTCTCATTGCACTTGGGGAAAAGCACTGGCTTATAGACTCGAGAAAATCTTTGAATAATCAGGACTGTGAGTTACCCCTTGAACACATGGATTCTCTTCAGACTGGGAATAGGGGAAGTAATGGGGCACAGAGGGGTAAGCCTTATATACTTTATGAGCTTCTATTGTCTCATCTGAAAAATGGGGACATTAACCTCTGGCCTACCTAACCCCCAGGACTGCTGGGGGAATTTAATAGGGCAAGACACAGGAGAGTGACTTGTCAATGTCGCCTTGTACATAAATGGTACTTGTCCCTCTGTGCTTGGGTGGATTTGTGATTTCATTCATGTGAGTTTTCCCTCCACTGATAGATTGCAGGCCATTTACTTCTTCTCGTTCTGTATTATTCTTGCCTGACCAAATGTACAAGAAGCCTTCCTCTGGTCCTTTGCTCTAAATCTGGGTGCCAGCAGAGCACTCAGGCTTCCCATTGTCTACTGTTTTTCATTATATTATTAGCCCACCTCCTTTCCTGGTGACACACTTCCCTCAAGCAGACCCTGTATGCCATTTTTCAGAGGTGAGTACTTGTGGCCCACCATGTGTCTTTCCATCACCCTTTGAGTTCCTGGCAATCATGGGGAGGGAGACAACAGAGAGAAGAAGAGAGGAAAGGGGGAAGAGATAGAGAGAAAGGCTGGGTGAAAGAGAAAAAAGATGAGGGAGAAGGGAATGAGGGAGGGGAGAGAAAGGAAGAGGGGGGAGAGAGAGTGAGGGAGAGAGGGAGAGAAGGAAAGAGATAAGAGAGGGAAGGAGGGAAAAGGGAGAGAAAGAGGGGAAAGGGAAGGAGGAAGAGAGAGAGAAAGGCTAGGTGAAAGAGAAAAAAGATGAGGGGGAAGGGAATGAGGGAGGTGAGAAGGGGGGAAGAGAAAGGAAGAGGGAGGAGAGAGAGAGAGAGAGAGAGAGAGAGAGAGAGAGAGAGAAAGAGAGAGAGAAAGAGAGAGAGAGAGAAGGAAAGAGATGAGAGAAGGAGGGAGAGAGAGAAAGACAGAGATTGAGATTTCAGAATGCACAGCCATAAGACACCAGTGGGAGGATGCTGGTGTAAAAGAGTCAGCCTTCTGCAGCAGGAAGTGGTTCAGCATCACCAATGTTCTGTGCACACATTCCCAAATGAGCTCCAACCTGATCTCTCACTCCTACTAAATCCTGGCCCCAGCTCACCATCTCTCTGAGCTACTTTTCTAAAGTAGCAGTAGACAGCATAGTGGACTTCAAAACCACGCCCCCACGTGGCACCTTTGCTCTCCCTTCCCCATCCCTTTTCAGCTCCCTTTTGTGGGTTATCTTGCCACCCCCTCTATTAGAATGTAAGCTCTTTGAGGACCAGGACTGTCTTTATCTTTGCTTGTATTTATATCCTCAAGATGCTGCAAGATGACAGCTAGGTCATCTCCGGGTATCCTGATCTATATCTAGCCACTGGACTTAGATGGCTCTGGAAGAGAAAGTGAGGCTGGTGACTTTGCACAGTCCTACCCCATTTAAATCCAATTCACTTGCAAGTCATGGCATCACCTTCCTGATGTCATGGTCCTCTTTGAGAATGAAGGACAAACCACACATCCACATGAAAAGTGGCATGGCCAGATCTGTGCTTAAGTAAAATTCACACGGCAACTGTGTAGAGGATAGACTGGAAGGCTAAGACTTGAGGCCAGGAAATCCAGACAAGTGGTGATGAGGGCCTGAACTAAGGTGGCAGCTGTGTGCCTAGAGAGAAGGGGAGAGGGGATATGCAAGATAATGTGGAAACAGAAATGGCAAGATTTGGCAGCAGCAGGGAGGATGAACTGGAATGAGGAGGGACTTGAGACAAGGAGACCTATGAGGAACCACTGCAATGGTTCAGATGACAGAGGAGGACTTGAATTAAAGGGAATGGGCTGTGTGAGTAAAGAGGAGTTGGATGTAAGAGATGTTATAAAGGTAGAAATGGCAAAATTTGGCAACTGACCAGATATGTGGAGTAAGGGAGAGTGAGCAGGAGACACCAACATCAACATTATGGACCTGGGAGAATTGGAGATAGATAGATAGGTCTGTGTGTGTTTCATCCACTTTGTTTTTCTACTGTGGATGGTTAGTCCAATCTCTTTCACTTCACTGTGGATTTCACCAAGAATAGTTTGCAGTGTTCTGAGGAATGATTTAATAACACAATATCATCTGCCTAGAGACAACATTGGCACAGTAGATAAAGAGCTGGTCTCAGATTCAGGTACAATTAGGTTTCAGATCTGACTCCAACACATACTAGCTGTGTGGTTCTGGGTAAGTCACTCAACTTACTACAGGCAACTCCCTAAAACTAGTAAAACTAAAAGACGGTGCCAATCTGCATTGGTAGAAGTTGTTCACCAAGAGCTCCTTTTACCTGTGAAATCACAGGTCCAACCTCATTTAACTCCATTCCCATCTGGAAAAGGTACTTAGGGATCCTCACCAACAACAAGGAATCTTCCAGCAATTGTCACTTTACACATCTTCCATGACATTGGCAAGTAGACAGAGCAATAACTGGTAACTCTAGCGTCCAGGCCACTACCATAAAATGCATCAAGGGCAAGCAACATGAAAGCCGCTAACTAGCTCCTCTTGCTAAATTGGTGCTACGCTCAGTTGTTTCAGGTTACTGAAAGAGAAAAGTGCTGTCAGTGCCCTCTAAATTTCAGCACCCTGGAGCAAAGCCCTGGTTGTTCCACCCTAGTTTTAACCCCTTCCTTACAGTTACAGCAAACCTCTCACTGTTAGGCTAAAAAGCATGCCACAACTTTATTATGAGAAGGGAAAAAAACCAAACCACCCACAGTTTGCGCTTCCATATCGAAATGGCTCTCTCCAAGCTCTTTGGAGGGAGGGAAGAAAAGCTAGTTATGAGTGGCATCACTTAAAGTCACCACACATTAAGAAAGTGCTGTTTTAAATGGGATACCCCGCTGAGATCACTAAAGAAAGATGCCTCACTCCCGAAAAGCATGTGCATTCATGAGCGATGGGGGAAGGAGGAGGTGGCAGGAAAGGAAGGTTGGAGAGATACCGAGGGGCCCAGCAAGCTGGCAACGCTGCCCTGTGAGCGGTTAGTAGTTTCTAATTACTTCCCTGAGTTTTCCTGATCAAGTCACATACGCTATTCCACTGCAGGGACACAAAAGCAATTAGAAACAAGAATGCAGCCTTTATTACTCTAACTGTGACTGCAACCCAGCGCCGCTCAGCTAGCACTCATCGACAGAAATGTTTGGTTCAAACATGACTTTAAAAGGTGATTAAGGAAATGTGCCCACCTCTCTTGGGGGAAAGATGATAACTGCTTATTGCCAGGCTTGCAGTCATTCCCTGATTTCGAGCTGTCCTTCATGTGTCACCATGACAACCACCCAAAAGCTTCCTTCTTTTTCATAAGGGAAAAAAAATGGATATTTTTAAATAAGACTATTCATTGTTTTTTGGCTGTTGGAATAAAAAACATTGGCAGAGCTGAGTTCTTGTTCCAGCCAGGCCTCTGTGACCTTGGGCAGGTCACTCCCCACTCTGGGCTTCCATAGGGTTTGGGGAGCCCACCAGCAACCGGCAGGCAGGAAGAGCCAGGTTCTTGTCGCAGCTCAGCCACGAATTTGCTCTGTGACCTTGAACAAGTCCCTGCTCCTCTCTGGACCTCAGTGCTTTCCTCTAGGGATCTTAGGATCCTAAAGTTCCCTCCTGACTCCAATGGTTGACCACATCCAATGTCCTCAGATGGAGTCACCAAAAATATCTGCACCGGGATCAGGGATAATCCACATTCCAACTGCTGCTGCTTTGCACGTGTTCACACCATTTCTCAGCTTCCAACCCCAACACCGTTAGGGGGAAGGGGGCAGTGTATATGTGTGTATGTATATGGGTGTGAGTATGCATATGTTGAAAATCTATGTGTGTGCATGTGTGTGCCTATGCACGTGTATATGCACGTGTGTATAAGTGCATATGTGTATAGATGTGTGCATGCATGTGTATGTAGGTGAGTATATATGTGAATGCATATCACGTGAGTATGTATATGCATGAGTGTATATATGTATGTGTGTGAATGTAAGTGTATATGCATATAAGTATGTACATGTATGTCTGTGAGTTTGTGTGTGTGTGTGTGTGTAAGGTGTATACATGTGTGTAAAGGTATATAAATGTATGTGTGAGTATATATGTATGTAAGGTGTATACATGTGTATAAATGTATGTGTGAGTATGTATGTATGTAAGGTGTGTACATGTGTATGTGAATGTGTATAAATGTATGTGTGAGTATATATGCACGTAAGATATATACATGTGTGTAAATGTGTATGAATGTATTGCAAGTATATATGTATGTAAGGTGTATATATGTGTTTATACAGGGGAGTGTATATATTTGCATGTGTGTGAATGTGAGCGGATATGTTTGTGATTTGTATATGTGCATGCATGTGAGTACATGTGTATACGACAATATGAAAGTGTGTGTGTATATGTGTATATGCATGTGTGTGAATGTGAATGTATGTGTCTG